>NW_003852396.1:23889802-23908883 GCF_000181295.1 Otolemur garnettii | reverse complement strand
GGACAGCTTGAGGCTCTGTCTCAAAAAAAAAAAAAAAACCAAAAAACATAAGAACTAAATCTGTCATGCAGCCTCCGAAGATTTGTGGTTTGGTAGTTGTATGTTCCTTATCAAATTATGTCTCAAATGAGCCTGCTATCATTGCTGAAGGAATTATGTTGGCACGCCATTAGCCTGCTGCTCATACCCAAAAACTAAAGCCAAGGGAAATGTTCTCAGTAGATGCATTCTACTTTCCTGGTTATATTAGTTTCAGATATCCCTGTTATTAACTAACAAGCCAGATATATAGGTAGGCCTTTAACAGATCTAATAATTTCTAATTAATCCAGTTTATGTTTGCATGCTTTCTAATTGCTACAAATGTCTATCTCTGTGTACACTGAACTCCTAGTATAAAAATAACCTTTCTTAAAATAAGGAGCCATTTACATTCCAGAACACCCACTAACTAGAACACCCACTCTCAGCTCCAAGAAAGGTTTCATTTTAGCAACTATTTGATCAGCAGGAAAGGAAGTTATTAGCTCAGACTGTTTGTAAACAGTCTGCTTTCCCGCTGAGTTGTCTGAGAAAGAGAAAGAACAAGGAAAGAACCAAGAAAAAGGGCCTGGAGTCTCCAGTAGCAGAGGCGAAGATAAGGCAAAACAAAAATGAACAAACAATGCTGCCTTATTATTTCTTTCTCAAGACAGAAATACAATATAAAGCTGCAAAAAAGTAAAGCTGCTCCAAAATGTGAAGGGGGTCAAGGAAAATATGTCAGACATCTCCTTCATTATCACTAATTTCAGCTTAGGCATTACAATCAGACTGGGGCTATAAAGAGGACAAGATACATACATTAAACATCCTCTCATCCTGCTTTCCAACACCTTCCTCAAGAAGGGAAACCTACTTTCCAGAGTTAAGTTTCCAAACCACTTATCTAACCCAAAGGACTTGACTAGCGCTAAACATATCAGGTACTCAAAAATTACTTAAAAAACAAAACTACACTGAGCACACTTCTTTCTACACAAGCTAGCCCCTTATGTCCCCCACTTCCTCCAAATGCAAAAATTCAATCCCAATAAACAAAAAGGACATATTTTCAGCTGGGTATGGTGGTTCATGCCTGTAATCCTAGCACTTTGGGAGGCAGAGGTGGATGGATTGCTTGAGTTCAGGAGTTCAAGACCAGCCTGAGCAAGAGTGAGACTCTGTCTCTACTAAAAATAGAAAAATTAGACAGGTGTTGTGGTGAGTGCTTGTAAACACAGCTATTAGGGAGGCTGAGGCCAGAGGATTGCTTAAGTCACAGTCTGAGCTTGCTGTGAGCTATGCCAGGTGCTCTACCCAGGGCAACAAAGTGAGACTGTCTCAAAAAAAAAAAAAAAAGAAAGAAAGCCCCAAATGCATTTTCTTTCAGTTGCTGCATGGGGAGTAGCAAGTTATTGGTAAGTAGAAAAGAAAGGCTTGGACATCCTTCACTACTAGCTGTGCTGCTTAAGGATAAACCATTATAAGGAATATTGATAAAAATTTCACCATTTTGATGCCATCCAAAAATTATCCAACAGAGACTAAATATCACTTTTTTGAGGTCAAAGTGTCTTCTGAAGTCAATATGTCATGGAATGCTTCCTTCAAGGGCAGCATCCATAAATACCTAATTCCAACAAAAATCCATTCCTAAAATAATTAAATGGCATTGGCCCTAAAAAATATAAACTTGAAAAGCTTTCCAGTGTTTGTGAAGCTGCAATTTCTTTTCACTTATGACTAAATGAATTTGAACTGAATTCCAACACCCAGACTAGCAACATGACTGTTCATATTAAACAAAAGAAAAAGGATAGCCCAGGATGCAGGACGGAAATGGAGTGGGAAAGGGGGGAAGGGGGGGGTTAACAGAGGGAGGGTAAAAGGCGGGACCACACCTATGGAGCATATGACAAGGCTACAAGTCAAATCTGTGAAGTGTAGAACATAGATGTTTTGGCACAATAATCAAGTAAATGAGGTGAAAGCTATGATGATTGGTTTGATGTAACCACGTCAGATAAAAAAAAAAATCAGCACACTGTACCCCACATATGCATGAATGTATTCAGGATCTATGAGTATTTGACTTAATAAAATTTTAAAAAAAGAAAAAGGAAAATCTACTTTTCTACTTTAATTAGCAACAGAAACAACCATTCACAGAAAAAAAATTACTCTCCATATTAAAAGTTCAAAGGTCTCTTGCAGAGTTGAACTAGCCAACATAACCACTTCTGGAAAAATACAGGCCAAAAATAAATGTAACAAAAACAAAAAAAAAAGGACTCTGGTACCAAATGACTTTCTAAATATAACCAGAATCCAATCACATTTTAGGACTTACCACTTTAACTCTGGCCTAAACCTAGATTATAGTCTTAGTATATGCCCACCTAGATTATAGCACTAGATTAGCACCTCAGACAGGATGACCCCATTAAAGTATATGTGATTTATGTTACTCCTTAGGACTCTAAGAAGACCTCCCATCTTATTCAGAGTTGAAGTTCTTACAGTGGCCTACAGAGTCCTTTATCTTAGGTTCCTAGTGGTGATGTTTCTGGTTGTCACAATTGAGGAGAGCTACTGGAATTTCCCAAGTTTCAAAATCCCATGGAATATCCATGTTGGTAAATCAGGTAAATTTTATTTTTTTAATATACTCTAAATTTTCCAGAATGCATCCTCCACATAAATCATGGGAAAACTGTACTTTGTTTGGTGCAGAACTCTATCAAGAATTAGTTACCTTTCCATAAAATCTCTGCACCAATAGCAAATTGTTCATATCATCTAAGTCACCAATAATACACCTGCATAAGTCCTAATTTATAGCTCTCAAAGTCAGCAAATTTATATATTTCTATAAAGGCTATATTCTTTCAGACCTCAGCATTTATATAATAAAATATACTAATTATACTACTTTCATTTTATTTTTCCTTTATATTAAGTTCAAGGCATATTTTTTAAATAAAATATATACAAAGTTTATATTATCTATCTTTCATCTGGGGAGAGAACAGTAGTTATTACACATATACCATGTTTGTTTGTTTGTTTTTAATTGCTATACCTTATAAAGTTGAACATTATTGCCATGTATACTCTCTGCCTACTTCCAATCCACATATCTGGCCACAATTACCACTTTCTTGCCCTCTTTCATTATCCATACTGGCTTTCATGGCTGTTTCTTTGTTTTTTTCTTTGTTAATCAGGCCCAGGCGAAGTTTGAACCCATCGCCCCTGGTGTGTAAGGCCAGCACGCTACCCACTGAGCAACAGTCATGGTTTTTTCCTGAAAACCTTAGTCCGCTCCAGCCACAGAGCCTTTGTACTTGCCGTTCCTTCTCACTGGAATGTTCTTCCCACCCATCATGCTTTTGTTTGAACATCTTCTCAGTTCCCCTGCCCACCCAATTTAAACTAGAATCTCAATCTGTCTCTCCCTTTCTCACTAACCTCTTTTTCCCAACTTAATTTTTTCTACATTATTAATCACTATCTGTTCTGATTACCTTGCTGAGAAATGAATCATCTGCAAACTTAGTGGCTTACAACAATAATCTTTTCCGACCTTTCATAATTCCATGGGTTGCCTAGGTTCAGCTGGCTGGTTCTTGCAAGGAGTCACTTATGTGGGTAAGATCAAATGGCTGCTGGGACTGCAGTCTCCTAAAAAATCAACTCAGCTAGTATCTAAAATGACTTCTTCTATCACAAATCTGGTGCCTTACCTTGGATGGTCAAATAGCTGGGGGCCAGCTAGGCATCTCTGTCTTATTGCACAGCCTTCTCACATGTCTAGTTTGAGCTGATACAAAGCACGGTGGTTTCATGGAAGCCAGTAGTCTTACACAAACACTGGCTTTCCTCATTGCTCACGTTCCAAAAGATAAAAGGCAGAAGCTGTAAAACTTATACAGTCAAGAAAACTTATGAAGTCAAGAAAACTTCATTGCTACCATGTCCTAGTGGTTACACAGAACCCAAACTAAGTGTAGGGGGAACAACAGAAGGGTGCAAATACTGGTGAGCACAGTGTACCCGGGAACTATCTTTGGAGATCGTGTCCCCAGTGTCTAACACTGTATCAGCTGGCTTTTCACCACAGGCCACTCCATTCCCCAAACTCCTACAATTTGACTTTTTATTTATTTATTTATTTTTTGAGACAGAGCCTCAAGCTGTCCCCCCGGGTAGAGTGCCGTGGCATTACAGCTCACAGCAACCTCCAACTCCTGGGCTCAAGCGAGTCTCCTGCCTCCGCCTCCCAAGTAGCTGGGACCACAGGCGCCTGCCACAACACCCGGCTATTTTTTGGTTGCAGCCGTGATTGTTGTTTGGCGGGTCCTGGCTGGGGATTCGAACCCGCCACCTTAGGTGTATGTGGCTGGTGCCTTAGCCGGTTGAGCTATAGGTGCCAAGCCCAATTTGACTTTTTAATAGGGAAATGGTACAAATCTAGGTAATTTTGGAAGCAGAAAATGAGAAACTAAGTTGAGGACAAAAATCAAGAAGTATCAAAAAGGATCGCATACTGCTTACTTTGTTCTGTGTATGTCTTTGATCAATCTAGTACCTAGTTTCTCTTTGTCAAAAAACTCTCCTACAGCACCAATAAAAAGTGAGTCACAGTATGGCATAATAATTCTGTATAAGTTATCCTGTATAACTGCTCATATGGAGGGTAAAATCCAGTTAAACATTTAATTATTCTGTCTATAATTCCATGTGTCAGCTTTATCTTCTGGATGAAGAAATGCTGCACATTTCTTGAGAACCATCTCATTCTAATTTAGGAAACAAATTTTCATTCAAAATTCTCAACATAGGGCCCAATATTAATCTGTGCATATTAGCAAAGAACACAAAAAAATTACTGGCCTTCAACCTCCATCTGTAAAAGAATAGGTGAAGTACATGCATTAATACCCTGGAATGGTATGTATCTTTAAAAGAATGAGGCAGGTTATTGGAAGGAACAATAAATAGTACTAACAGATGAAAAAAGCAGGTGTAGAACATTGTGAATAGTAAGCTACCACTTGTGTAATAAATAATATGTGAAAAGATAAGTATATACTTGCAGTACAAGCATACAATACCTCTGGACAAACACATAGGAAATAGATAACCATTGCTACCAGAAGGCGAACCGGGTAGTTGGCAGTAGGGACAGAAGGGAAACTGATTTTTAATTTTATTCTCTTCCTTAACTGTTGAATTGAGTATCTTATACATGGGTCATTATGAAAGTTTTAGATATACAAAAATCAAGAAACATAAAATCCATGTGGATGGAAACAAGTGAAGCCTTCCCAGCAACACCAATAAGCCAAGCAAGTTGAAACTTGCCTGGGTGAATCAGAAAGGATGCTGTTGACCGTGTTTCTTAGAAGTGAAACAGTATACCATAACTTGGTACACTGTCTCAAAACTTTTGTAATGATCAAAACTATGGTCTGAAAACTTTTGTAGTGTCCCACATACATATATTATCCTTTTTGTTTTTTAAGAAATGGATGCATAGAATTAAAAATTCTGAATTCTTTGAGAATACAGGAGAGTAAGCCCCATACCAAGGGGCAAAGTTTACTGAAAATTTCTTCTGTCTTCTTAGATACGTCCCAGTGATACAGGGCAGGTGCACCCCAGCTTGGTCAGTGCCACCTGGGAAGGCCTGCCCTGCCTTCTGCATCTCTGCCCAGAGGTGTTGGTGCAGCACTGAAAGGTATATATTAAAAACACCCAACCGTTTAAAGTCTCTGGAAATGGTCCTAAGGGTATATAGCAAATGAAGAAACATCTATTTAAGAAAACCTACTAAACTTTGGTAAGGAAGAGGAAAGTCTGAACCTGAGCCCACTCCTGCCTTTCCCCCTTACAGCTCAGCATTATAAAAACTCCATTCCAGACTGACACAGCCAAAAGCACAGGATTTCCCATCCCTTTCACAGCTACCTGTTGCTGAGGCTAAATTCTGGGCAAGTGTGGCTGAGAGGTGGAGCCTCCAGCATGGATGGGGCAATGCTGAGAACAGGGCCCCAAATGCTCTTATTGCAACTCACTGGATATATGTTCTAGCCAGAACAGCAAGCCAAGGAGATCTGTGGCTACTGCCACTCACTCCACTGAACACTCAGTTCCTAAATCAGGATGGCACTTAGAATCATCTGTTGTTCCTACCTCCAGTGCTAGCCCTGACTTTCAAATTTTGACTGGGTAGGGAAGCAGGCCATAAAACAAAGCTCCAAATCTCTACACAAAGGAACTGACTTCATTTGCACCAGAGTATGGAAAAGTTCTGCTCTTGAAAATAGTGGGCCTAGCGGTGCCTGTAGCTCAGTCGGCAAGGGTGCCGGCCACATACACCTAGGGTGGTAGGTTCGAACCCAGCAGGGTCTGCTAAGCCACAATGACAACTCCAACCAAAAAATAGCTGGGCATGTGGTGGGCACCTATAGTCCCAGCTACTTGGGAGGCTGAAAAAAGAGAATCACTTAAGCCCGATAGTTGGAGATTGTTGTGAGCTGTGATGCCACGGCACTCTACCAGAGCAACAACTGGAGACTCTGTCTCAAAAAAAAAAGAAAAAGAAAGAAAATAGTGGGCCAGTGATGACAGGCCGTTAAAGACTGATAGATTCACTGGAGATAAAAGCTAAACTGTAGACACGCTAGTATGCCGGAGAGAAAGTGGAAGGCACAGCTGGGAAGAGCGCTCTTAAGGTCGGAACAAATCTCAAACCCTGACTTTGGGTACTATCCCCATAAAGGAGTGTGAATCTGGGTGGTCTGCCATTCAGAGGAACTTAAGAGACAGCTAAAGAGTGTCCTGCCAAAAACGGTGCCATCCCTGGGTTACTGTGGGCATACTCAAGGCTGTGTCCCCTGCATGGCAATACCAGAGGCTTCACACTGCTAGGGATCTGGGGAAAGATAGAATTGTATCTACAATATATCAAAGAACTCCTACACCTCTAACAGCAAAAGACAAACAATCTAATGAAATAATGTGGAAAAGACTTAAACAGAAATCTCTCCAAAGAAGACAGACAAATGCTCAATAAGTACATGAAAATGTGCTCGACATTCTTAGTCATGTTAAATAAACATAACAAGAGGTTACTGTTTTTAGGTTCCTACACTTGGCCTCAAAAAACCACACTAAAAACCAAAATAGAGTCACTCATACTAAAGTTACATATCACCAAAATGAAACAGAGTTGTTACCTGGTCATCTGAGAGATCAGGGGAGAGAGAGATAACAGCCAAAATTCTCAAACAGGCTTGTTTCAATCAGTATGATTATTAATAAAGTTTCCTCTGCCTTTAATCCTTACAGCAAAATGTAATCCGAAATAACCTAATGTTAATCAGTTAGTTACTATGTTTTTCTGCTCTTCTGCTTTTTCCTATTCTCACCCTACAAGGGAAAGTAACTTTAAAATAATCTACTTTTTGTTCTTTTTTCTGTTTCCTTCAATCATTTTCTGTTTATAAAACCAATGTCCTCAGGTCAACTCACTGGAATGCCCATTTTATTTTACAGAATGAAGTGTTTCCCCATTCTACAGTTGCAAATAAAGCCAATTAAGATCTTTAAACTAAATTTGTTATAATGTTGTTATTTGACATTCATTAGAGGAATCCAAATCAAAACCTCAACAAGATACTACTTTACATTCATTGGGATGACTACAATCAAAGAAATAAAAAATAACAAGCATTAAGTAAATTGCAGTGAAACTGGACCCCTCATAGATTGCTGATGGGATCATAAAATTATGAAGCCATTTGAAAAAGTGTTTTGTAATTTTTCAAAATGTTGAACTTAGATTTACCATATGATCCAAAAATTCCACCCAAGAGAACTGAAATCCTATGTCCATCTGTAAATTCACAAATGTTCACAGCAGCATTATTCATAATAGCCAAAAAACAGAGACAGTACAAATGTCTATCAACTGATAAATGGATAAACAAAACATGATATATATACCCACAAAATAGAATACTAGTTGGATATAAAATGGAATGTACTGACATATGCTACAATGTGGATGAACCTCAAAAACTTTCTGGTAAGTCAAAGAAGCCAGACACAGCAGACCATATGTTGTATGATTCCATTTACATAAAATGTTTCAGAAGAGGCAACTTGATAGGAAGTAGCTTCGTGTTTACCTAGAGGTGGGGGTGGGAATGGTAAGGGGCTGCCAGTGAGTACAGGGGGTTATGAACATGTCCTCACAAATTAGATTGTGGTGATTGGCTGCACATATTAAAAAACATGCTGGCTGGGCACAGTGGCTCCCATCTATAATCCTAGCAGTATGGGAGGCAGAGTGGGAGGAGTGTTTGAGGCCAGCAGTTCAAGACCAGCCTGGGTAATACAGCAACATCTCATCTCTACAACACACTGTAAGAATCAGCCAGGTGTAGTGGCATATGCATGTAGTCCCAGTTGGGACTACAGGAGGAGGCTGAGGTGGGAGAATTACTTGGGGCATTGGAGGCTGCAGTGAGCTATAACGGGGCCACTGTACTCCAGACTGGGTAACAGAGTGAGACCCCATCTCTCGGAAAAAAAAAAAAGAACAACCCCCAAAATCCCACAAAACTGTATACAATTATACATCACTTAATAATGGGGATATATTCTGACAAATGTATCACTTGGCAATACCATCATTGCACAAATATCGGAGTGCACTTACACAAATCTAGATGGTACACCCTACTAAAAACCAAGGCTACGTGGCATAGCCTATTGCTCCTAGGCTACAAACTTGCACAAAATGTGACTGTACTGAACACTATAGGCAAATGAAACACAATGGTAAGTAAGTATATATCTAAACACAGAAAAGGTGCTATACACATAGGGTATTATAACTCTATAGCACTTATAATACCCTGGATTATAATAACATGTGGTCTATTGTTGACTGAAATGACATTATGTGGCTTGTGAGGGTACTTTCCAAATTTTATAGTATATGAACTATGTCTCAATAAAATTGTTTTTAAAAACCCTGCTCTACCTCCTCATTTCTAAAGCTATCCAACCTTATTTTCCATGATTTTTTGCCATTTTCAATAAAATTTATAAGAGCCAACCACTCTGGACTGAGATTTTGCATTAGGCCCAAGAGACCAAACCAAAATGGAGTTACTCATGCTGAAGTTAGTTCCATGCCTCTAAGATCTTTATCCAACCTTCCAAGAAATCAGGAGGGAGAGAACAGCCAATTCCTGAACAGATCAGTTTTAGCCAGCATGATAAGGAAGTCCCCTTTGCTTTAACTTTCACAAGAGAAGTAACTCTGAAAACAAAGATCCTTTATTTGTTTTCTGATTTTGCTTCCTGTAGCTCTTTCCTTCTATAAAACCAATCTCCTCTATAGTATATAATGAGGTGTTGCTTGATTCTAGAATAGCAAATAAAAGTCGATTAAGATCTCTATACTAAATTTGCGATAATTTTGTCTTATGACAGCCCCAACATATAATCCTTGCCTTAATATCTTTGATCTTCTCGGAGAAAAACTAGCTGTCTAACATCACCAAGACTGAACATAATTTTGGGAACTTAGCTAGGGCCTTAAGACAAAGAGGAAAAAGTGTGGAAACAAGGACTACTGTGGGAAAGTAACATCAAGAGTGAATGAAAAGCATGTCCTTCCTTTGTCAACTCCTGCCAACTCACCAGCTTTACAGGCCAGAACCTCTCAACTACATCTTTAGGTTCCCCAGAACATTTAGCACAACATCATGAACACAGAGGTATCAGATGTCTGTGGTCACACCCTGGGCTGTGGATCAGTAGCAGCTGGTCAGTCGTGGCCTGTTAGGAACCAGGTTGTACAGAAAGAGGTCAGCAGTAGGCAAGCAAGAAAAGCTTCATCTGTTACTGTCTCACATCAACCTGAGATGGGCCCATCTAGTGGCAGAAAAACAAACTCAGGGCTCCCACTAATTCCACATTATGGTGAGTTGTATAATCATTTGATTATATATTACAATTTAATAATAATAGAAATAAAGTGCGCAGTAAATGCAATGCACATGAATCATCAACATTCCCCTATATCCCTAGTCCGTGAAAAAACTGTCTTCCATAAAACCAGTCCCTAGGGCCAAAAAGGTTGGGGACCACTGGTTTAGAGGCCAAAATATATACACTGTAATCACTCAAAGCCCCCTATGGGATTTCCCTAGTGACAATGCCAGGTATTACTAAATGTATCTATTATTATTTAAGTTTGTTAGTTTTTTACTTGTTTAATTTATGTCTCTTTAATAACTCATTTTATTTGTAAAAATCCCTTTAACTTATACCTTTCCTTCTCAGTCATTTTTTTTTTAACATTCAGTGTTTTATATTAAGGAATTATAAAGTGTATTCCAATGGGCAATTCTTCACCTCAATATTCAGAAGAATATTAAGGTATAAAATATTGTTATAAAATGTAGCCTACTTTGAACTTGTATATGCAAATGCAAACTTTTAACATTCAACAAGGCATTTTCGTTCTACTCTCTGCAGAAGGTTAATCATCACCAAGATTTCCACTACTCATGTATGAAGAAAGATAGCATTTGATTATTATTCTGAATGACTTCAACGTATCAGGACAACTTTTTCCAGAGAATACTTTATTCAGTAATAAAAAGAATCATCATTATTAAGAGTCAGAAGGTACTAATCCAGAGAAGACAGTTACATATAGGTCTTATTATTAGAAAAAAGTCAACCAAATGTATAAAAAAGAACCTTGTCTAAGGAAAAAAATATCAGTAAACAAATAAAAGAAACATAAAAGCACCACTCAGCAACATACTCTGTCCATTATTACACAATTGAGCAATGATTTTAAACAGCTGTCAAACTGGTAAATGAAAGGCTTTGACTGCCTAGAAATAAAACAAAACAAAACAAAACAAAAACCAAACAAACCTGGGAACTTTTTTTTTTTTTTTGAGAAAGTGTCTTACTCTGTTGCCTGGGTAGAGTGCCATAGTGTTATCACAGCTCATAGCAACCTCAAACTCTTGGGCTCAAGAGATCCTCTTGCCTCAGCCTCCCAGGTAGCCAGGATTACAGATATGGCCCACCACCATGCCCAGCTAGATTTTTCTACTTTTATTAGAGACAGGGTCTCATTCTGGCTCAGGCCGATCTAAAACTCTTGAGTCAAGCAATCTACCTGCCATGGCCTCCCAGAATGCTAAGATTACAACGGGTAACTTTTCTTTTTAATCATCTGCTTAATAAAGGCAGACTAACAAAGGCTTGCATGTATTAGGAGCTATGATTACTAGACAAAGATTTAACTAAAGAAGCCTCATGGTGTACACAGAACATAAATCATTTCTTACAAAAAAATGTACTTTTTAAAAAGAAAATGATATTCATGTGCATACTTTTCTATTTTTATTTACCTTTTAAAATATGATTTACATCCAAAAATATTGATTGGGGGTTGAATGTGCATAAAAGATAGCTTGAAATCCTTGTTAACTTCTTCCTATTTCTCTAGTTCACCAATTTGCAGTGACTTGAGAAAAGCAAGTGGAGTAAAAATAAAAAGTCACTCTTTTCTTTCATAGTGTAAATAATATGGTTGATAGGACACGAAACCAGTGTTTGAATTTTCTATATGTATCTTTTAAGAATTATTTCTGACAAAAGGGGTGGAGCAAGATGATGGATTACTAGCCACTCAACAGTGAGACAGGGGAACAAGAATTCCAGCCACCTTTGGCTGGGGAAACTTATCCAGAGACATCACTTCAAGGGCATAGTGAAGCAGTAGTGGATTCCAGGAGCCAGCAAGAAGGTCTGGGGATAGGAAAGGGCAGTCCTACGAATTTTTGATTTTGGACTAAACTGGTTGCTGGAGCTGCCTTGAAGAGCTTAAATGAGTGACTAGACTCAAACAGCATCCAGCAGCTGGGACTGAGTACTAGAAGGTGTGGATCTCCCATTGGCTTGGCTGCTGGCAGGGTGCTGCCATTGTGGGAAGGCCACCAGAGGAATGGTTCACAGGGTCCTAGTGCATGGCCAGCTCTGGCCTGCTAGCTGAGCTTGAACCACCACCCTTGGGGTAAGCTGAGGGGAACCTTCACCCCAGGAAGGCCACTTTTTGGCAAAGAGCAGTGTTTAACATGCCTCCTAAGGAAGCTGGCAAGAGCTTTAGGACACCAATCCCACAGGGGCTGAATGCTGACAAAGCAACCAGGCCCTCATTGAGGACAAATAAATCAGGAAGGCAGGACTGAATCTCCCCTACAATTATAAAGTGGCTTCCAGCCCTCATTGTATATATAGCTAAAGAAGTGTGTATTCTTTGTCTCCTAACACCACTGCACTATCTGGTATCCATGCAATACACACACACACACACACACATATATATAGATTTCTTTCCTTTTTGCTCCTTGTCCGAACTTTTTTCTTAGTTTTGTTTTCTTTTTTCTTGATGTGATTTTGGTTGTGTGGTTTTTTTTTTTAAGTTTGGTTGTATTTTAATTTTTTCATTTTTACTTTCTTCCATAGCAAGGGCTCCTCCATTTCTGTTATGGTTATTCAGCCCCTTTTATTCTTTCTTCTTTTTTACTTCTCTCCTTTTTTTTCTTTTGGTAGAGACTTTTCTACTTTTTTCATCTTTCCCATGTAAACTTCTCATACAATAGCTAAGACATTCCTTTTTCTTTTGTTGTATCTTATGCAACAGTATTTTAAATTTTCTTTATTTTTATTTTGGCTTTTTTTTTTCTTTTCTCTGACCTAGTGCTGCAAGGTTGGCACTAGTCTGGTAGGGAGTCATGCCATGGGTGTGGCTCAAGAAGATCACAAGTTCAAGGACTAGGGTGCCCTTCTAGCTTAGGCATTTGGAAAGATGGCTTTTGTAGGTCCTCACTGTGATGTACTGCTGATTTTTTTCTTTTGTATTTTGTGGAGATGAAGTCTTGCTATTGCCTAGGCTGGTAAGGAGCTCCTGACTTCAGGGACCAGCCCAGCCTGGCCCCCAAAAGGTCTACATTGGTGGGTGTGGTAACAGCACCCTGCTGATCACCACCATTTATCCCATCACCTTCTTCCTCTGTTTCTGTTCTCTCCTCTTCAATTCTTTTTTTTTTCACTCCATCTTCTTTTTTCTTCTTTTCTATTTATCTTTTTCTTTTCTTTTTACTCTTTCTCGCTCTTTACCCTTCTGTTCCTTTTGGCCTTATACTAAAAGGCCACTTCAACATCTAAGCTCTGACACAAGGTAATTTCAAGCAAAGGAGGTAGTGGAAGGAAAAGGCAGGGGAAGGAAGTGAACAAGAAGAAAACACACATGAGGAGGAACCAACAGAAAAATTCTGGCAACACGAAAACCAAAACAGAGTAACCCCCACAAGGGACCATGAGGCAGCTACCACAGAGGATTCTACCTACAAAGAATTAATGGAAATGACAGAAATGGAATTTAAAATATGGACGGCAAAGGCAATAAAGGGAATTGACAAGAAAGTAAAATAACAGGATGAAAAAATGGATAAAAAATATAAAGAATATAAAAAGGATAAGGTAGAGCTTAAGGAATTGAAAGAATTAAGCTCAGAGAACTTAATGATTCAGTAGAAAGTATCAATAACAGATTAGAACATGGAGAAGAAAGAATTTCAGAGCTAGAAGATAAAGCTCTTGAATCAACTTAGGTAGTTAAAGAGGCAGAAAAGAAGAGAGAGAAAGTAGAACATTCACTCAGAATTATGAGACTGCATGAAGCAGGCAAGCATATGAATTATAGGGATCCCTGATGGGGAAAAAAAATGTCTAAAAGGAATGGAAACCCTACTGGAGGATAACATAAATGAAAATTTTCCAAGTATCACTAAAGATTCTGAAACACTCCTTTTAGAGGGATATCGAACCCCAGATCATCTCAAACAAATAGAGCATCTCCAGGACACACTGTAATGAGCCTGTCCAAAGTCTAAATGAAAGAGAAAATTCTGCAAGTAGCCAGAAGTAAGTGCCAATTGAAGTATAGGGGCAGATCCAGCAGGATAACAGAAGAATTCTCAGCTGAAACGTTCCAAGCCAGAAGAGAATGGTTATCTACCTTTAACCTTATTAAACAAAACAATTTTTAGCCCAGAATTCGGTATCCTACTAAACTAAGTTTCAAAATTGATGGAGGAATCACATATTTTACCAATATGGAAATATTGAGAAAACTTGCTGAAACAAGACCAGCTCTATAGGAAATACTTAGACGTATTCTCCACACTGACCATCACAATGGACCACCAGCAAAGTAAACACCTAGAAACTAAAGGACAAAGCCTAGCTTCCACAATGGCACAAAGGATAAAACTAAGCAATGGACTTTCACAAAATAAAATACATAGATCACCACCACACTTATCAATTCTCACAATAAACATTAATGACTTCAATTCCCCACTGAAGAGGGATAGGCTGGGCCAACTGGATAAAAAAAGCACAAGCCATCTATACGCTGTCTCCAGGAAATACATCTGAACTTAAAGGACAAATCTAGACTCATGGTAAAGGGATGTAAAACAGTATTTCAGGCTGTTTTGTATTGTAGGTACTTGCCACATACAACAGGGCTGGTGGATTCGAACCTTGCCCAGGCCTGTTAAATGACAATAACAACAACAACAACAAAAATAAAATAGCTGGGTGTTATAGTGGACACCCACTACCATAGCTACTTGGGAGGCTCAGGCAAGAGAATCACTTAAGCCCAAGAGTTTAAAGTTGCTGTGAGCTGTGATGCCATGAAACTCTACCAAGGGCAACACAGTGAGACTCTATTTCAAAAACAAAAACAAAAAAACCCCAACCCTCCCCCCCCCAAAAAAACCCCAGTATTTCTGGCAAATGGAAATCAGAAGAAAGGAGAGGGTCAGAATCTTATTTTCAGATACTAGTGGATTGGTCACTTCACTGATATTCTGGTCAAGGGAACAATACAACAAAAGGGCATTTCAATTCTAAATGTTTATGAACCCAACTTAAATGCCCCCAGATTAATGAAACAGATATTGATTGGTCTGACCAATATAACATCCTATAATATCGTAATAGGTTGGGACTTTAACACCCCTTTGGCAGAACTGGACAGATCCTCTAAAGAGAAACTAAACCAAGATACAACAGACTTTATGACCCTAGAACAGGGCTTAATAGCCATATACAGACCACACCATCCCAAAACTAAGATATACATATTCTTCTTGTCTAGCTCTGTGGAACATACTCCAAAAATTGATCATATCCTACCATACAAATCAAACCTAAACAAAATTAAAAGAATTGAAATTATACTTTGTATCTTTTCAGACAACAAGGCAATTAAGGTAGAACTGAACTCCAACTAAAATTTCATCCCCACACAAAGGCACAGAAATTAAACAACCTTATAACTGAATAGCTGACTAACAGCTGGGTCAAGGAAGAGCTAAACGAGGAAATTGTTAAATCCTCAAACGTAACAACAACGCAGCTACAAGTTACCAAAACCTGCGGAATACTGCAAAACCAGTCCTTCCCCTAAGAGGAAATTTATCACAGTAGATGCCTATATCCAAAAAACAGAAAGGGAAGACACCAACAATCTAATAATATCTTAAAGAAATGAGAAAGGAAAAGCAATCTAATCCCAAACCTAGCCGAAGAAAAGAAATAAACAAAAAGAAATCAGAAATAAATGAAATTGAAAACAAAAGAATTCAGAAAATTAATGAAACAAAAATATTGGTTCTTCAAAAAAATTAAAATTGACAAACTTTTGGCCAGAGTAACCAGAAACAGAAAAGTAAATCTTTAGTAACCTCAATCAGACACAAAAGGGGAAATTACAACAGATAGCACAGAGATAAAAGAGATTATCTCTGAGTACTACAAGAAACTCTAAGCTCGGCACCTATAGCACAGTGGTTACAGCGTCAGCCACATACACCAAGGCTGGTGGGTTTGAAACCGGCCCGACCAGCTAAACAACAATGACAACTGCAACAAAAATATAGCTGGGTATTGTGGTGAGCACCTGTAGACCCTGCTACTTGGGAGGCTGAGGCAAGAGAATCGCTTAAGTCCAAGAGTTTGAGGTTACTGTGAGCTGTGACGCCATGGCACTCTGCCAAGGGCAACATAGTGAGACTTTGTCTCAAAGAAAAAAAGAAATTCTATACCCAGAAATTTGTCAAATTTTATCAAATTCTATCAAATCTTCAAAGAAGAGCTTGTACTTATACTCCAGAAACTATTTCAAAATATTGAGAAGGAGGGAATCTTTCCAACATGTTCTATGAAGCAAACATCATCCTGATACCAAAACCAGGAAAGGACCCAACCAAAAAGGAGAACTACAGACCAATTTCACTAGTGAATATGGACGCAAAAATACTTCGTAAAATCTTAGTCAATAGATTATAGCTATATGCTAAAAAAATTATACATCATGATCAAGTAGTCTTTACTGCAGGGATGCAAGCTAGTTTAACACATGCAAATCCATAAAAGTTAATTAACTTTTGCTTCAAGAGAAGCAAAAACAATGACCATATGATCCTCTCAATAGCTGCAAAAAAAGCATTTGATAAAATTCAGCATCCTTTTCTAACAAGAACACTTAACAATATAGGCACAGGTGGCACATTTCTTAAGCTGACTGAAGCCATCTATGACAAACCTACAGCTAATATCATACTGAATGGAGTAAAACTGAAAGATTTTCCCACTTGGAACAGGAACCATACAAGGATGTCCTCTATTGCCACTACTATTAAACATATTGCTGGAAGTTCTAGCCAACGCAATCAGACAAAAGAAGGATATAAAGGGCATCAAATGGGGGCAGAGGAGGTCACTCTTTGCTGAGGATATGATCTTATACTTAGAGAACCCCAGGGACTCAACTACAAGTCTCCTGAAAGTGGATCAACAAATACAGTAATGCTCAGGGTATAAAATCAATGTCCACAAATCACTTTTGTATATGCCAATAACAGCTAAGTGGAAAAGCTAATCAAAGATACAATTCCCTTCACAGCAGCTCCAAAGAAAATGAAAGACCTAGGAATATAAAGGACCTCTACAGAAAGAATTATAAACCCTAATAAAAAAAATGGCAGAAGACATTAACAAATGGAAGAACATACCATGCTCTTGGCTGGGAAGAATTAACAGTATTAAAATGTCTATACTACAGTCTACAAATTCTATGCAATCCCCATTAAAATATCAACATTGTACTTTAAAGAACTAGAAAAAAACCTCATATAGCCAAGGCAATTTTTACTAATAAAAGCAAAGGGAGGTGAAGGGGGGTGGGTGCCTGTAGCCAGTGGTTAGAGCGCCAGCCCCATGTAGCAGGGGTGGCGAGTTCGAACCCAGCCTAGCCTGCCAAACAAAGATAAAAGAACAAAAAAATAAAAAATTAAAGAACAAAAACAATGGGGAAAAGAATCCCTATTCAATAAATGGTGTTGGGAGACCTGGATAATCACATGTAAAAGACTGAAACTGGACCTGCATCTTTCACCACTTACAAAAACTGACTCAAGATGGATAAAAGATTTAAATTTAAGAATGAAATGATAAAAATCCTAGAAAGTATGGGAAAAACTCTTGAAAATGTTGGCCTGGGGAAAGATTTTTTGAAGATGACTTCAGTGGCAACTGTAACAACAAAAATAAACAAATGGGACTCAATCAAACTGAAAAGTTCTGTGCAGCTAAGGATGTAACAATTAAAGCAAACAGATTACCTTCAGAATGGGAAAAAATATCTACATGTTACAAATCTAACAAAAGTTTGATAACTAGGATCTATTGAGAACCCAAATTAATTAACAAAATGTACAAATAATCCAGTCTATCGCTGGACATGAGATATGAACAGATCTTTCTCTGAGGAAGAAAAACAAATGTCTAACAAACATACAAAAAAATGCTCATTGCCCCCAATCATCAGAGAAATACAAGTCAAAACCACCCTAAGATATCACCTCACCCCAGTAAGATTACCCTACATCACAAAGTCCCAAAGCTATAGATGCTGGCCAGCATATGAAGAGAGGAATACTTTTACACTGTTGGTGGGACTGCAAACTCATACAGCCTCTTTGGAAGGGAGTATGGAGAATCCTCAAAGAACTGAAATCAGACCTTCCCGCAATCCCACTACTAGACAACTACCCAGAAGAAAAAAAATCATTTTATCATAAAAGCATTAGACTGTTGCACTAGATTGTTTGTTGCAGCTCAATTTATAATCAACAAGCTGCAGAAACAACCTAAATGCCCATCAACTCTGAAAAGGATTACAAGCTGTGGTAGGTGTATACCATGGAATACTATTCAGCCACAAAAGAGAAGGTAACTCACCACGGCACCTGTAGCACAGTGGTTACAGCACCAGCCACATACACCAAGGCTGCAGGGTTCGAACCCAGCCCGCACCTGCCAAACAACAATGACAACTACAACAAAAAAGTAGCCAGGCATTGTGGTGGGTACCTGAAGTCTTAGCTACTTGGGAGGCTGAGGCAAGAGAATTGCTTAAGCCCAAGAGTTTGAGGTTGCTGTGAGCTATGACACCACGGCACTATGCTGAGGACGACACAGTGAGACTCTTTCTCAAAAAAAAAAAAAAAAAAGATGGTAACTTTACAGTTTTTGTATTAACCTGGATGGAGTTGAAACACATTCTCTTTAGTAAAGAATCACAAGAATGGAAAAACAAGTATTCAATGTACTCAATACTAACATGAAACCAGTAGATGATCTAATTCATGCCCACACAGGAGAAAAACTCAATTCAAGTTGGGGAGAAGGGTATTAAAGAATGAGGGAAGGGGCGGCTCGGTGCCTGTGGCTCAAATGGCTAAGGTGCCAGCCACATACACCTAAGGTGGCGGTTCGAATCTAGCCTGGGCCCACCAAACAACAATGATGGCTGCAACCAAAACTTAGCCAGGCATTGTGGCGGGCGCCTGTGGTCCCAGCTACTTGGGAG
>NW_003852396.1:23864571-23889702 GCF_000181295.1 Otolemur garnettii | reverse complement strand
AAAAAAAAAAAAAAGAATGAGGGAAGGGGAGGGAGGGCGGATTGGTATGCTTCCACTTAACGGGCACAAGGTAGGGGTGTATGGCACACCTTTTGGGTGCAGGACACGACTATAAGATGGACTAAACCTAACAAATTCAAATCTTGTGACCTGGTTGTTTGTTCCCTCACATTAACCTGAAATTAAGAAAAAAAAATCATTAGGGACAATTTCAGGTACCTCCCATGGTCTTCTGTGTATACTATTCTTATTAAATTTAAAGCAAACCCTCATATGAAAAATATGAAACAGCAATATATCCTTCAAGATGAGAAGCACAACTTACTTCAACTTGAAAAAGGTCTCCAGCCCCCTCACAGTCATTAGATGTGATTATCGGGGTATGAATATGCACAAAGCCACTGTCCTGAAAGAAAAAGAGAAGCTCCTTTTAGTATATTTGCATATGAAGCAATTCCAAGAACACATTTTTTATATTATTAAAACGCCACACTGAAAGAACACCATGTCAAAACCATCCCATATTCCCCAAATGCAAAACTACTGAAAGATCAATGGAGTGTTTTACTGTGCACAGCAACACGATGAATTTTCAGTCAGGAAAAGACTTAAGACATTAACTAGTCCAAACTTCTCATTTCAAAGATAAGGAAACTGGGGCCCAGAGAGATTCATTGACTTTCCAAAAGTCACACATGTAGTCAGTGGCTGAACCAGGACTGAACCCAGGTCTCCGTGCTCTCTCGTTAGTGCTATTTCCTCTTCCTATTTTTCTAACATCGAATGGTGATTTAACAAATAGATGCACACTCTCTCTCGCTTAAGGATAATGCATACAGATGTTGCCCATATTGCTAGGAAAATACAAAGTGATCAATATGAGTTTATCGTGAAATGAGCCCTCGGTTGTACCGAACCACCAAAATGAAAAAAATTAAGGTCAGCAAATAGGGACTAAATAAATGGCAAAAAGATATAAATGGCTTTTAGAAGTCTCTATCATTAAACTGACAACACAACATACTCCATGTGGCATAGGGAGTGGATTCTCTTAGCTTGAATGAACATTCTGAGCAGTGGAAAATCTGTCCATTACTGAGGTGCCCAACTGCAGCCCTTTTGATTAAAAGTCTAAGACTACTTCCATTTAGTCAACCACAAAAACTGTTGCTAGGAGGACTGAAATAACCCAATGACTTTTCATTCTGACTATAGATGTAAGCTAAAGGTTACATGCAGTGTAGATGTTGCAGAAGAGAGATGCCAGAAGTAAATTTACAGTAGAAAAACAGAATGTTTAATGCAAAATTTTGGCCTTGAAATCAATAAAATAAATTGTATATACACATCTCTGCTAAGTTTGGTGGAATGTAAAATGTCTCCGTGTATTATCAGGGGTCTCCCAAATATGACCCTTACTGAATTTAAGTATTCCGTCTAGAATACAAAGTATTCAGTCAACAGCTTGCCTTATGACAACCTGCCTTACGATATGGATTGATTCAATATTCAATCTATAATTTAAGAGTCTCAAAAGTATTCATACATACTTAATCTGTGAACAGGATGCCTAAAGGTGCTGACACTTGTAAACAGTGGAGCCCACACAGATGTTCACGCCAGGTATACTGAAAGGGGTGGGTGACCCTCCTGCTTGGCCAGTGCAAAGATGGTGTCTGCGTGGGAGGGTGGCAGTGAGAGACTCCCTTTACATGGGTTGTGGGCGTGGGCAGATTCCACAGTTTGCCTGTCAGGTTAGGGTCTTTTGGCCAGAACTTCTCAGGGAGTGGGGCTAGTCAAATCCTTTGTCTTTGTCTTAGGAGAGAAGGGTTTGTGTGCGGCTGCATTAGGCCCCGAACAGGTGCCGCACAGAGCACATTACAGAGAACCAATGAAATGGGATCAATAACATTACTGCATAAAATTTTCATCTCCTAGGACCCAAGAATTATGGACATGAATCATTTATTCCACATGAATGCAGGCGAATATGAGCATGGGTGCAGTAAACAAAGAAAGGAAGTGAAAAATCCAAAGGAAATGAGGGTAGGGAAGGGGAGGTGGGGACGGAGGAGAAAATGTAACGGCGAAACCTATTTGCCAAAGTTAGAACTGGTCAAATGCCACAGCACTGTAAATCTTATGAAAATAAGTGTATGAGATTTTTTTGTAAAAGAAAATATACAAGTAGTGAGAATTATTTTTAATACTTAACTAATATGAATGAAATCTTTCAAAAGGGGTAGGCAGCTTTTAAGCTTTATGCTGCTAGCAAGCAAAGTCCATAACATTACCAAAAGCTATAGAGGAGAGAGTACAAAGGAAGAATAATAGGAAGAATAATAAGCCAGTGCAAAGTCCAAAAAAAGTGAAAGTACACAGGGAAGTAAAAGATGAAAAGGGAAGTAAATAGCGAGGAGCGGTGGAATACTGTGGGCACCCACCTCCGATGGGATTCCAGGGTCACATACCTGCCCCGCCTCACAGCACAGCATTTTTTTTTTTTTATTTTTTTTTTTTTGAGACAGAGCCTCAAGCTGTCCCCCTGGGTAGAGTGCTATGGCATTACAGCTCACAGCAACCTCCAACTCCTGGGCTCAAGCGAGTCTCCTGCCTCTGCCTCCCAAGTAGCTGGGACCACAGGCGCCCGCCACAACGCCCGGCTATTTTTTGGTTGCAGCCGTCATTGTTGTTTGGCAGGTCCGGGCTGGGGATTCGAACCTGCCACCTTAGGTGTACGTGGCTGGCGCCTTAGCCGGTTGAGCTATAGGCGCCGAGCCAGCACAGCATTTCTAATGAGAGTAACAGTAAAGTAACAGTAAACACTTTTACCAAAGTTTTCAGATTCGATCCACCACCTCCAAATATCTAAGTTTTTGGATACACATTCTAGAACCAAATATTTTATAAGGCTCTGAGTATCCCAAAATATTAAGGGTTCATACACAGCATTCAGAGAAGAGTAATGGACCATATTTTTCTTTTACATACAACTGAAACAGCTATCATTCTTTAATTAGAATCAGCAAGAAAAGAAATGTGACAGGAATTGCTAGCCACAAGCCTGCCACTGGGAACAACAGTGACAGCTAGAGATTAAAAAATCCATAAAAAGCAGTCACAGGAACTCAAAGGTGCAGAAGTCAGAGGCCATTTAGCCTGAGGGTAAAGCATTCCCCCCACAGTGGCAGGTTTTGAAAACAATCCAGAATACAAGAAGAACCTCACTCATTAAGAAAGGGCAAAATCTTTTCTACTGGCTCCAGTGAGGAAGACAGAGACGTATGGGATCCATTTTAAAAACTCTTCCACTAGTATTTAGAAAACACTAGTGCCTGAAGAGAGAATTCCTCAGCTGTGTAGGAAACTTGGCTTTTCTAAATGACTAATTCCTTGAGAATTTTGGATAGCCAAGTTTTAGCACATAGCAAGAGTGTCAATTTTATGAGCAAAAAAGGTTATACACAAAGTATTTTTGATGCTCAAACTGAGAAATAAATCTAGATCCTTAAAGTGCCCTAACCGAAAGTACTGCTCAAGTTTCTATTGTTTCCCCACATTTTCTATATTTTTATTGATGGATGAAAATTTATGCAAATTTAGTTTTTTTGGTTTTTTTTTTTTTGCAGCTTTTGGCCAGGGCTGGGTTTGAAACCACTATCTCTAGCATATGGGGCTGGCATCCTACTCCTTTGAGCCACAGGTACCGACTGCAAATTTAGTATTTTAAGTCTAACATCTTTTAGGAAATCTAAAGTAACACATCAAAGAAAAGAGGGCCAAATACTAGATAACATATAATTTATTATGTACTTAAAATAACATATTATTTAATATGTCCTATAGCACTTGAGTAACTTCTTAAAACAACTGAGTCCTGGACAGTGCCTGTGGCTCAAAGGAGTAGGGCGATGGCCCCATATGCTGGAGGCGGCAGGTTCAAACCCAGCCCCAGCCAAAAACTGCAAAAAACAAAACAAAACAAAAAACAATTCAGTCCTAAATATCACACATAAAAAGTAGGTAAGCAAGAATAAGGTGTCAGGAGTATATTTTCCAGGGTTTTACATTTATTTATTTATCTTTAACAAGATGGAATCTCAATGTGTCATCCAGGCTGTAGTACAGTGGCATAGTCATACCTCACTGCAGCCTTGGACTCCTGGGGTCAAGGATGCTCTCACCTCAGCCTCCTGAGTAGCTGAGATTACAGCCACTGAGCTGGCTCCAAGACTTTATAATTAAAAAGTGAATTTTCAGGTCAACACTTGTAATCCTAGCACTCTGGGAGGCTGAGGCGGGTGGATTGCTTGAGTTTAGAAGTTCAAGACCAGTCAGAGCAAAAGAGAAACACCCTCCCACACACACACACACTAAAAGAATAGAAAAACTAGCCAGGCATAGTGGTGCACATCTGTAATCTGAGCTGCTCAGGAGGCTGAGGTAAGAGGACTGTTCATGCCCAAGAGTTTGAGGTGCTGTGAGCTATGATGACGCCATGATACTACCCAGGGTGACAGTGAGACTCTGTCTCAGAAAAAAAAAAAAAAAGAATTTACAGCACTCAAAAAGCATCTGCCTTTATAACTATCACCAACAGCACTAAAATTCAAGTTATTTCCAACCACTTAAAGGTATTCTAAATTTTACTTTATTTTTCTTATTTTTCCTATTTCAAATTTTTCTATTTTGTTCTTATTTTTAATTGTTTACATACTTGGAAAACCTTCAAGTAATAAATGTATGAAATAGGTAAAGTTCACTTACAAGGGATTGCCAGTACTACCACCTAGTGGTCAAAACATATAAAACCGTTACAGAATTAAAACAGGTCCACTTTATCAGCTGTTGAAGCCATATGGTCAAATATATATACATACATTTTTAGATCTGAACTAATCTTATGTCTGTGTAGTTTCAAGGACTACTGAAAAGCCATATGGAAGTTGTATAAGAAAGTTTATAAGAGAATATATAAAGGGACTCTTTCAAACTATAATGAAATGATATCGTACAATGTGATTAATTTTCCTTTGTTTAATCCAAAGTACATTCCTCAAAGCCGTGGTAGTGTTTCACCAGAAATTAACCCAGAAAGAGCTTTTCAAAAAGAAAGAACTTTCTTGAATAGCAACAGGACTGAGACTATATCAATTTAGATACACCCAAAGGGAAGGCTATGTACAACTTTTGCAAATTAGCTGGATCTGGTCCAGAGGCACAAACAGCGCTCCAAGACCACATGGAAGAACGCTGACATTTATCTGCTTGCCTTTGACTTTAACTCCTTGCCTTTGGGGCCCTCCCATCAATATGGGGAAGGGTCTCTTCACCTTGGCAGCTTGTCAACCACATTAAACTGTGGCGCTCCCATGTAATGGGAAATGGTTGAAAAACAAAGCTAAATGAGACAAAATGCCTTTTAGTTATTAGATAAACCTGCCTGATCAACACTAATAAGTCTTTAAAATTAGTGTTTACTTTATACAAAATATACACATACACTTATGACCAAAATATGTATGTATATATTTATGACAAAGGTCCAGAAACAGGGACCAGTTTTACACTCCCACCTGTAATAACCAAAACAACAAAAACCCAAAACAGTAACAATAAAAAGGAAACCATGTGAAACAATGGTTTTCAAGAGATTGGACAGTAGGCACCAAAACTACCTCTTTCTGGGAGATGGCAAACAAACATGGTGAGACCTACCAGGAACCAAACTTGAGATCTTCCATGCCACAGCACAGGATAGGGGAAGTGAGGTAGAATGCAGTAGATACGACTCAGAGTCTGGGAAGACCAAAGTGGCTAGAGTTCACTGGACAGAGTATCACAAAGGAGCCAGGCACAGCAGCTCAAGCCTGTAATCCTAGCACTCTAGGAGGCTGAGGTGGGTGGACTGCCTAAACTCAGGAGTTCAAGACAGGCCTGAACAAGAGCAAAAACCTGTCTCTAAAAAACATAGCTGAGCATTGTGGCAGGTGCCTGTAGTCCCAGCTACTTGGGAGGCTGGGGCAAGAGGATCACTTAAGCCCAAGAATTTGAGGTTGCTGTGAGCTATGACACCATGATGCTCTACTGAGGATAACAAACCAAGAATCTGTCTTAAAAAAAAAAAAAAAAAAAAAAGAATTACAGAAAGGAGAGAGCTGCATAGAGAGAGAAATGCACAGGGTCAACCTGGAATATGAGGTAGATCAATGCATTCATGTAAAAAAAATAATGCTGGCTCGGCGCCCATAGCCCACTGAGTTGGGTGCCAGCAGCAAAAGCTGGTGGGTTTGAGCCTGGCCCAGGCCTGCTAAACAGCAATGACAAATGCAACCAAAAAATAGCCAGGCGTTGTGCTGGGTGCCTGTAGTCACAGCTACTTGGAAGGCTGAGGCAAGAGAATCACTTAAGACCAAGAGTTTGAGGTTGCTGTGAGCTGTGACACCACAGCACTCACTCTATCCAGGGCACAGGGTGAGAGTTTATCTCAAAAAACAAACAAACAAACTGACCAATAACTGATAAACATGTTAGAATTAGAAGAAAAAGACATAAAAACAGTTTTTAAATAGCTATTAAAACTACATTCCATGTTCAGAAAGTAGATACAAAAGACATGAACCCCCCAACCCTAATCAAACATCTAGACTTGAAAGGTATGACATGCAAGACTGAAAATACACTGAATGAGATTAACAGCAAACTAGGCACTGCAGAAGAAAAGGTTAGTCAACTTAAAGACACAGCAATAGACAAACTATCCAAAAGAAACATACAGAGAAAAAAAATAATTTAAGAAAGAACATCATTAAACTATGGGATATCATCAAGTGGCCTAATATATGGATAATTTGGGTTCCAAAGAGAGAGGTGACATAAAAATTTTTGAAGAAATAATGCTAAAAATACTAGATGAAAATAATAAATTCATAAATCCCCAAAATTCAACAAACCTCAAACATTGAGAATCATAAAGAAAACTATACCAAGACACACTGTAATAGCTAAAAAATCAGCAATAAAGAGAAAAGCTTGGTGGGGCATGGCGGTTTATGCCTATAATCTCAGCACTTTGAAAGGCCCAGGCAGGAGGATCATTTCAGATCAGGAGTTTGAGACCAGCCCGTGCAAGACTGAGACTCTGCCTCTACTAAAAATAAGAAAATTAACTGGGCATGGTGGTATGCATCTATACCCTCAGCTACTTAGGATCCTGAAGCAGGATTGTTTGAACCCAGAAGTTTGAGGTTGCTGTGAGCTAGGCTGAGGCCATGGCACTCTAGCTCAGGCAACAGAGCAAAACTCTGCCTCAGAAAATCTTAAAATCAGCCCGAGATGCTACATACAGAATTACAAAGATAAGGATGACATAAGATCTCTCATTGGAAGTAATGTAAATGACAAGACAATAGAGTGGCAATTTCTAAGTACTTAAAGAAAAAAACCTGCTAACCTACTTTTCCATTCTAGGTTGGAAAAATGCCTTTCAACAATGAAGATGAAATAAAGACATTCTCAGAAACAGATCTGTATTATTATTAAAGCAAGTCCTTCAGGCAAGAAGAAAATTATATCAGATAGAAACCAGGATGTATGTGAGGAAACGAAGAGCCCCAGAAATAAGAACTACATAGGTAAATATACGTGTAAGATTATTTTCTTATTTAAATCTCTTTAAAAGGTAATTGACTACTTGAACAAAAATACTAACAATGAATTATAGGATTTATAACATGGAAATCATGTTTATAACATAAAAACATTTTATACATTTATAAAAGTAAAATGCATAGCAACAGTAGCATGAAGAAGGGAAGAAAAGAAACAAGTATCCATTGTAAAGTTATTAAATTGTATGTTAGGTGTAAAGTTATTAAATTGTATGTTTAACTTCAAAGTATCAATTGAAGTTAAAGGTATGTACTATAAAATTTACAGCAACAACTAAAATAACAAAACAAAGAATTATAGTTAATAAGAAAACAAAGGAAATGAGAAATCGTAAGTAATAATTAATGTGGGGCAGGCACAGTGGCTCCTGCTTGTAATCCCAGCACTTGGGTTCGAGACCAGCCTGAGCCAGAGCAAGACCTCGTCTCTAAAAATACCCAGGTGTTGTGGTGGGCCCTTGGGAAGCTGAGGCAAGAGAATCGGGAAGCTCAGGAGTCTGAGGTTGCTGTTAACTATGACCCCACGGCATTCTACCAAGTATGACAAAGGGAGACTCTGTCTCAAAAAAAAAAAAGAATTAATGCAAAAGGAGGCAGAAAAAAGGAAAAAGAGAACAAAGGATAGGGCACTTACAAAGCATATAGCCAGATGACAGACCCAAGCAAAACCATGTCAATAATGTAAATGTCAATGATCTAAACAACCAGATTAAGAGAGGATAAGGCCATTAAAAAAGCAAGATCTGGCTTGGCTCCTGTGGCTCAAGCAGCTAAGGTGCCAGCCACATACACCTAAGGTGGCGGGTTCGAATCCCCAGCCCGGGCCCGCCAAACAACAATGATGGCTGCAACCAAAAAATGGCCGGGCATTGTGGCGGGTGCCTGTAATCCCAGCTACTTGGGAGGCGGAGGCAAGAGACTCGCTTGAGCCCAGGAGTTGGAGGTTGCTGTGAGCTGTGATGCCATAGCACTCTACCCAGGGGGATAGCTTGAGGCTCCGTCTCAAAAAAAAAAAAAAAAAAGCAAGATCTAACTATATGTTGCTAACAAAAATGTATTTTAAAATACAAAAATATTGGCTCAGCGCCTGCAGATCAAGCAGCTAAGGTGCCAGCCACATACATCAGAGCTGGTGGGTTCAACTCCAGCACAGGCCCGCCAAACAACAATGACAACTACAACCAAAAAATAGCCAGGCGTTGTGGTGGGTGCCTGTAGTCCCAGCTACTTGGGAGGCAGAGACAAGAGAATTGCTTAAGCCCAGGATTTGGAGGTTGCTGCAAGCTGTGATGCCACGGCACTCTACCCAAGGCAACAGTTTGAAGCTCTATCTCAAAATAAATAAATAAATAAAATAAAATAAAATACAAAAATACAAATATAACTGATCCTTGAACAACATGGGTTTGAACCGCCTGGGTCCACTTATACATGGATATTTATTTTTTCAATAAATAAATCAGAAAATTATTTTGAGATTTGCAGTAACTTGAAAAAGCTTGCAGCAAATCACACAGCCTAGTAATATCAAAAAAATTAAGAAAATATTAGGTATGTTATGAACACATAAAATATATGTATACGGTAGCCTATTTATTATTTACCCCCATAAAGCACAAATCTTAAGAAGTTAATCAAAACTATATATAAACACTTAACGTGCATGTCACCATTTGCAGTTGAGAGAAATTTAAAAAAAATGTAAAGATGCAACATTGAATCATAACTGCATAAAATTAAGTGTAGTACATACCATAGTACTGTAATAATTTCATAGCTATTGTTCCTGCAGTGAGCTTGTGTGGGCAGCATGCACTTAAAATGCTGTGTGATGCTCATCACTTCTGCATGAGCAGCTTGGTTCTCCAAGTAAACTATGCATCATAGTAAAAAGTTATCTTTTGCAGTTCTTAAGTTGTATTTCAGTGCAATACAGTAAACTCCAAATAACAGTGTGGCACCCATACAAAATGCCACTAGTGATGCTGGAACTGTTCCAACAAAGCACAGAGAAGTATAAGAAAAAGGTGAATTGCCTGATATGCACCATAGCCACAAGATAAATGAATCCAGTGTAAGGACCACTGTGAAAAAAGAAAAGGAAAGTGATGAAGCCATCACCACACCTATGCTAGCAGGAAAGAAAGATTACCCTTTTCGAGAAACACAAAAAGTGTTGAGATGGAGGATCATTTAAGGCCAAGAGTTGGGAGGTCAGCCTGGGCAACATAGCAAGACCCTGTCTATAAAGAAATGTTTTTAAATTAGCTGGGTATGGTGGCATGCTCCTGTAGTCACAGCTACTCAGGAGGCTGAGAGTTCAACATTGCAGCAAGCTATAATTGTACTACTGCACTTCAACCTATGCAAAATAGCAAGATATTATTTCTAATGTGTCCAGGAGTTCAACACTGTGTCCAGGAGTTCAACATTGCAGCAAGCTATAATTGCACTACTGCACTTCAACCTAGGCAAAACAGCAAGACACTATTTCTAAAAAGATAAAAACAAAACAAAAACCAAAATATGTGTTAATTGACTATTTATGTTATCAGTGAGGCTTCCAATCAATAATAGTTTTGTTAAGTTTCGGGGGAGGCAAAAGGTACACTCAGATCTTTGACTGCATAAAGAGTCAGCCTCCCTAACTCCATGTTGTTCAAGAGTCAACTGTAGTTTCAAAGAAAATGGACGAGATAAGATACAACATGTTAATGACACTAATCAAAAGAAAGCTGTAATGGCTATAATAATATCAGACAAAACAGATGTGAAAGCAAAGAACATTAACAGAGATAAAAAGATTAATAAAATGCATATACCTTTAACCATTCTGATCAGAAAAAAGAGACAACAAACATCAGTATTGGGAATGAGATGAACATCACTACAGATCCTACAGATATTAAAATGATAAGGGGATATTATGAAAAACTTTATGACAACAAATTTAACTTAAATAAACAAAATGGGTCAATTCCTTGGTAGTCTGTCTTCAAAGTTCACTCAAGAAAAAACAGATAACCTATAGAGTTGTAGCTTTATTGAGAAAAACTGAAATTGTAGTTAACCTCCACAAATTTTTAAGCGTACACTCAGATGGATTTACTAGTGAATTCCACCTCATATTTAAGAATGAAATTAAAGTTTTCATTTCAAAAGACACAGAAAAAATATTTGACAAAACCCAATAGTCACTCCTAATAAAACTCTTAGCATAGGAGAGAATTTCCTCAACCAACTAAAGGGCATCTTTGAAAATCTATAACTAACATCAAACTTAGCAGCTAGAAAAAGCAAACCACTGATCCATGTAATGACATGAATAAATCTCAAAATAATTATGCCGAGTGAAAGAAGTCAGATCAAAAAAAAAAAAACAGTATGCATTACTTCATTTATATAAAACTCTAGAAAATGCAACCTAATTCATAGTGACAGGAAGCAGATCGTGTTTGCAAAGGGACACGAGGAGAGAAAGGAGAGATAATCAAGATCACTGGGGAACTTTGACGATCTTACCTTAAAGAAAGAATGAATAGCAGCTGTAGCTTCACTTCGAACCCGCAGTATAGAACCCAGAACATTAGTCCTACACCTAAGGTGAGGATATTGTCTCATGTGCTCCAGAGGGTGCCTCTCTTTATATTTGATAGGGAAAGCCTGCCAATCAGTGAAAGAAACAAATTAGAAACTAAAAAAGACAGAGTTTCATAAAATCAGTTCCGAAAGCATTTCTAAATAGTGCTTTAAACAAAACTAAGATACTTCCCTTCTTTGCTTCCTAATATAACTGATTATAGTCTACAATATTTCTACCAGGTAAGTGGAAGAGTGGGGTGGAATCAGAAATGTAGGTTTGAATCCAGTTCTACTACTTATTAGCTAAGTTTACCAAGTTCATATCTATTATCTGTCAATCACTTCTTTCAAATAGAGTTTAATTATACGTAATATCCTGTTTGGCACATAGGAGTACAGAATATTGTAGATATTAAAAATTATGTTTTCTACCATTGTCTACACACAGCTGGTGTTAGGTAAAACACCATGGTAAAATTAGCTACATGTCTTGAAAGTCCACAATCATTTCTAATGAATTGGTGCAATTTATTACCATTTATCAATATATGGCTGGTGCCTAAGAACATGAGAGAGAGTCAACTGGCTTTCTCCAATCTAGCAGAGTAGTGAAGAGTCATAAAAAAAAGTTACTTTATTTTTATTATTATTCTTTGAAACAAGAGTCTCACTATGGCACCCTCAGTAGACGGCCGTGGCATCACAGCTCACAGCAATCTCAAATTCTTGGGCTTAAAGGATTCTCTCACTCCAGCCTCCCACATAGCTGGGACTACAGGAGTTCACCACAACACCTGGCTATTTTTTTTTGTTGGAGTTGTCATTGTTGTTTTAGCTGGCCCAGGCTGGGTTCGAACCTGCCAGCCTTGGTGTATGTGGCCAGTGCCCTACCTACTGAGCTACAGGAGCCGCCCTATAAAAAATTTTAAAGGAAATTATGGCCCTAGCTTGAAATACCCTGTCAGACTCACATTAAAGTACAAGATTAAAAAGATAGATACAGGTAATATATAAAGTATGGGTAAGCTGGACCAAAGGATGAGTCATAGGCTGGGCAGTATAGGATAACTCAAGATTTCATGATACTTCTTAAAACAGTGTACAATTTAAAACTTATGAATTATTCCTTTTATTTTCCATTCAGTTTTTTCAGACTACAGTTCACCATGAGTAACTGAAACCACAGAAAGTGAACTGCAGATAAGGGGGAGCTGCTGGAGTGAATCACATGGCAAATTTTTAATACTCATAGATGTCTTTATAAAAGCAAAGATAAAAAAGTTACATTCTCCATTTCTCTCTTGATTTCCAATTGATTCTGCAGTCTGTTTTTCAGAAATATTAGAACTTGATCCCCGATTTTATCTGTCACCTAGAATTTCCTAGAAAATTACTCAGAATGACTTTTTAAAAGAAAATTTTCCCATTTTCCTCCTTTATTTCCTTACATTTAACTTCTATTATTCCAAAAGAACTAAAAATAAATTAAAATGATACAATTTTCCTATATCTCCTCAAAAACACAGGAGTCAAACTACTAGAATAGAAATTTCAGCTATGCCACAAAAAAGCCTATAACCTTTGGCAAGTTATTTAACCCAGTTGGGCCTCATTTTCTCCACCACTGTAAATTTAAATAACTAGACTGATAATCTTTGATTTTATTACCTCTACCTTCTTTATCAAACTTATAAAGCTACTAACAGATGAGTCTTGCAAAAACAGGAATAAATATGTCTTAATATAGAATTTGTCTCTCTTCAGCCTCAGCTATAATACCCTAAATCAGCACCATTCAATAAGACTTTCCATGATAAATGGAAATGTTCTGTGACATGATATGGTAATCGATAGCTGCATGCTACTTCTAAGAACCTGAAATATCGCTAATGCCACTAAGAAACTATATTTTAATTTTTTGGAGACAAGGTCTTACTCTATCACCCAGGCTAGAGTGCAGTGGCATGATCACAGTTCACTGCAGCCTCAAACTCCTGGGCTTATGTGATCCATCCACCTTGGCCTCCCAAAGGTCTGGGATAACAGATGTGAGCCACCACACCTGGCCAGAATTGTTTTGTTTTTTTTTAATTGAATGGTAACTGTGTACATTAATGCACTTCTGGGGTACAGTGTGCGGTTTTCACATGCAATCCGAAATACTTCCATCAAACTGGTCAACACAGCCTTCATGTCATTTTCTCAGTTATTGTTTTAAAACGTTCACATTCTACTCTTAGAAAGATTCACTTGTACCCCTGTAAGATAAACCTCAGAGAATTGGTTTTTTAATTTAATTTTAGTTGATTAATTTCAAACAGCCACAGGTGGCTACTGCCCACCATTATCAGAAGATCAGTTCCAGATCATGGAGAAGTTACTAGCTTTCTTACGAACGTGAAGCTGAAATGGCCTGCCCAGGTATGTCATTGTGGCTGACTGGCCAGGTATGTAAAAGCAGTGAGTTTCAAATATGACAGGCACCAGAGATGTTTAGATTAACACTTAGCTCTCACACCAAAGTCTAAGCTACCTACCTAAGTAATTTCTGCTACTATCTTTAAAGGCTCTATGACCTAGGAAGTTGTAAGTGAAACATGCTCTAAGTGTCATCTTTTCAATAATCACCCTTAAAACAGATTGCTAATATTTTAAGATAAGCCTAAATAGCCTCCACAAAATTATTATAAAGCATACCTTGGCATCACAATATCCAATAACTTCGATTTTTTCTGCTTTCAGTTCTACATTTTGCCTTTTGGATGGACTTTTTACCAGCTGCCCTTGCACTTCCACAGAACTCCCAAAAGCCAGTTCTCTAGAGTAACACAAAAACAACATAAACAAGATATCGATATGTAACTTTCATTAATATAAACCTTGCTATGAGAATATTACAATACTTAATGACCTAAGTTTTTACCGTTAAGTGGGTTAGTCTTCAGAATCTACAGATACTCTACTATATACCAAAATAATAAAAATGAATTTCATAAGCTTTAAAATGGGAACAAATAGAGCTAAAGATCTGAATATAAGTATTTGGAATTAACAGGTTATATAATTTTCCTTATTAAAAAGTTAGCCAAAACCTTTTTTTAAAGATTGCAGATCATTGTAGTGAAATCAAAATAAGGTTCGTAGTTTTGTTAACAGTACTATATCAATGCCAGTTCCCTGGTTTTGATTAAAAAAAAAAAAAACTATGGTTATGTAAGATGCAATCATCTGGGAAGGTGAGTGGAAAGTACACAGGAATTCTCTGTATTATTTCTGCAATATATTATTTTTAAAAAAAACTTTAAAAAAATTACACTGATATATACACATATAATCAGAAAAAAATGCAAACCTTTAAAAAGGTTACTATTACATCATAACAATTTTATTTTGTTCTGCCCATCAACCAAATAGTCTGAGACCCATGAACCTATCCAATGTGTTGAAGAGAACTAATCCTAACGATCCTTGAAACAGCTAAGCATTCATTCTAACAAATTAGAATAATGCTCTCCTCAGAGTTCATTACCTAACATTAAAATGGTGTTAGGTTTTAAAACCTGATGAATGAGATCATAAATTATTCAAGTTTCCTCCATTTATTCAACAAGTAACAACTGGTCACCTTGTCAGCACTGTGCTACAGGCCAAGAATATAAAAGCCAACGAGACACTCTCCCTAACTCCAAGAAACTAAGAGTCTAGCGGGAGAAGGCACATTAGAATAGAACTGATTACCATCCAACGTGTTACATTCTAACCAGTAGTGGGCAAGGGATGCCAAGGGAGCAGAGGGAAGGAGTATCGGACATGGCCAGGCATGGGAGCAGGGATGATGCCTAAATTGAACTAAGAAAGATCAGTGAAAAAGAGGCTATATTGGGTGGAGAGCAGAAGCATGTACAAATGCTAAAAGATAAGAAAGACCAGAACAATTTACAGCAATGGTTCTCAACCTTCCTAATGCAGCAATGTACTTTCATTGTTACAAAGAAGTCTTGACCCACAGGTTGAGAAATGCTGGTTTAAAGCAGGGCCGGGCGTGGGTGCTCCTAGCACTTGGGAGGCTGATGCAGGTGGATTGCCTGAGCTCATTAGTCTGAGACCAGCCTGAGCCAGAGCAAGACCTCATCTCTAAAAATAGCTGGGCACTGGGGCGGGTGCCTATAGTCCCAGCTACTTGGGAGGCGGAGGTAAGAGAATTCCTTAAGCCCAAGAGTTTGAAGTTGCTGTGAACTCTGACACCACAGCAGTCTACAGAGGGTGACAAAGTGAGACTCTGTCTCAAAAAACAAAAACAAACAAACAAAAAAAGGCCAGACACAGTGGCTCACGCCTATAATCCTAGCACTTTGGAGGCCAAGGTGGGCAGATTCCCCTGAGCTTACAGGTTCAACACCAGCCTGAACAAAAGCAAAACAAAATAAATAGCCAGGCATTGTTGCAGGCGTCTATAATCTCAGCTACTTGGGAAGCTAAGAAGGAAAGAGAATCACTCGAGCCCAAGAGTTTGAGGTTACTGTGAGCTATGCCATGGCACTCTACTCAGGGCCACAAAGTGAGACGTCTCAAAAAATAAAATAAAATAAAACTATAAAGAAAATAAGAGTTTAAAGCAAAGCACAGATGAGGGGTATTGTTTTGAAGAAATTATTAACAGATAATGGAGGAAAGGTCTTAGCCTGAAGCATCTTGATTCCAAATATGTGGACTTGATCCACAAAGGTATGAAAGCCTATCTGTTTAAGAAGAGCACTCAGGGGCAATACAAATAATGGATTAGGGAAATAGGAGGCAGTGCAGATGAAGAAAAAAATCAAAGACTGAAAAAAAAAAAAACCAAAATAATACTCACCCACTGTCAAAGCTTGAATCTGCAACAACCTGAAGGCTTTCCAAAGAGGACCCATCATTTACATGCAGGAACAAGACTTCCTTCTGGGATCGGACTGAACGAATCCATCCCTAAGGAAGAGAAATAGAGCTAAAGAGCTTAAAGCATATAAACATTTTATATATTCATTACATATATGGAAAAGACAGAAAGAAGAAAAAAATAGACCCACAATCCTGCCTCAGAAAGTTAACTTTTACCCATATGCATAATAATTTAATGTGATTCTTATCACTGTGAGATATACACTTTGGTTTTCCATCTTTTATTGTTTTCTTATTAAAACTCACTATTTTGAAAGGATGCCTAATATTCCATCAAGCTGATGAGCCTAACTCACCCAACAAACACAGCAAATCTTCCCAATACCAGAATTTCCAGGTCTTTCCCCCCGTCTCCCACTCCTGTGCCCCAATTATAAATAAATGGGCATGTACTTTGGTGCCATTCTCCTTTTTATATCAAATTCCCAGAAGAGAGATTATGTACTTAAAGACTGGAACTATCTTTATGGGATTTTTTTTTTCCTTTTACAAAGTAGCATAGCAGAAAAGCTAGCAAAAAATTTTCTTATTATGAACCCGTATTAAGTGACACACAAACTTTCAAAGACATTCTAAAGGTTAGGGGCATGCAAGTACAAATGAGAGGGCTTCAAGTAGACACAGTAACACTAAAAGCATCTCTCTCAGACATACCTAACTTAAATTGTACTAGCACTTTAGTTAAGACAAAATAATGTTTTTCCTCCAGACACTAAATAACAGCAAAATGTCCCATAAGTATAAAGTAAATGAGCAGACGGGCATTCACCATTAAACACACTTAGGAAAAAGCAAGAGATGATCCTACTTAGAAACAACGAATTGACCCTTACTTTCCTTGTGTCCCACTATACCCTATACACACTATTAAAAACCCTTCTATCACTTATTTGCAGACCCATAATATGCTGAGTGTAAGAACCTCGCTTTAGTTACTTTCAAGCATATTGCCAGGCACAGTATATAATCTTAAATAGTAACCTTAACATAGTAATCCATAAATGTTTTTCAGTGAAAGATTTACCATGTATTGAACATCTGTGTATCTATTTTACCACCTTCATAAACTGTTTCATCGCCTTACGGCAGCTCTAAGGATTATCATTATCCCTGTATTACAAATGAGGAAACTGAGGCTTAGAAAAGTTATGTAACTTGCTGAAGGGTCCCACTTCTGGTAAAGACTGGAGCTTGAATTTGAACCCAAGTCTATTTGACTAAAAAACTTCTGACCTTTTCCCATGGCTACCTGGAATATTGGAATATTGGCCTGTTACATTGGAATAATGGCCTCAGCCTCTAGTACATGATGTGCCGAATGTCCATCTTTCTAATTACATCTCATCACGCTGCCTGGAAAGCACCTGCTGTTTGGTCATGCCCCATTAATAGTAATTTCCAAAGCACCGCTTTCTTACTTTGACTTGTTAGTAAAAGTTAACATTTACTAAACATTTTTTTAATGTGCTTTTAAGTTCTGTTTTGTTTTTCTTTTTGAGACAGAGTTTTACTTTGTCACCCTGGGTAGAGTGCCATAGCATCATAGCTCACAGAAACCTCAAACTCTTGGGCTCAAGTCTCAGTCCCCCAAGCTAGGACTACAGATGCCTGCCACAACACCTAGCTATGTTTTTTGTTTTTGTTTTTGTTTTTAAGAGATGGTGTCTCACTCTTGCTCAGGCTGGTCTTGAACTCGTGAGCTCTAGCAATCCACCCGCCTTGGCCTCCCAGAATGTGCTTTTAAGTTCTTTATAAATAGTATGTCTCTTAATGCTCACAAGAACTTAATGAAGAGGTTATCATTTTAGGGATGAAGAAACATACTTAGAAGACATTAGGATAACCTCTCTATGTAGTCCAGGTTCACAGTTACCAAGCAGTGAAGTTGGGATTCAAATGCAGTTCTTACTTCAAAGTTCTTGCTCTTAACAGGCCTTTCCATGATGCTACCTCCATCCATCCCCAGTTCCTCTGCTTCTGAAGGGGAACACAAACTTCAGGACACAACTGAAATGTCACCTAATGCAAGAAATCTTCCTTGACCTCTTCACACAATTAAGGAATTTCCTGTTTTCTCATAGCTCTTAACTGATATATACTACTAACTGTCACATTGCTATAATTATTTGTTTTAACCATTAAACCAGGGCTGTCCAACAGAAATATAATGTGAGCCATATATATAATTTAAAAAAATTGTAGCCACACTGACACTAAAAACAAGTGAAATTAATATTTTAGTTAATGCAATATGCCCCGAAATATTCTCAACATATTAGTAAGATTACTTCCCATTCTTTTTTGTTCTGGAAAACTGATGTTCCAGTTTACACTAATAGCACATCTGGATTTGGATCAAATTTCAAGTGCTCTGTGTCACAACTGGCTGGGAGCTACCAAAGGGCTAAGGTGGAAGCCTCTAGCCTGGGCAGCAGGTTCTGTTTTCATCTTTGAATTCTCTTAACTAGCACACACAAGGTTTTAATAATGTATGCCCAATTAATGGGACCATACAACAAAAGGTTCTGATACGGATGATAGGATATGAAACCATGGTGGGGCACAGGGGTTCACACCTGTAATCCCGGCACTTTAGGAGATGGAGGCAGGAGCATTGTTTGAGGCCAGAGTTCAAAATCAGCCTGGGCAAAACAGTGAGACCTTCTCTCTACAAAAACATAACAACAACAATAAAAATAGCTGGGCATGGTGGCATGCATCTTAGTCCTAGTTATTTGGGAGGCTGAGGCAAGATGATCCCATCATGCTGCAAGTGAAAGATTGCAGTGAGCTATGATTGCACCACTGAACTCCAGCCTGGGCAACAGAACCAGAGCCTGTCTTTAAAAACGTGTGTGTGTGTGTGTATCCCAAAGAAATGCAAAGAGAGGCAGAGTGGTCTTACTCCTAAAAAGCAAGAATGTGTGAGGGCAACAAAAATAACCATCTGTGTGTTTTGGCAACCTAATGAGGAACAATCAAACCACCTTGCTTAGCCTGCTCCTTGAAGGGGAATCTTCAATATGGAGCTGGAGCAAATACAGAGGGTGCCAAAAACATGTATATACATTTTAAGAAAGTAAAAGACAGTATTAAATTTGTAATACTCAAAGTCACCGTTGACTTCTGCAATTACAAGTACTCAACATGACTTGTATTCATCTGTTATCAGTATATATTGAGTACTGCAAATTTAATACCATTTTTTCCTTTCTTAAAATGTGTATACATCTGTTGGCACCCTCTGTATTATAAACAAGAGAAATGCAGCTAACATTTATAGAAGGTGGACCACTGTTCTAAGTTATCTCACACCCATGATGCAATTTAATTATCAGAACTCCATGAGGTAGTAACTATTACCTCTACTTTCATAAGAGGAAACTGAGGTTTAAAGCACATCCATGACATGACCATTTAATGAGCTACTAAATGGTAGAGATTTAAATCTAGGACTTCATTTCAGAGGTCTTTCAAACTGCCACATTCCACTTTCTCCTCATTCCTTAAACATAAATTACATTCAAAGCCCCAATTTAGAAACTGAGGCGCCCAGAGGTTGAATAAAAGGCACGGTTTAGTTAAGTATTGACCCTCAACCATGTGTGAATACTAAGACAGGTAACACAAGGTTTCTCTTCTCAAGGAGCTAGCTCAAGACAACCACTTAATAACTGTGGATATTCTTTACAAGGGATAAAAATAGAGAAAGGGGGCTTGTTCATAATCATCGGAACAGTTGTGTGAATGAATGGTATCCAAGAAGAGGAGGAAAGTGGTGCGATGCCTACATTTGCTAACTTTTCCCTGCTACTGGTTCTGGACCAGACCGTACAAAGAAAACTACATTTGGATGAGCCATCTAAGTCCCTAAGAGAAAAACTCCGCCCCCTTTCCATACACCAACCTGGACCTTAACGCGCTCCCCACTCGGATTCTGGGCCCCGAGAGCGTCTCGCACGCTCAGTTTGGCTGAAGGTTTGTGCCTGGGGCAGGGAACGGAGGAGCAGAAGCGCAGGGCTCGGAGCAGGCACCGGGCCCCGATCATCGCGCGGCTGCCCCAGGCCCTCCGCAGGACCAGCCCTGACGTCAGCGTTCGGACCCTGCCTGCAGGCGCTCCCCCTTCTCAGCCGTTCTTCTAGTTCGCAGCCCAGCCTTCAGGCGCTCCGCAGCCACCCCCTCCCCCACGGTTGCTCTTTCTCCTTCAGGGCTCCCAGAGGTCCTCCCTACAAAAAAATCCTCTCCCTGCTTCCCTCTTCCCAGCAGGTGGACTGCACACTCGGCAAACGCCAGAAAGAAACCACGCTTTACAAGCAGCCCCGGGACCTCGCCACCCCGCGATAATTCTAAACTTGCACTTAAGACTCCGAGCCCCAATGCGCGCAGCCACGTCCCTTACGTCACCACGCCAAGGTCGCCTACGTCATCGCGCTACGGCAGTTAAGCTAGAACATGCGTACTTGCGGCTCAGAGCTGAGGGGGGCGTGGTCTGAGGAGGGGGCGTGACCAGGAGCTGAAGTGGAGCGGAATTAAGGCCTTGTGGTAGGGGTTTTGCGTGTACTTGGGGTGGGGTCTGAGGGTCCTCATTTCTAAACCTTCCAGGTGAGGCGGAGGTATAAAGGCAAGGAGTAACTTATGGAGATGGAAAACGTCTAGTTGATTCCTAAATTATTGATAGGATTAACCTGAAGGTGTCAATCGTTCCTGAATTCAGAGCACAGAGAAAAAACAGACATAGCCCCTGCTCAAGTCACAGTCGTGGAATCAGATATCTAAACACAACTGCATAAAAGGGTGATCAGTTACTGACAGAGTCTAAGTGCGGAAAGCCAGAAGTGGCTTGCTGGGAAAGGCAGTACTGTGACAGATAGGTAAGAGGAATAGAGGAGACCTTGAATATGGGAGTCACAGAAGCCATGAGGTGTGATGATGTTGCAGAGACACTGGGAAGAATGCCAGGAGTCACCTATCGAAATCTTCGAGTCTCTTTCTCTCTTTTTTAAACACTCACACAGTTATCTGAGTTTGTTTGACTTGAAAACAATGCCCCTTTTAGAGATACTGGGCTACCTTTTAAACTTATCAAAATAAATAATTTTTTTTTCTTTTCTGTAACTCAGTGACAGTCATGAAAAGGCTTCTATCTAATTAAACAGGTAGAAGTGATGACGAGTTACTTAAAGTTGCCACTTTTACAGGGAAGAAAAGTTAGGCACAGAATGATTAAACAGACTACTTAAGGATACACATTCTATAAGAGTGAGATTTAAACCCAGAAGTGCTGCGTTCTATGCACTAAACTATTATGCTATATGCGATCTCAAAGTGAAAAATAAAACCATAGTTTTATTCCATGAAGGAGCTCATGCTCTAGAGACTGGCAAAAAAGAAAGAGAGAGAGAAAGAGAGATTGATCGATCATTGCAATATAAACCAATGTATGAGCCAAGCGGACTGGTAGTCTGGAGAAGATAATTAAGCTACTTTTACTAGGTAGGGATGCAAGAAAATTTCCTGCCAAGAAAGTAGGCAGGAAAGGTTACCAGGAGGGCAAATAGCCTGGAAGAATTGTAAAACTGTTCTCAAGACAGACAAGAAAATATCTCCTATGAAAATACTTGGGCAGTTTTTGAACCTTGGGAGAGGAGAAATGGAAGCTTGTCACCAATACCTTCAGAATTATGTAGCTATAGGCCTTTAAGAAGAAATAAATATGCCTTCAATGAATTAGGTGCAAAATCTGGGGAATAATATAGTCCGCAGTATATAGCAATGATGTTTATGCTAGTGCGAAGTTCTTCTTTGTGCCTGCTCCACCCAAAGGACCAAAAGTAGTAACCAGTTGGCTCATTTCCCACCCCACTATTTTTCTGTCTTGCCTTCTGCTATGGTTTGTTTGTTCCCACAAAAACTCAGGTTGAAATTTGATCCCAAATATGATGGTGTTGGTAGACAGGGACTCATGTGAGAGGTTTGGGTTATGGAGGTAGATCCCTCTTGAATGGCTTGAGACTGTTCTCACTCACAGTAGTAAGTAAGTTCTCACATTTCTGAGAATGAATTAGTTCTTCTGGGAATGAATTAGTTTCTGCCAGTATGGGAACAACTAGGACACCCCTCAGGTTTTTCCCTGTTTGCACGTGTCCATCCTCTTTACCTTTTCTGCCATGTTGTGATTTAGCACAAAGCCCTCACCAGAAGCCAAGGCCATGCCCTTGAACTTTTCACCCTGCAAAACCATGAATTAAATAAAACTCTTTTCTTTAGAAATTATCCAGCCAAGATGGCTGACTAGAAGCACTTAGCACTTGCCTGTAGTCAAACAATAAATAGGTAACTTCATTTCAAATAGACTGTCTGAGAAGACTGGAATTAATTGGGAAAACAACAAAGACCCTATGAAGCACAGAAAATTAGGATGGCAGCAGTGAGGGAAGCAAAGCAGCTGGCCAGAATTGGCTTGGAACCTAGAGGAACCCCCCATTGTTTGGAAAAGGCATGTGGTAGATCTACAGCAGTTTTGCATGCCACAGACACTTGGAATTATAACTAAAAATGAGGTCCACTGACCTCACAGGTCCCAAACCAGTATAAGGAGCTACCTGGAATCAATGTGACTGCATAATTCTGAGAGGGAATTCACATTGGGTCACCCACACTCACCAGGACCCAGGCTATTGCAGCATTGCACCATTTTGAGAGTTAAGCCACTACCAAAGTATATCCTTCCCAGGCCTCTGCATCTCCACATCTCTGGGACCTTACCCACCACATCCATCTGAAGGGCTGCAGCATCATGATATCAGTTAGACCTGTAGCGCAGCTGTGACCTTGTTGCCGGCCTACACAATGCCCTACATACTAGGAAAAAGGTGGTCCAGTACTGAAAGGATATTTCCCCTTGGACAGAGGGGAAATGTATGTGCTCCCCAAAGTCTGAGAGCCACCCGCTCAGACCTGCCACATCACCTGCCAGAGACTCTACCCCTTTCATTGATGGGGCCACTGTATGGCCATGAACATCACCTAGGGACCCCAGCTCTTGTGCCCTCTAATTTCAGTGCTGCTACACACTTGCATGTGCTGCCCAAGGGCCCAGGGATCAGCCTATCCAACGTCCCCATTCCCTGAAAAGGCATTTCACAGACTCCATTAACAACCACAGCCTAGGCCCCTGAGGCATTCATAGACAGTGCTGACATGGATTTAAGCCATAGAAATCCCATGGAGACTACACTACTGTACCTGCTTAGGACCAAAGCCAAAGTATCCTATGCAACTGACACTGTAGGACAACATATACAGGAAAAAGTCTTTCCTACAAAAGCTACCATAAAATGTGAAAAAGTGAATATTCCACCATCTATGCAGATATTAAAATAGGGATTAAAAAAAACATGCAAAAGCAAAGAGACAGGCTTGGCACCTGTAACTCAGTGGTTAGGGCGCTGGCCACATACACTGGGGCAAGCAGGCTTGAACCTGGCCCAAGGCCTAATAAACAACAATGACAACAACAACAACAATAACAACAAATAGCCATTCACTTTGGCAGGTGCCTGTAGTCCCAGCTATTTGGTAGGCTGAGGCAAGAGACTTGCTTAAGCCCAAGAGTTTGAGGTTGCTATGAGCTGTGATACCACAGCACTCTAGTGAAACTCTGTCTCAAAAAATAATAATAATAATGGCAAGGAAACATGCCACCTCCAAAGGAACACAGTAATTCTCTAGTAACAAACCCCAAAGAAAAGAAAATCTACAAAATGCTTGAAAAGAAATTCAAAATAATGATCTTAACTCAGTTCTGCAAGAAAACCAAGATAGAGAACTATCCATTTCTTTGAATAGATAATTTAATAAAGTTAGGAAAACAATTTGTGATCTGAAGGGGAAATTCAATCAAGAGACAAATATCATAAAAAAGAACAAAACAGAAATCTTGGGAGTAGAGAATTAAAAAATTAAATAAATGCAAAATTGAGACCTTTAGTAACAGACTAGATAAAGCAGAAAAAAAATTTCTGAACCTCATGACAGGTCTTCTGAAATAATCCAGTAAGACAAAAATAAAGGAATAAAAAAGAATTAAAAGAGCCTATATAAGACATGGAACACTATTAAGTGAATAAATATAGATTTTGGGAGTCCCAAAAGAGAAGAGATGGGAAAAAGCACAGAAAACCTATTTAATGAAATAATAGATGAAAACTTCCCAAGTTTTGTTAAGAGATATGACAGTCAGATACAGAAAGTTCAATGATTTGCAAATATATTCAACTTAAAAGGGTTTTCTACAAGGTACATTATACTTGAATCATCAAAAGTCAAAGACAGAATTCTGAAAACAACAAGAGAAGCATTAAATTACTTGTAAAAGAATCATCATCAGACAACAGCACATTTCTCAGCTTAAACCTTACAAGCCAGTAGAGAATGGGGTGATATATTTAAAGTGCTGAAAGCAAAAAAAAAAAAATGTCTAGCCAAGAATTCTGGACTTGAAAAAAATCTATACTTTAGAAAAAACGGAGAAATAAAATTGTTCTCAGACAAGCAAAAGCCAAGGAAATTCTCACCATGAGACAAGCCCTACAAGAAATACTAAAAGGAGTTCTACATCTAGAAGTGAAATAACAGTATCTACTATCATGAAAAGACACAAAAGTATAAAACTCATTGCTAGAACAGATTACACAGATGAGAAAGAAAAAAAAAATCAAGCATTATCAGTATAGAAAATCACCAAACTGGGAGGTGCCTGTGGCTCAGTGGGTAGGGCGCTGACCCCATACACAGAGGGTGGTGGGTTCAAACCTGGTCCTGTCCAAACTGCAACAAAAAAAATAGCCGGGCATTGTGGCGGGCACCTGTAGTCCCAGCTACTCTGGAGGCTGAGGCAAGAGAATCACTCCAGGAGTTGGAGGTTGCTGTGAGCTGTGAC
>NW_003852396.1:23857996-23864551 GCF_000181295.1 Otolemur garnettii | reverse complement strand
AAAAAAAAAAAAAATCACCAAACTACAAAGATAAACAATAAAAGGAAAAAAGTAACAAAAAAAATAAAACAATAAAAATAACAAAATGACAGAGTAATATTTACCATCAATAATAATCTTGAATATGAATAGTTTAAATCCCCCAATTAAAAGATAATGATTAGCTGGGCATACCTGTAATCCTAGCTGTTGATAGTTGGGAGGCTGAGGAAAGAGGATTATTTGAGCCTAGGAGTTTGAGGCTCAAATTCAAACTAGCAAGATAAATTTTCTCTCTCTCTCTCTCTCTCTCTCTCTCTCTCACACACACACACACACACACAGTGGCTGAATGGATAAAAAAAGACAGCTACCAGCTGCTTATAAGAAACTCACTTCCCTTATAAAGATACATATAGACTGAATGTAAACAATTGGAAAAATATATTCCATGCAAATGGAAACAAAAAGCAAGCAGAAAAAGCTACACTTGTATCAGACAAAATAGACTTTAAATCAAAAAACATAAATAGAGACAAAAAAGGTCATGATATGATAAAAAAAAAAAAGGGGGGGGGACTTTTTTTTCTAGCCAACATAACAATACTAAATACAGAGGGTGCCAAAAAAAAGGTATGGCTATTTTAAGAAAGGAAAAAACTGTATCAAATTTGTGATAAGATTGTATCAGTAATAAAGTCTCCAAACAAGAAAGGCCCAGGACGTGGATGGCTTCATGGCTGAATTCTACCAGATATTTAAAGAAGAACAAATACCAGTTGTTTTAAAACTATTCAAAAAGATTGAAGAGGAGGGAACTGTTTCTAACTCATCCTATGAGGTGAACATTATCCTGTTAGCAAAACCAGATAAGAACACAGGCAAAAAGAAAACTACAGGCCACTGTCCCTGATAAACACAGATGCAAAAATCCTCAACAAAATACTAGCAAAGCAAATTCAGTGGCACATCAAAAAGACAATATCCATGATCAAGTGGGATTTATCCCAGTGTTCAACTTATATAAATGAATGAAAGTAAGGTAAAAAAATAGTACCTCAATGTTTTAGATACTCCACGTTTTAATTCTCTTTATTTGTTCATCAAAATTCCATTTGAAGCGTGTCTCCCATCATTTTCAATAGCACAGTGGAACAGATCACTAGCCTGGTATTTGGAAGTTCTAGTTCATCTCAGGACTTATGTATGGTCCACTATTTGTGGAACTTTCAGGAAATCACTCAAACTCTACACTTTTTTTTTTTTTTTTGCAGTTTTTGGCCGGGGCTGGGTTCAAACCCGCCACTTCTGGCATATGGGGCATGTGCCCTACCCCTTTGAGCCAGAGGGGCCACCCCAAACTCTAGACTTTTTTGCACATATTAACTGAAGTACTTTGGGAATGTTGTGATAGAACAACGCGTATTTTATCTGACTGAACACTCTCCATTATTCATGAGTTATATTTTATTGTAGAGTTAGGGAATCCTCTACATTTCATTAGCCAACTCTACATAAACCCTAAAGGCTCAAGATTAACTCCTATTTTGTGTACATTTGTTTTGGTCCAGCCTTTCAGCCTGCATACAAATCACCCATTCAGCTTGTTAAAACGCAGTTTCCTGGGTCTCCTGCCCAATGATTCTAACTCATTTTGAGAAAAAGTGCTTGTTCTGTGATTGGATTCCATCCTTCTCTGCTTTCAGGAGGCCTTTACTCTGAGGCTCAAACTTCTTTTCTTATACTACATTATTTTAAAGTTCCAGTGTATTTTCAGAGAATTGTATCTGAAAACATGCAGCTAAGCTGCCTTTCAGTTTTGAGCAAGGGAGAAATCAGTGGGCAGTGAGTAGAAAATGACCTCAGGGTTACAGAAGGAGCCCCTTCTGCTGGCTGTGCAGGTCCCATTCTATCCAGCCACACTACCCAGGTTAGGAACATTTTGGTAACCTCAGCCTCCTCTAGAGACAGACAGGTCTTAGAATTAAACTGGAGATAAACCCAAGCTCCCTTCAACCAGTGTTTCCACCTGTGGTCTTAGTGCAGGCGGCTTGCATAGTTAGATAGTTAAAACAATAATTACGATTCACAACATCAATTTGGTAGCTTTTGACCAACAAAATAGAAAGGAATTTTTAAAAATTCATGTGTATCTGGGGTAATAACAGCAATTGCTATTTGGTGAAACTTCCAGTAGGCAAGATGTAAAATATATTTCTTTTATTGATGGGCAAAAAAACATTTGAAAACCATAACCTAAGCCTTACCATGCTGGCCTAGTGATTAGAACTAGGTTCTCACCTAAGTCTCCTAGTTAGCTCCCCGAGAAGGAGCTGGCTAGTTTAGGGTACAGATGTTTCCTTAACTTTTATATACAGCAGGTTTTTAATATTTCCTCCAAAAAATTTAAACAAATTTATTATGACAGTGATAAAAATAATGCACAAACATAAAAAAAGCTAGGCAATAACAAATAGTATAAACAATACGAGTTTCTCCACCACCTTACTTCCACGTACCATCTTCCGTGGTAGCTACTATTTATCTTTACATACATTTTCTAGGCATGTAAAATATGTGTGTGTGTACGTAAGAAGTCGGACATTTAAGCTCACAAACTCAGCCTAGAAAAAGTGCTACATGCCTCATTGCTGATTACCACTATGATCACTTTCAAAGTATTTCTCTTGGGAAACTATGCACTGACACCAGCACCTGATCCGCTCTTCCAAGCACTCTTCCTAGGATGAATTCATGATCTTAATTATCAGACCTCACACAACAATACCCCCATGGCCATTTCAGAAAGTGTTCCAAAATTGCTTTGTAGTCTAGGTAGTCTACTTTGAAAGCGACTGCAGTGATATCCAGCAATGAGGTATGAAGCTTCTATTTAATCTTTACTTAAATGTTCTAGACATATAAAATATGTGTGTGTATATATGTATGTATACATATGTACATATGCAATTAACTATAATTTCTTTGTTCTACACCTTTTTTAACTTACTGTAAAGAGCTTTCTATGTAACTTCACATAGAATATCTATATTACCTGTAATAGAAGCATGTTTCTCTGTGTAAGTTTAAGTTGTTTTCAATTTCTTGTCATCACAATCTGCACTGAACATGTTGCACATATACAGCTTACATATACAGGATAAAAATTTATTATTAAAAATATGTTTTATGTCATTTTCTTTCTTTTTTTTTTTTTTTTTTGAGATGGAGCCTCAAGCTATCCCCCTGGGTAGAGTGCCATGGCATCACGCTCACAGCAACCTCCAACTCCTGGGCTCAAGCTAGTCTCCTGCCTCAGCCTCCCAAGTAGCTGGGACTACAGGCGCCTGCCACAGCGCCTGGCCATTTTTTTTTTTTTGGTTGCAGCCATCATTGTTGTTTGGTGGGCCTGGGCTGGGGATTCGAACCCGCCACCTTAGGTGTATGTGGCTGGCGCCTTAGCCGCTTGAGCCACAGGCGCCGAGCCTTTTATGTCATTTTCTGTGTCACTTTCCTCACTTCCATTTTGTGATCTTAATCTTGTCCACTGTGGTTTTACTAATTGTGTTTTCTTAAGTGTTTGGCAAATGACTGGAAATTATAGAAAATAGTCTTCTAATTGCTTTGTGATCACATTGAAAATTAAAGAAAACATACTTACTCCCACAGTGCCCAAAGTTTTAATCACTGTTTAAAATTTAAGTTTAGCAATGATTGGGAAAAGCACACCACTAGATGGATTGCTATGAATTCTGATTTCGTGCAACTAATTCTGAACTTTTATACTTATTAATTGGCTGGTTCTTTGGTAAATATGTGCATTTCCTAAAATGAGGTTAAAAGTAAATTGTAACATCTTCTAGAAAGAGGTTAATGTGGGAAGCATACCAATTTTATACCTTATTATTTGGCATAATTTGGCATATAATAATTGCCTGGGTTTTTACTGCTGAGGATAATAGGAAGTTTTAAAATATTTATATTATGACACATAACAGAAAAATGCATAAAACATAAATGTATAATTAATGAATATTTATAAAATGAATATTTGTGTATTTTTCCATCAAGGAAAAGAATTCTATCACCTCTTGGCACACCTCTGGCCTCAGTGACTTCCCTATCCCTTTGCAATCACAGGTATCTTACTCCTAAAAATAGAGTTTGAGTATATTAAAACCCTGCTACTCTCTTCATCTTGCAGGTAACCATTTCCTTGCTTTTCCTTATAGTGGACCATTTAAGTTTGCATTCTGGGCTTTATAATTGATTTTCACCTGTTTTTGAATTTTATATAAATAGAAGCATATAGTATATATTATTTTGTGTTTCATATATTTTACTCAATATTATTTTCATGAAGCTTAGCTATATCATTGCCTATAGCCGTAGTTTCTTCATTTTTGATACCACATAGTGTCTCATTTTATGACTAACACTCAATTTTTTTAGCCATCCTATTGATGGATATTTGAGTTGTTTCCAGTTTTGTGCTGTTGTTAGTAGTACTGCTATGGATATTTTTTGTGTACAAAACTGTACAAGTGGGCGGTGACTGTGGCTCAGTGGTTAGGGCGCTGACCTCATATATGGAGGGTGGTGAGTTTGAATCCACCCCCTGCCAAACTGCAACAACCAAACAACAACAACCACAACAACAAATAGCCAGGCATTGCAGCAGGTGCCCATAGTCCCAGCTACTCGGGAGGCTGAGGCAAGAGAATGGCCTGCCCAGGAGTTGGAGGTTGCTGTGAGTGGTGATACCACAGCACTCTACCAAGGGCCATAAAGTGAGACTCTGTCTCTACCAAACAAAACAAAACAAAAAACTGTACAAGTGTATGTATTTAATATAATATACACCTAATATAATAGGAGTGAAATTGCTATAAGATGTGCAAACTTCAGCTTTAATAAAGAGGGCTAGTTTTTTCCCATGGTTTCACCAGCCACATAAGAGAATTGTTTCTTCATGTTCTTATCAAACCCTGGTTTTTTCTTTTCTTTTTTTTTTTTAAGACAGAGTCCCACTATGTTGCCTTCAGTAGAGTGCTGTGGTGGCACAGCTCACAGCAACCTCAAACTCCTGGGCAGGCCATTCTCTTGCCTCAGCCTCCCGAGTAGCTGGGACTACAGGTGCCTGTCACAATGCCCGGCTATTTTTTGTTGCGGTTGTCATTGCTGTTTTAGTTGGCCCGGGCCAGGTTCTAACCAACTTCGGTGTATGTGGCTGGCACTGTAACCACTGTGCTGAGCCATCACCACTTGGTCTTATTACACTTTTTAATTTAGCCAAGTTGTTGGGGGTATAGTCACAGCTCATTGCAGTTTTAATTTGCATTTCCCTAATTATTATTCTTGTTGACCACCTTTTCTGTGTTTATTTTCACTGGGCTTTTTTCTTTGGTAGATTGACTATTAAGTCTTTTGCCCATTTTTCTGTTGAATAGCCTCTTTTCTTATTGATTTTCTTATTAATTTACACAAGTTCTTATGTACATATTTTAGATATGGACTTTTCTCATGTATATGTATTACATATATTTTCAAGTACTCCATGGCAGCCTTTACAATGGTATATAGTGAGAAAATGGCTGAATGACAGCAAACCTTGACCTTACTGATCCTCTGCTTTAGAAGAAGAAAATTAATATGCTCAAACCCTTTATATTTCTTCTGACAATGTATGACCAACGTCTTTCATCAAAAATAAAAAGTCTATTTCCTTACTTTTTTTGTTGTTGTTACAGTGTTAATGGCCTTTTCCACAATTTCTGTGTGGCAATCTTCAAGAAACAATCTTTTTTTTTTTTAATTGAGACTGAGTCTCACTTTGTCGCCCTCTGTAGAGTGCTGTAGCATCATAGCTCACAGCAACCTCAAACTCTTGGGCTCAGGCGATTCTCTTGCCTTAGCCTCCCAAGTAGCTGGGACTACAGGTGCCCGCCACAAGGCCCTACTATTTTTTGTTTAACAGGCCTGGGCCAGGTTCAAACCCACCAGCCCTGGTGCATGTGGCCAGCACCCTAATCACTGAGCTATGGGTGCCTGGCCAAGAAACAATCTTAAAGCTTGAAATTTCACTGTACATTGTTCAAGATTGATTTAGGCTATATTTTTTGTTTATGATTAGCCCCTAAAACTTTTTTTTTCCAGACAGGATCTCATTGTTGCTTAGGCATCATCGGAGCTTACTGTAAACTCCAACTTCTGGGCTTAAGTGATTCTCCCATTTCAGCCTCTACAGAGAAGCACCACCACACCCAAATAATTGTTCTTATTTTTAGTAGAGACAGGGTCTTATTAAGTTGCCCAGGCTGATCTTAAACTCCTGGCCTCAAGTTATCTTCCTGCCTTGGCCTTCCAAAGTGCTAGAATCACAGGTGTGAGCCACCACTCCCAGCCAACCTCTGAAACTTTACACTAGAAAACAAGATAACTCATAAAAGAAAAATGACATTGAGTAGAAAGCAAAATCTGAGCTGATCCTCTTTTATTCACATTTTCTTTTGGATTGCACAGCACTTCTAAGGTTAAGATTAGCTTTTAAAAATTTACCTTTATTGCATACCCAAC
>NW_003852396.1:23852188-23857769 GCF_000181295.1 Otolemur garnettii | reverse complement strand
TTGGCGGGTCCGGGCTGGGGATTCAAACCCGCCACCTTAGGTGTACGTGGCTGGCGCCTTAGCCGGTTGAGCTATAGGCGCCGAGCCTGGAAAAGCATTTTTGCTATTGCACCTACATCTTGTAGCATTTTCCACCGATGAGGTGTGACCGAAAAGAAAGGACAATTTTTCCCACAATTTCCAAAAATGTTACATGTGAAGTAAAAATCCTTCCAAAACAGTAAACTCTACAAATGTTCAGATTTTTTTTTTCAGAGAGCAGTACTTTATCATTTACATAGTTTTGGTTTATAACTATGAATAAAAACAAATTGACCTTTGGTTTTATTGTTGTTTCTATACTTTCTATAGTGGTGTATCCACTTATTGCTGGCACCGTGGGCAGACTACTCTTGCAGCTTCGCTTTTGATATGCTGCTGCTTTAAGGTATGGGGTTTTCTATAAATCCTTGGCAAGCACTTTTTCACATAAGGAAGTTCCCTGCTACTCTTGAGGAATTACTGTTCCCCTAGTATATGGTCAGAATATCATGAAAAATAAAGGATATCTTTGAAAAAGAATGTGCTCTGCTTAAAAGTCTGTGAATTCTAAACTTGAAAAATTTTTATCCTTATGATAAGGATCTGGAAGAGAGGTTTTCCTGGGATCCACGCAGCCATCAACACTCACCACTGATCTAAAACTAACAGAAAATTATGTAGGCACTTAATGACATAAAAAGGAGATGAGCTTATGCCCTGATTTTTCAAGCAGGCAAAAATTACTAATTGTCCCAATAATATCCTTTATATATATTTTCCCTCTGACCCAGGATCTAATCCAAGACTACACTCTGTGTTTAGTTGTTAGATCTTTTTTCCCCCTCAAGTTAGCAAAAGTTTATGTCTATAAACAAAGAATCTTAATGGTACAGTTTTCTTTGTGTTGTTTATAGACAGAGAAACTTTATGATATAGTAATTTATATGTGTATCATTTTATCTTGATCAACTCTTCTAGATAGGTATTAAAACTCCTGTTTTACAAATGAATCCTACATGTATCAGACTCAGAGAAGTTAAGAAACTTACTCATGACACAGTTCTGTGGCCAGGAATTAAATACAAGACTTGTTTTACTCTTTTTTTTTTTTTTTTTGAGACGGAGCCTCAAGCTGTCCCCCTGGGTAGAGTGCCATGGCATCACGCTCACAGCAACCTCCAACTCCTGGGCTCAAGCCAGTCTCCTGCCTCAGCCTCCCAAGTAGCTGGGACTACAGGCGCCCGCCACAACGCCTGGCCATTTTTGGTTGCAGCCATCATTGTTGTTTGGCGGGCCCGGGCTGGGGATTCGAACCCGCCACCTTAGGTGTATGTGGCTGGCGCCCTAGCCGCCTGAGCCACAGGCGCCGAGCCAAGACTTGTTTTACTCTTAAGCCCTTGCTGTTCCATCACAGGACTAGCAGAATTTAGTAAATCACAATTTCTGCATTCCAGAATCTTACGGGCTAGTGTGAAACAGAGATAGATGCATAAATAATTAAAATAGATCCTAACCACAGAAGTTAGTACAAGTTGAAGGTGGATGTAGTCAACGAACTTAGTTCATGTATGACAAGAAATATGGCCAGGGCTACAATAGAAATAAAAGAAAATGAAATCAGTCTTTTTCCTTGATATAAACTGAGTATTTATGATTATCTGTCTTCTGTTCAAAGCACGATTAATATCAAATGCCGATCAGCTAATGTCCAACATATGTTCAGGAAGTTCCACGTTTAGTTGGCTAGCATTGTTAACTTTGACATTTGCTAATGCAACATTACCTCCTGAATGCTAGGGATTCAAGTAGTTCCAATGTCATTTCAATTCATTTTTTTGAGACAGAGTCTCACTTTGTTGCCCTTAGTAGAATGCCATGGTGTCATAGCTCACAGCAACTTCCAGCCCTTGGGCTTAGGTGATTCTCTTGCCTCAGCCTCCCGAGTGGCTGGGACCACAGGCACCTGCCACAACGCCTGGCTATTTTTTCTGTTGCAGTATGGCCAGGGCCGGGTCCAAATCTGCCACCCTCAGTATATGGGGCCGGGGCCCTACTCACTGAGCCACAGGCGCTGCCCATCATTTCAGTTCTTAGCTGGCCATTTTGATTAATGTTGACATTTTTTAGTCCTGATATTTAGCTGAAACATATTGCCAAGATCCTAGTCTGTAAACTTGCTTAAAATATACCCTGTTTAATATGATAGTTTAAAAATATTGGCATTATAAAAGGAGTTCTGAAGGTAAAAGGATCCGATCCCTTCAAGAAACCTAGAGCCCTTTCCTTTTTCTTTTTGTAAAAAGTCAAATGAAAAGTATTAGGTGGGAGGAAAACCAGAGTTACAAAATCAGAGCAAATAGCATCTCCCATTTTGTGGCTTCAGTTCACAACCTGAAGAGAAAATATGTAAAGGTCAGGAGCTTAGATGGCATCCAGGAAGCTGAGGCTTGGAACAATTATGAGTAGTCTCAGAGTAATAGGAAGGTGTTAGCAAATCAGTGGGCCCCTGTGCTCAGTTAGAAGTCTGAGAATTCTCTGGGGTCCCCGAGAGAGATATGAGTAGTCTCTGAAGGGGAGGAAAACCTGGATAAGTCTACATTGATAATATCTGTTATTGATAAGAGTATTTAATTTGTACTTAAAAGATAGGCTTTCTTTTAATATTTAGCTCTTATGGTAAGTTGCTCATACCAACTTATCTTACAATAGTAGGTGCTTAAGTAATGTTGAATTGCATTAAGCTGAAAGTGAATAACAAGGCTATTCTACACAGAAAAATTTATCTTAGGGTGGTAGATGTTTCAGGGAGGTCCTGATTCCCTAAACCCAGCTGACTTGGTTGGCTTACTTGGCTGAGCTAGAAAGATCAATGAAGGCATAGTGGATTGCCTGAGCTCATGAGTTTGAGACCAGCCTGAGCCAGAGTGAGACCTCTTCTCTAAAAATAGCTAGGCATTGTGGCAGGTGCCTGTAGTCCCAGCTACTTGGGAGGCTGAGGCAAGAGAATTGCTTAAGCCCAAGAGTTTGAGGTTGCTGTGAGCTATGACGCCACAGCACTCTACCAAGGGTGACAAAGTGAGACTCTGTCTCAAACAAAACAAAACAAAACAAAATAAAACAAAACAAAATGAAACCCAGAGCTTCTCCAAGACACATTGTAATAAATCTACCCAAAGTCAAGACAAAAGACAAAACTCTATAAGCAGCCAGGAGTAAGTGCCAACTGACCTACAGAGGAATAACCACAGCAGACTTTTCAACTGAAACCTTCCAAGCCAGAAGAGAATGATCATCCACCTTTTTTTTTTTCAGTGACCTCTGAACTCTTTATTGGCATAAGGGCATGCTGCTCTACTGCCTCAGTGTCTTAGAACTTTGGTGTTGTTGGTCTCAGACACCACTTTGCTGTTCACTATCCTGTGGGTGGTGGTCTTTTGGATGGTTTGCATGGAGCTGCTGCTGTCTAGGGCATCACCAAGGTTGAAATCCTTCCCATCTTCCAGCAGGCGGTGGTAGGTGGTGATCTCAGCCTCTGGCTTGACCTTGATGTTCAGCAGTGCCTCATAGTCCTGAGCCTGGCACTGCCTCTCTGCCCGGGTCTGTGCCACCTCTGACTCCAAATGCAGCAGGACCCCTTGAGTTGCTCCATCTGCATGGCGTAGCGGGCCTCCACCTCCCTTAGGCTATCCTTCAACCTGGGCTTCTTGAAAGGGTGGCACTTGACCAGCAGAGATCTCACAGACCACCAGGCTTGTATGAAAAGTCTTTATTGGTGGGAGAGGGATGCTGCAGAGCAGCATTAAGAAGGAGAGAAAAGAGAAGAGAAAAGAGGAGAGAGGAGAGAGGGGAGAAGGAGAGAGGGCAGAGAGGGGAGAGAGAGATCAAAAGAAAAGTGCACTCTTATATAGGTTCAGTTAGAGGAAGTCTTAGAATGGTGATGGGATGGTAGAATAGCCAATAAGGAGTTACTGCTCTGGCAGGAAGAGCCGTTAGGGGCAGGCTATAAGTTTGAAATTTTTGGCAGGTAATTGGAACAGGGAGGTGAGATAAGCGGGCCACTCCCTGTTGTTTAGAGGGCAACTCCCTGTGCTTGGAGAGGAGCTGTAACTTTTAGAGTGAGACAGCTAGTCTTGGTCTGCTAAAAGCAAGAAGGGACTTTCTGGGGAAGGGGCTTTTCTGAGGCAATTACCTAACACTTCTGATTTCTTATGGATTTCAGTTAAATCTCCAAGGACTGGACTGTACGCATCAGCTCTGTGAGCATTGTCTTAGCAGCTGACTTCAGCAGACTGTGAGGTGACCACTGAGGTGCTCTCCTGAATCTGTTGGGACCAGGTCTTGACCAGGGCTTGGCCAGCTCTTCTTGGTTCTTTGGGCCAGCTCGTCATACTGGGCCCACATGTCTGCCATGATCCTGCTCAGGTCCTGGGATTTGGGAGCATCTACTTCCATAGTCAACCCAGAGCTGCCAATCTGGGCTTGTAGGGCTTTTACTTCCTCCTTATAGAACCTCCTTGTGGTTCTTCTTCATGAAGAGCAGCTCCTCCTTGAGAGCCTTGATCTCTGACTCCAGCTGCAGTCAAGTGATATTGGTGTCATCAATGACCTTGCGGAGATGTCGCTCTCCACAGATTGGCACATGGCCAGTTCTGTCTCATACTTGACTCTAAAGTCATCAGCAGCAAGATGGGCATTGTCAATCTGCAGAACGAAGTGGGCATTGTCCACAGAATTGACAAAGATCTGAGCTCTCAGGTCCTCGATGGTCTTGAAGTAATGCACCCAGTCTCTGACCTGGGGCCCCTTCTTCTCCAGGTGTTCCTGGATTTTGCTCTCCAGCCTCCAATTATTGATCTTCAGGTTCCTCACTCTGTCCAGGTAGGAGGCCAGGCAGTCATTCAGATCTTGCATGGTCTCCTCAGTCTGCATACCCCCTATTCCTGCCAGATGCCCAGCCATCCCCTGTGGCCAGGCCCCTGGACCCCCAGAGCCCCAGAAGCTGGTGAAGTGGGACATGGAGATCTGGGAGCCCGAGCCCCCAGCGCCTGTATAGACGCTGCAGGTCTGGCAGTGCCTACATAGATGCTGCAGGTCTGGCAGGCTGGACACTGTTGCTGGGCACCTGGACTGAGCCCAGGGTCTGGTAATTGCTGGAGAAGGTGGTGGAACGAGTAGTGAAGGACATGATGTCCAAAGAGGAGAGGACAAGACTTGTTTACCTTCAACATTCTTCAACAAAGGATTTTCAGCCTAGAATTCTGTATCCTGCTAAACTAAGCTTCAAAATTGGTGGAGAAATCAAATCTTTTGTGGTTATACAAACACTGAGGAAATTTGCCACAGTAAGACTAGCTCTACAGGAAATACTTAGACCTATTCTCAACAGTGACCATCACAATGGACCACCAGCAAAGTAAAAACCCTGAAGCTAAAGGCTAAAACTTAGCTTCCATAATGGCACAAAGGATAAAACTACACAACAGACTTTGATAAAATAAGATGAATAGAATTCCACTACACTTATCAATTCTCTCAATAAATGTCTTTTTTTTTTTTTTTT
>NW_003852396.1:23850264-23851604 GCF_000181295.1 Otolemur garnettii | reverse complement strand
AAAAAAAAAAAAAAGCACAAGCCATCCACATGCTGTCTCCAGGAGACACAACTAGCTTTGAAGGACAAATCAAGACATAGGGTTAAGGGATGGAAAATAATATTTCAAGCAATTGGAAATCAGAAGACAAGAGGGGTTGCAATCTTATTTCAGATACAAGTGGATTTAAAGCAACTAGTTAAGAAAGACAAAGATAGACACTTTATGCTGGTCAAAAGAATAATACAACGAGAAGACATTTCAATTTTAAATATTTATGCACCCAACTTAAAGGCTCCCAGATTTATGAAACAGACCTTAATATGATATATGAAAACACCATAATAGCCAGGGACTTTAACAGCCCTCTGACAGAAATGGACAGATCCTCTAAACAGAAACTAGACAAAGATACAAAGGACTTAAATGTGACCCTAGAACAAGTGGGATTAATGGACATATACAGAACATAGCATCCAAAAGCTAAAGAATATACATTTTACTTGTCAGTCCATGGTATATACTCCAAAATAGACCACATCCTTGGATACAAATCAAACCTTATACATTGTATATTCTCGGATCACATGACAATAAATGTGAAACTCAACTCCAACAAAATATTCATCCTCACACAAAGTCTTGAAAATTAAACATCCTTACACTGAATGATAGTTGGGTTCTGGAAGAGATAAAAGAGGAAATTGTTAAATTCTTCAAACATAATAACAATGAAGATGCAAGTTACCAAAACCTGTGGGATACAACAAAAGCAGTCTTAAGAGGGAATTTATTTAGATGCCTACATTTGAAAAACAGAAAGAGAGCGCATCAACAAACTCATGAACCATCTTATGGAATTGAAAAAAGAGAAACAACCTCATCCCAAACCCAGCAGAAGAAAAGAAATAACCAAAATTAAATCAGAGATTAATAAAATTGAAAACAAAGGAATCATTCAGAAAATTAATGAAACAAAATGTTGGTTTTGCAAATAAATAAATAAAATTGATAAACTTTTGGCCAGATTAACTAGAAAAAGAAAAGTACAATCTCTAATAACTTCAATCAGAAATGATAAAGGGGAAATAACACATATGCCACAAAGATACAAGAGATATCTCTGAATACTATAAGAAACTCTATGCCCAGAAATCTAACAATGTGGAGAAAATGGATCAATACCTGGAATTGCACCCTCTCCCTAGATTTAACCAAAAGAAATAGATTTTCTGGCTCGGCGCCTATAGCTCAACCGGCTAGGGCGCTAGCCACGTACACCTAAGGTGGCGGGTTCGAATCCCCAGCCCGGACCCGCCAAACAACAATGATGTCTGCAACCAAAAAATAGCCGGGTGTTG
>NW_003852396.1:23827972-23850103 GCF_000181295.1 Otolemur garnettii | reverse complement strand
AACAGATCAATTTCAAGAACTGAGATCGAAGAAACAATTAAAAAATCTCCCAACAAAAATAAATGCCCTGGTCCAGATGGCTTCACACCAGAATTCTATTAAAACTTTGAAGAAGAGCTTATTCTTGTACTGCAGAAATTATTCCAAAAAATTGAGAAGGAAGGAATCTTCTCCAACATGTTCTACAAAGCAAACATCACTCTGATACCAAAACCAGGGAAAGACCCAACTAAAAGGGAGAACTTTAGACCAATTTCACTAATGAATATAGATGTAAAAATTCTCCAAACAAATCCTAGCCAATGGATTACACATTTAAAAAATCATTTATCAAGTAGGATTCATCCCAGGGATGCAAGGCTGGTTTAACATACACAAGTCCATAAATGTAATTCACCATATCAACAGAAGCAAAGCAAAAAACAAAGAACATATGATCCTCTCAATAGATTTAGAAAAAGCATTTGATAAAATCCAGCATCCTTTTGTAATTAGAACACTTAAGAATGTAGGCATAGGTGGCCCATTTCCTATCATGGCCATCTATGACAAACCCACAGCTAATATTATACTGAATGGAGTACAACTGAAAGCTTTTCCACTTAGAACTTGAACCGGACAAGGGGGTCCTCTATCACCACTACTATTCAGCATAGTGCTGGAAGTTCTAGCTGATACAATTAGGCAAGAGAAGGAAATAAAAGGCATCCCAAATGGGTGCAGAGGAGGTCAAATTCTTCTTCTTTGCTGATGATATGATCTTAGAGAACTCCAAAGACTCAACACCAAGACTCCTGGAAGTGATAAAAAAATATAGCAATGTCTCAGGATATAAAATCTATGTCCACAAATAAGTAGCCTTTGTATATGCCAATAACAGCCAAGATGAGAAGCTAATTAAGGGCACAATTCAATTCACAGTAGCTTCAAAAAAATGAAACACCTAGGAATATACATAACAAAAGAGGTGAGAGAACTCTACAAAGAAAATATGAAACCCTAAGAAAAGAAATAGCAGAAGATATTAACAAAAGAAAGAATATACCATACTCTTGGCTAGGAAGAATCAACATTGTTAAAATGTCAATACTTCACAAAGCAATCTACAGATTCAATGCAATCTCCATGAAAATACTATTATCATACTTTCAAGACTTGGAAAAAATAATTCTTCATTTTGTATGGAACCAGAAGAACCCCGTACAGCCAAAGCAATTCTTAGTATTAAAAACAAAGCCAAGGGATCACCCTACCAGACTTTTGGCTGTACTACAAGGCCATAATGATCAAAACAGCATGGTATTGGTACAAAAACAGAAACACTGACATTTGGAACGGAACAGAAAACCGTGAGATGAAACTAACATCTATAGCCACCCAACCTTTGATAAACCAAACAAGAAATTACACTTGGGAAAAGAATCCTTATTCAATAAATGGTTTTGGAAGAACTGGATAACCACATGTAAAAGACAGAAACTAGACCCGCACTTCCTACCATTTACAAAAATTGATTCAAGATGGATAAAAAATTTAAACCTAAGGCATGAAACAATAAAAATCCTCAAAGAAAGTGTAAGGAAAACAATTGAAGATATTGGCCAGGGGAAAGATTTTATGAAGAAGACTTTCATGACAATTGCAACAACAACAAAAATAAAAAAAATGGGACTTAATTAAACTGAAAAGCTTCTGTACAACTAAGGAAACAACAACTAAAGCAAACAGACAACTTTCAGAATGGGAAAAGATATTTGCATATTATGAATCACACAAAAAGTTGATAACCAGGATCTATAGAGAACTCAAATTAATCAGCCTCCTGGTTTTCTCTTTATGTGTATGCTTTACCTTTTGTAAGTGCCCCATAGTTCTTGGATATTCCATTCCATTCCACTTTGTCCACTCCTTTTTCTAGTTGCTTTTCAGTTTAGGAAGTTTCTGTTGATAAAGTTTTACACTCATTGAGTCTTTCCTCAGCTATGTCCAGTTTTATGATAAGCCCATCAAAGGCAGTCTTCATTTCTGTTATATTAATTTTTGGTTTCTAAAAATGTTCTTTTGAATCTTTCTCAGAGCTTTTCTTTCTCTGCTTACATTAGCCATCTGTTTTACATGTGGTTAATGTTTTCATGAGCACCCTTTGCATATTAATCACAGTTATACTAAGTTCCAAAATTTCTGCCATATCTGAGTCTTATTCTAAAACTTGCTTTAGCTCTTAGATTATGTTTTTGCCTTAAGCATGTCTTATAATTTTTTATCGAATGTTGGACATGATGTATTTGATAAAAGAAACTCACAGTTGTAGCTGTGAGCTACAACTCTTGGGCTCAAGAGATCCTCTTGCCTCAGCCTCCTAAGTAGCTGGGACTACAGGCACCTGCCACGCCTGGTTATTATTAGAGATGGGGGTCTCACTCTGGTTCAGGCTGGTCTCGAACTCCTGAGCTTAAACAGTCCAGCCGCCTTGGCTTCCCAGAGTGCTGGGATTATAGGTGTGAGCCACTGTGCCTGGCCAAAAGAAACTAAATTAAATAGGCTTTTAGTGTGAGGTTTTGTGTTTATTTGGCTAAGAGTAAGGGTGGGTTTACTGTTTACTGTCCTTGTAGATGTCAGAGGCTAAAATTTTTCCTCTAGTGTCCTTATTTTTCTCTCCTGTTGTCTGTGGATTTCTCTGGAGACTCCTTAATTGGGTCTGAGATTTGCAGTTGTTTCAGTTTTAATCCTTTCTTGTTATATAAGATCCTGATTTATGTGGTGGTAAGGTCAGGAGAGAGGGGAAGCATTCGGTAATTCTAAGGTTAGGTTTCAGTCTGTTAGTCTGGGATAAACCTTCCTCAGCTCCTTTCCTCCCATTAGGTAGGACAAGAAACCTGGTTGGGTAATTCCCATTCTCTAGGTAGGTAAGGCTCTAGAAATTATTTCATTGAGGCCAGGCTTTTCTTAAGGAGAACAGAATGCTCAGGGTGTATGTCACAAGGGCTACATTTCTCCTCCCTTTACTGGATGCTTGAAGGGATTTTTCTGTGATCTTCACTCCGAGAACATAGTGAGGTTCCTGAAGGTAAAACTCATATAAATGTGGCGATTTCTCTGAGGTTGGTCTCCCATGTGCCTCCTCCACATAGAAAGCCAAAACAGTGAGTAGATAATCATACATTGTATGAGTAACTGTGCATTGAGTACAGCATTTGGGAGAACATGAATTCAGCTGGAAACTGACAGGGAATCTCTACGCCAAGGAAGAAGAGGGAAGCGAACAAGTAAAGCAGCTGGCCTGGCCAGAATTGGCATGGACTCAAGAGAAACTCCTTAGTGCAGGAAAAAGGTCGGTGAGTGAGTCCCAGTAGTTCATATTCTCACAATGAACTCCTACAATACTAGCTGCAGGAGAACACTTTGGGCTTCATGGGCCCTGTGACTGGTTCACGGAGCTGCCTAGAGTCTGTGTAATGGCTGTGTGCAGAGATGGAGTTCACTCTGGGTCCCACACATGCCTTGAGACCCAAGCAGACGCAGGCCAACGCCATTTTGAGAGCCCAGCCCCAGTCACACTACATTCTGCTCGGGGGCCCAATAGCCTTTGTATCTCCACATTCCTGGAATCTTGTAGACATCTCTCCCCTGCCATCCCACCCCTGTCCTAACACTAGATGGACCCAGCTTTACAGCTAGGGAGTCAGTACTCTAAACCCTGCAGTGTTCTATACCCCAGGGAACAGATGGTGCAGCCCACTGGGAAGGCTGGCCCCAGGAAAAAGGGAGCTGAACTACCTGCTCTGCAGAGCCTGAAAGACATCTGCTTGTGGCCACTGCCACTGAAGCTGCAGGGCTGATGAGCACCTGAATGTGACATAAGGACAGGCCTGCTCAATCCACTGCCACCACTGCCATATGTGCACACCATCAGGGTCCTGAGGATAGACCTGTCATAACTTGCACTCATGTGCACCATCAAGGCACATGAAGACAGGCCTGCCCTGCCTTGTCTGTCACGCCACTGAAACTAGCATGTGCCCACATGTGCTTTGTAGGAGGTTGGGAGATGGCCTGTCCAGCTCATTGTCCAGCACCACTGTGTGCTTCCTAGGGACTTAAAGATTGGCTCACTGTTATTACAGCTATTGCTGATGCCACGTGGGGCCCGAGGACCTGCTTTCCTGGCCTGTCACCACAACCACCGGTGCCCAAGGACAGCTCACCTGGTATCTTCATCCCCAGCAAAACTCATCATAGCCTTCACTAACAACTACAGCATAAGCCACTGAGGGACTCACGGACATTACTGCTACTAATTATAGTCCAAGAAACTACCCAGATCTGGCCTATGTTATAACCAAAGCACCTACCCAACCAACACTGAAGAAACATCTATAGGAAAAATATTTTTCTCTAAGAAAGCCATTGTAATGGTATTGTTTTTACATTTTTGGTTTATAGCTATTTATTGCAGTTATATAGACATAAAATACATTTTATCAATTGACTTTGTATCCTTCGGCCTTGCTAAATTCACTTACTAGTTTTAGACGTTTTAAAAAAATTAGATTCTTTGGAATCTTCTGCATATGCAATAATGTTATCTGCACGTTGCATTATTATAGGAAAAGTTTAATTTTTCTTTTTCTTACCTTATTGCACTGGTTGGGACTTCCAAGAGGTTGAATAGGAATGGTGAGAGTGAACATCTTGGTATTCCTGATTGTAGGAGAATTTAGTCTTTTATCCTTAAGTAAAATGTCAGCTGTAGGCTTATTTTGATGTATGCTTTATTACCTTGAAGCAATACTATTTTATTCCTAGTTAGCTGAGAGCTTTTTTTTTCTTTGTAGAGACAAAGTCTCACTTTATCGCCCTCAGTAGAGTGCTGTGCCGTCACAGCTCACAGCAACCTCCAATTCCTGGGCCTAGGCGATTCTCCTGCCTCAGCCTCCTGAGTAGCTGGGACTACAAGTACCTACCACAACACCCAGCTATTTCTTTGTTGCAGTTCTGCCAGGGCTGGGTTTGAACCCGCCACCCTCAGTATATGGGGCTGGTGCCCTACCCACTGAGCCACAGGTGCTGCCCAGCTGAGAGTTTTTATTACAAATGGATGTTGAACTTTGTCGAATGTTTTCTATGTTAATTGATATGATTATGTATTTTAAATCTTTGGACTCTTAATATGTTGGATATTGTTGATGAATTTTAAAATATTGAACCAACCTTGCATTCCTGAACTAAACCCCATTGAGTTGTGGTATATTACTCTTTTTCCATGTTGCTATATTTTACCTGCTAATAATGTGTTGGGGATTTTTGGTGTTTATGTTTATGAGGCACATTGGTCTGTAGTTTTCTTCCTTGTGCTATCTGTGTTTTAACTGAGTATTAAAGTAATGTTTGTCATAAAATGAGTTGGGAAATATTTCTCCCTCTTACATTGTCTGAAGGATATTTTGTAGAATCGGTGTTGTTTCTTTAAATGTTTGTTTGGTAGAATTCACTAGTGAATCCATCTGGGCATGGAGATTTCTTTTTCACAGATTGCAATAAAACTATGAATTTAACTTAATTATTGTAGTACTATTCCATTTTGATTGAGTTTTGGTAGTTTGTGGTTTTGCAAGGAATTAGTCTATTTCATTGAAGTTATTGAAATGATGTGTGTAGAGTTTTTCATATTATTCTCTAATTATTCTTTTGATTTCTTTTAGATTTGTAGTGATATCCTATTTTATTCTCCATAGTGGTAATTTGTGTCTTCTCTCTCTTATCCTTTGTCTTACTAGAAAAATCATATTCCTCTTTTTAAAATAATTGAATTTTGATTTTATTGATTTTAAGCATTTATTTTCTATTTAATTGGTTTCTACCCTTCGTTATTTCCTTCTTTCTTCTTGCTTTATGTTTATTTTGCCCTTATTTTTCTAGTTTCTTAGCATGGAAAGCTTAGATTATTGATTTGAGAATATACTGTTCAGTTATCTTAACTTTGTGAAAGTTTGTTTTATGGAGAATGTTCCATAAAAGAATGTTCCATGAAAAGAATGTATATTCTGCTCTGGTTGGGCAAAGTATTCTATATGTGTCAATTAGATATAGTTAGCTGATAGTATTGCACAGGTCTTCTATACGCTTGCTGATTTTCTGTCCACTAATTCTATTGATTACTGAAAAATGCATGTGAAGTTCTCCAACTATAATGGTGAATTTGTATATTCTTTCAGTTTTGTCAGTTTTTGCTTCATGCATTTGGAACCTCTGTGGCTGAACTTTTGCGCAATTAAGTTTGTTATGTCTTTCTGGTGAATTGATTCTTTTATCATAATTTATCCCTGCTAATTTTCTTTGCCTTAAAGTCTACTTTAATATTAATATTGTCACTTTGGCTTTCTTTTGATCAGTGTTTTCATAGTATGTCCTTTTTTATCATTTTACTTTTTATCTATGCATATCATTATAGTAGAAGTGGTTTTTTTTAATACAACATACAGTTAGATCATATACTTTTATCCTTTATGATATCTGTCCTTCAATTGGTGTGGTTAGATTATTTATGTTTAATGTAATTGTTGATATGTTTGCATTTAGGTCTTCTGTTTTATTATTTGTTTTCTGTTTCTTTGTTTCTCCTTTCTGTCTTTTTTGAATCTTTTAACATTTCTTGTTGTATTTTACTTATTATGTTTTTACTATATGTTATTCATAGTTATTTGGTCAAGAGATTTAAAATAGATGCTCTTAATGTTTTGCTCAAAAATAATATGAAATAACGTATCATCACATCAAGTGGAATGTAGAAATCTTACCACTGTGTAGGTACTTCCATCCTTGCCCTTCTATTTGAAACCCTGTCAGACAGAGCTAAACTTTTTACTTTATTTTTAAGACAGAGTCTTAGTTTGTCACCCTTGGTAGAGTGCTGTGGTGTCATAGTTCCCAGCAACCTCAAACTCTTGGGCTCAAGCAATCCTCTTGCCTCAGCTTTGTGAGTAGCTGGGACTACAGGCACCTGCCACAACGCCTGGCTATTTTTTGTTATTGCTTTTGTAATTGTCATTGTTTAGCAGGCCCAGGTTGGGTTTGAACCTGCCAGCCCCGGTGTTTGTGGCTGGTGCCCTAACCATTGAGCCACAGGTGCTGAGCCAATTCCACATGTTCTGATGCAAAATTCATAGTCATTAGAATCATTGTTCCCCTGTAATGTTTTATTTTTCTCTGGATACATTATATTCCCCTGTAATGTTTTTGTCTTTAGTTTCAGTAGTTTGATTATAATGTGTCTAGGCATGGACTTGTTTCAATTTATCTTTCCTGGGGTTTGCAGAACTTCTTGAATTTGTAAGTTTACATTTTTACCCAAATTTGGGGTATTTCAGTTCTTATTTCTTCAAGCATGCTTTTTTCTCCCTCTGTGTTGTTCAAATTGGATTCTTTTAATCAATCTATCATTAAGTTCATTGATTCTTTTTCTGTCACCTCCATTCTGCCATATTGAGCCTATCTGGTGAGTTTTGAAACTTTGGGGTAATATACTTTTAACTGTAAAATGTTTTTCCATTTCCTCCAAGTATATTCACCTTTGTTTTTGGAGCACTTTTATATCAGCTGCTTTAAAGTCTTTGTTAGATAATTTTAACATCTATGTCATCTCAGTGTTGGCTGAGAATACAGATGAAATATACTGAATATTTTGAATATTAGATTAGGAGACTGGATCTTATTTCAATTTTATGGATTTTTTTTTTTTTTACTTTTTTCTTTTTGCCCTGTGATCTGCAGGAAAGATTTTTCTTTTAAGTGAGCAATTGACCAAGTTGGGTTTAGGTTGTAAGATCTGATCAACCTTTTGTAAACTGTGATTTCAGTGTCTGTTTGGTTTTCAGTGATTTTATTAGGCTATTCAGATATGTTCTGCATATGTATCACTAAAAATGTCATGTTCTGGTCTTAGTTCAGTACTCATATACTGCTTAAGTCAGATCTATTATGTTCAGGGTTGAATATAGGGGTTTGCAAACAACTTTATGTGTTCATTGTCTGCAATTCTACCATTGTCTCTTTGGTATTTTTTGTTTCCCTGAGGATAATCTTTTTGGATTTCCAGCCAGAAATCTGGGTCTTTTCTTATCCCTGTCTTATATACATCTCTTACAATTATTGCACTTGCATCTGGGGCCAATTGGTGAAAGAATGGAGAGAGAAAATGTGGGCCTTTGTGGCCAATAATTCCACTCTCAGGAGGCCTGTTTCCTACTCCTTGAGTCTAAAATAGAGGCTTCTCCTTTCTTTTTTCTTTTTTTTTTTAATTAAATCATAGCTGTGTACACTAATGCAATCATGGGGTACAGTGTGCTGGTTCTATATACCATTTGAAATATTTTCATCAAACTGGTTAACATAGCCTTCACTGCATTTTCTTAGTTATTGTGTTAAGACATTTATATTCTACATTTAGTAAATTTCACATGTACCCTTGTAAGATGCATCATAGGTGTGGTCCCACCAATTACCCTCCCTCCCCCATCCTCCCCCCTCCCCTCCCCTCTCTCTCACCTTTCCCCATGTCTTGGGCTATAATTGGGTTATAGCTTTCATATGGAAGCTATAAATTGGTTTTGTAGTAGGGCTGAGTACATTAGATACTTTTTATTCCATTCTTGAGATACTTTGCTAAGAAGAATATGTTCCAGCTCCATCCATGTAAACATGAAAGAGATAAACTCTCCATCTTTCTTTAAGGCTGCATAATATTCCATGGTGTACATATACTACAATTTATTAATCTGTTTGTGGGTTGATGGGCACTTGGGCTTCTTCCATGACTTAGCAATTATGAATTGTGCTGCAATAAACATTCTGGTACAAATATCTTTGTTATAATGTGATTTTTGGTCTTCTGGATATATACCTAGTAGAGGAATTGTAGGATCAAATGGCAGGTCTATTTTTAGATCTCTAAGTGTTCTCCAAACATCTTTCCAAAAGAAACATATTAGTTTGCATTCCCACCAGCAGTGTAGAAGTGTTCTCTTTTTTCCACATCCATGACAATATCTCTGGTTTGGAGATTTTGTGATGTAGGCTAATCTTACTGGAGTTAGATGATATCTCAAAGTAGTTTTGATTTGCATTTCTCTGTTGATTAAGAATGATGAGCATTTTTTCATGTGTCTATAGGCTGTGCACCTGTCTTCTTCATAGAAGTTTCTCTTCAAGTCCCTTGCCCACCCTGAGATGGGATCACTTGTTCTTTTCTTGCAAATATGTTTGAGTTCTCTGTTAATTCTGGTTATTAAATCTTTGTTGGAGACATAACCTGCAAATATCTTCTCCCATTCTGAGGGCTGTCTGCTTTCTTTACTTACTGTGTTCTTGGTTGTGCAGAAGCTTTTTAGTTTCAGGTCCCAGTAGTATATTTTTGATGCTGCTTCAATGGCCTGTGGGTCCTCCTCATAAAATATTTGCCCAGGCTGATTTCTTCAAGAATTTTCCCTGTGCTTTCTTCTAGTATTTTTATAGTATCATGTCTAAAGTTTAAATCTTTAATCCAGTGAGAGTCTATCTTAGTTAATGGTGAAAGGTGTGGGTCCAGTTTCAGTCTTCTAAAGGTTGCCAGACAGTTCACCCAGTACCATTTGTTAAATAGGGAATCTTTTCTCCACTGAATGTTTTCAATTGGCTTGTCAAAGATCAAATGATGATAAGTAGCTGGGTTCATCTCTTGGGTCTCTATTCTGTTCCATACATCTACCTCTCTGTTTTTGTGCCAGTATCATGCTGTTTTGATCACTATTGATTTATAGTATAGTCTGAGGTATGGTAGTGTGATTCCTCCTGCTTTATTTTCATTTCTGGGTAATGTCTTGGCTATTCGAGGTTTTTTCTGATTCCATATAAAAAGAAGTATTATTTTTTTGAGATCTTTAAAGTATGACAGTGGAGCTTTAATAGGGATTGCATTAAAATTGTATGTTGCTTTGGGTAGTATAAACATTTTGACAATGTTGATTCTTCCCAGCCATGAGCATGGGATGTTTTTACATTTGTTAACATCTTCAGCTATTTCTTTCCTTAGACTTTCATAGTTCTCTTTATAGAGATCTTTCACATCCTTTGTTAAGTGAACTCCCGAATATTTCATCTTCTTTGGCACTACTGTGAACAGAATAGTGTCCTTGACTCTTTTTTTAGCATGACTATTGTTGGTACATATAAAGGCTACATATTTATGAGTGTTGATTTTGTAACCCGAGACAATACTGTATTCCTTGATCACTATAAGAGTTTTGTAGTAGAATCTCTGGTGTTTTCCAGATATAGAATCATATCATCTGCGAAGAATGAAAGTTTGATCTCTTCTGACCTTATGTGGATACCCTTTATCACCTTTTCTTCCCTAATTGTGATGGCTAAGACTTCCATTACAATGTTAAAAAGCAGTGGAGACAATGGGCAACCTTGCCTGGTTCCTGATCTGAATGGAAATGATTTTGATTTAACTCTATTCAAAACAATATTGGCTGTGGTTTGCTGTAGATGGCCTCTATCAGTTTAAGAAATGTCCCTTCTATGTCAATTTTCTTAAGTGTTCTCTGATCATGAAAGGATGCTAGATATTATCAAAAGATTTTTCTGCATCAATTGAGAGAATCATATGGTCTTTGTTTTTTATTTTGTTTATATGATGAATTATTTTTATAGATTTATGTATATTGAACCAGCCTTGAAACCCTGGGATAAAACACACTTGGTCATGGTGTATAATTTGATGTGTTGCTGGATTCTGTTTGCTAGGATATTGTTGAATATTTTTGCATCAATATTCATTAGTGATATTGGTCTATAATTTTCTTTTCTTGTTGGGTCTTTTCCTGGTTTGGGGATCAAGGTGATGTTTGGTTCATGGAATGTGTTGGGTAGTATTCCTTCTTTTTCTACATTTTGGACAATGTTGAGTAATATAGGTAATAGTTCCTCTTTAAAGGTTTGGTAGAATTCTGATGGGAAGCCATCTTGTCTGGGCTTTCTTTTTAGGGAGATTTTGTATAGTTGGTACTTCAGAACTTGATATAGGCTTGTTAAACATTTCCACTTCATTCTGGCTAAGTCTAGGAAGATGGGATGCATCCAAGTATTGGTCTATTTCCTTCAAATTTTCATATTTCTGAGAATAGAGTTTCTTGTAATATTCATTAATAATTTTTTTAATTTCTGAGGAGTTCATTGTTATTTTGTCTTTACCATTTCTGACTGATGAAATCAGAGCCTTTACTATTTTTTTTTCCTGGTTAGGTTGGCCAAAGGTTTTATCTATTTTATTGACCAACTTTTTGATTTATTGATCTGTTGTATAATCCTTTTGTTTTTAGTTTCATTTAATTCTGCTCTCATTTGGTTGTTTCTTTTCTTCTGCTGGGTTTGGGGTTGGAATTTTCTTCCTTTTCAAGTTGCTTGAGATGTCCCACTAAGTTGTTAACTTCCTCTCTTTCCGTTCTCTTGAAGAAGGGTTGCAATGCCATAAATTTCCCTCTTAGGACTACCTTTGCAGTATCCCAGAGGTTCTGATAATTCGTGTCTTCATTGTCATTTGTTTCCAAAAGTTGTAATTTCCTTCCAAATCTTGTCTATGACCCAGCTATCATTCAACATAAGGTTATTTAGTTTCCATGTTTTTGTATGAATAGGCAGATTCCTGTTGTTATTGAGTTCAACTTGTATTCCATGATGGTCTGGGAAGACGCAAGGAATAATTTCTATTCTTTTAAATTTGCTATTCTTTTAAATTTGCTCAGATTAGACTTGTGACCTAAGATGTGATCAATTTTGGAGTATGTTCCATGGGCTGATGAGAAGACTGTGTATTCAGTTTTGTTAGGATGAAATGTTCTGTAGATTTCTGTTAAATCCAATTGTTTAATGGATTTTAGACTTAACAATTTTAAGTCTAAAATTTCTTTGCTTAGTTTCTTTTTGGAGGATCTATCTAACACTGCCAAAGGAGTGTTAAAAGTGCTGGAGGAAATCAAGTTGCTCATGTCTGTTAGAGTTTCTCTTATAAATTGAGGCGCATTCTGGTTGGGTGATGTTAATAATGTTAATAATTGTTAATAAATGTTAATAATTGTTAATAATTAATTGTTAATAAATTGTTAATAAATTAATTGTTAATAAATTGTTAATAAATTAATTGTTAATAAATTGTTAATAAATGTTAATAATTGAAGTCTCATCACATTGAGTGTTACCCTTAAGAAATACGAAGTGACCTTCCTTATCTTTCCTTGCTTTTGTTGGTTTAAAGCCTATTGTAGCTGTGAATAAAATTGCAACACCTGCTTTCTTCTGGTTTCCATTTGCCTGAAATATAGATGACCATCCTTTCACCCTGAGACTATATTTATCTTTTAAGGTAGATGAGATTCTTGTAGGCAGCAGCTATCTGCAGATATCTGACCCAAGTGTTTGTATCCATTCAGCCAACCTATGCTTCTTTAGAGGACATTTTAAGCCATCCACATTAATTGTAAATATTGATAAGCCTGGTAGAATTTTGGGTATCAAGTTTTTTGAAATTCCAGTGAACATTTTTAATCCTTTTGCCACTGTGGAAGTTTGAATTTGATCAAAAGTTTCTGAGTAAGTTTACTTTTGTGGTGGAGGATTGCACTGGTCATTATGGAGAATAGGTCTAAGAATATCCTGGAGAGCTGGTTTAGTTATGGCAAATTTCTTCAACATGTGAATGTCATTAAAGTATTTCATTTCTCCATTATAAATGAAACTCAGTTTAGCTGGATACTTTCCTGGGTGAAAGTTATTTTGTTTTAGGAGATTAAAAGTTGATGCCCACCCTCTTCTATCTTGAAAGACTTCAGGAGAGAGATCTTCAGTCATTCTAATGTTCTTACCTATGTAGGTTATGGCTTTCTTACACCTGGATGCTAGCAGAATTTTCTCCTTCATTTTAACTTTGGTGAAGTTAATTATAATGTGCCTGGAGATGTCTTATTTGGGTTGAGATGTGATGGAGTTCTGAAACTGTCTGCTATCTGAATTTCAGAATCTCTTGGCATGTCTGGGAAGTTGTCCTTCATAGTCTCATGAAGAAGAGCATCTGTGCCTTCAGGAATTCCTATAAGGTGAATATTAGTTTTCTTTGAATTATCCCAGAGCTCTCTGAGAGATGATTCATTTTTGCACTCCACTTCTCTTCCTCTTTGAGTGTTTGGGAGCACTCAAGAGCTTGTCTTCAGTGTCAGAAATCCTTTCTTCTCCTGTTCCATTCTGTTACTGAGGGATTCTACTGTATTTCTCAGATCTTTGAGGGCTGGAAATTCTTGTCTCAATGTGTCTAAATCTTTGGTGATTTTGTCTTTGAATTCATTGAATTCTTGAGACAACTTTTGAAATGCTCCTTGAATTTCTAATCCAAACTTCATCTCCACTCTATTAATCTTATTTGTAATCCAAATTCTGAATTTCATTTCTGACATCTCAGCCATTTGTTTATGAATAGGATCTTCAGTTGTGTCTGCTATGTCATTTCTTGGGGGAGTTGATCTACTCTGGTTATTCATGTTACTGGAGTTTTTTTTGAGACAGAGCCTCAAGCTGTCCTCCTGGGTAGGGTGCCGTGGCATTATAGCTCACAGCAACCTCCAACTCCTGGGCTCAAGCGAGTCTCCTGCCTCTGCCTCCCAAGTAGCTGGGACCACAGGCGCCCGCCACAATGCCTGGCTATTTTTTGGTTGCAGCCGTCATTGTTGTTTTGGCGGGTCTGGGCTGGAGATTTGAACCCGCCACCTTAGGTGTACGTGGCTGGCGCCTTAGCCAGTTGAGCTATAGGAGCCGAGCCATGTTACTGGAGTTTTTCTGCTGATTCTGCGCCATGATTATTTTACACCGTTGGCTAGATGAGCAGATAAGGTGAAATTGGGTTGGGGGCTCCTGGAGTAGTGATTAACCAGCCCTTTGTCCAAGAGCTAGGACTGGTGTCTGTACCTTTTCCCCTGGAGCTTTGCAAAGGACTCATACAGTGCTACAGTCTGAGACACTGGGGACCTGCTTGGTGTGGTGGGGCTAAGTGGCTCTGTCTTATTTTCAGCTGGTCTCTGTCCTACCCTAGTGAATCAGTTACTCTGGATTGAAATCTCAGCTGTGGAGAAATATCAGTAATTAGGTTACCCCACCCCCCATGGGCAACAACTAGAAAAGGAAAATCAAACCTTCCCACAACCACACACCCAGGGTACCACTTTGGATAGTTGTTGGGTGATTGACCCAGTTCAAGAGGTCCAAATAAATTGTCCCAGTCGGCACTGGTCTCAGGTGGGAGAGTTCAAAAGGTGTCCGGCAACTAGATAGCAGGGGTCTATTGGCAGCTCCAGTATGACTTGCTCTGGTACTCTGAGGTGAGAAGGACCCACCCAGAAAATGAATTGGGATGGTTGATGCCTCCTTCCCCATCTTGCACCTCTGTTACACCCAGTCAGTGGTAACCCCATGGGGCTGTGACCCAGGTCCCTCCAATGAGCAGATGCTCCAGCGGTTTGTGCCTGCCTGAGCTATGGGGAGATCTATGTCTACTCAGTCAGGCTGCTGCTCTCTGCCACTGTCCAACAATGGGGGTTGAGGTCTGACAATCTTGGGTGCTTAATAGAGGCTGGGGCAGTTCACTCAATTCCAGCCCCACTCCTGATTGATGTTCCTAATGGAACAGAACAATTTAGCAGAATTTGTTTCTGTCCCAGCTATATTTCCCTGCAGACCAAACACTGTTTGAGTTCACAGAAACTGCAACTCAGCCCTGGTCTATGCCACTGTCAAGAGCTTGCATGTACGTCTCTGCTGCAGTCTGTATTGGGGCAGATGCCGTTAGAGCTCACACTCAGCTCTCAGTTCTAGCCTCTGCCCACCTGCCTTTGTCTCAGCTATGATCCCCTGAGGGCTGGGTGCATCTTAGGCTCACTATAGCAGTCCTTCTGGCTTGGCCCCACCCTGGGAGTATACTGTCTCTGAGCATGCATATTCTAGTCTCTGGCCCTGCAGTGCCCTGCTCAGGCAGGTACCGCCTCAGGCATACCCTTTACTCACAACACCTGCGTTTCTGTCCCAGATCTTTTCTGCCAGTGGCTGCCACCAGAGAAGATGCCTGGCTTCCTCTGGTTGCCCAGAGAGGCAGGGAGTGTCTCTTCAAAATATCCCCAGGGGTGGGAGCCCTATTATTCCCACCATTGCTGCTGCTGCTCTGTGCCACAGCCTGGGGCACCACCTCTCTCTCTCCTGTATGGTTCCTTCAGTTCACTGTCTTCTCCTTACTCCCATGCCACAGAATCAGTACAGACCAGCAACAGCCCATGCCTTGTCCACACCTCTTGAGAAAATGCCCAAGAATCTGGACTCTGTGGGGGACAGGCTTCTAGACCTTGGGTGAGAGTGGAGGGGAGTGCAGAATTGCAGGTCGAGAATATATACAGTTATATACAGTTTTATGCCTGGTGGGAGAGTGCCATGGCACATTTGTAAGTCCTCTCCAGGGAAGGAATTCTGGTTTTTAGAGGGTCTATCCTGTTGGATAAAATAGTAGGAGAGCTGAATTCTGCTGGCTAATTTGTATAGAGTATACTGTGAACCGTTCTCATGGGGGAGGGTACTCCTGTCCGCTTGGCAATGGATTTTGTACCTATTGTTTGTTTCCTTGGGGTTGATGTGTGTTCTTCAACCTTCTCTCTTGGCTCAGCTCCAAACCATCAGCTTACTTGCTAAACTTCTATCCTTTAACTTTCCTTCTGAATGGGAGCCTCTGTGGATAGCTGGTTCCAGTTGGCCATCTTGCGTCTGTCCCCCATGAGGCTTCTCCTTAATGCCCATTTCCGAGTTTTCAATTGGGGATACCAGAAGGGGAATAAAGAGGTAAACTCACTGTCAATTCAGTAGGCACTCCAAATTCTAATCTTCTTCCCAAATCTGGCTACTGCTGTTTACTTTTCAGAGTTCTCATATAGCTGCTCTGTGGATTCTGTACAGGTTCTATAGGTGCTCCATTTTACTCAGCACCAGAACCTCAAAGCTCTTCTATAAAGAAGAAATCCAGTTGATAAATAATAGACTTTGGAAGTTAATGGTTTTGCATTTCTTTAACATCACCAAGTCATATTACTGGAAGTAGGATAACTGAACATTATATTCTTCCTGATCAGATTTAAGAGAAAGTACATATGCATCAATCTTGCTTAAAATGACTGAACCTTAATTTAATTAAGCCTTTAGAACTTTTATACATACCAACTCACAAGAAATATGGAGGCCTGGCTCGGCGCCTATAGCTCAACTGGCTAAGGCGCCAGCCACGTACACCTAAGGTGGCGGGTTCGAATCCCCAGCCCGGACCCGCCAAACAACAATGACGGCTGCAACCAAAAAATAGCCGGGCGTTGTGGTGGGCGCCTGTGGTCCCAGCTACTTGGGAGGCAGAGGCAGGAGACTCGCTTGAGCCCAGGAGTTGGAGGTTGCTGTGAGCTGTAATGCCACGGCACTCTACCCAGGGGGGACAGCTTGAGGCTCTGTCTCAAAAAAAAAAAAAAAAAAAAAGAAATATGGAGGCCTAAGAACAAGCGAAGTGATGCTATGAAGAATGACCAGACAAATGTATGCTATGAGGCATCCTGTGGTACAAATGACCTGGTTTTCCCACTAAATAAATAACATTAAAGAAGAAGAAACTATTATAAAGAGACTTCAGAGAAATAATGAAGAAGGATAAATAAAGTACCTATGGGATCCTTGAGAAAATGCATTGAGGTAAGAAACGTAAAGTGCTCTGCACAGTGTCTGGAAAATGGTAAATATACAAACTGTTACCACCCCATGTCACTTCTCAGAGTCTCAGTCTCTCCTTCACAAGGGTCAAAGGATTCAGCTACCTTAGGCCTCCTTCCCTCTGTACCAGGACAGAAAGGCCAGACACTGGCAATATCTGGTGCAATGTGTACCTTTGGCCAGTAGATGACAGCCCAGGCCAGTCTATCTGGAGCCCTAGACTTTGGTATGCTAGTCCTGTTACTGCGGCCTGACCACCCATCAGCCAGTGTGCCCCTTCTCTTCCTAGGTAGGGAACATAAAACTAAAGCTAGAGTATCACTGGAGTTATAGGTATAATAAGGGTTAGCAATTTGATGAAAATTCATCATCAGAGAGGTATTTTACAGGTCAGGGTTTTAGCACCACCTGGCTAGCTGTGCCTGGACACTGCTTCTTGACCTCAGAGTCCCAGTGCCTGCCACCCCATCCTGAATCACCCACATGCAGGTCCCACCTGGTTCAGCGTCTCTTCACCACCAGGTGGGGTAATTTACACCTATGTGCCCACCCACACCTGATGTAAGATGTCCTTCGGGGAGAGGTTGTTGAATGAATACAGAAGCAAATGGATTATAGATATTCAGTTACATAGCCTTCTTTCCAGGCAGACCGGGAGACTCTAGGACAGGGTATATACATTTTATTTTTCTTTCTCAGCCTGGGAGGTTACCTGGGTGGTGATTAGTAGCACATTATGGGATCACTTAGGTTCTAATTTCAGTTCTATTTGCTTGGTGCATGTTTTTGGACAAGTGCCTCAGATTCTCTGAGGAAATACTAACAGTAATACTCCTACTGAAAAGAGAAAATACTAACAGTAATACTCCTACTATGGTGAGGACTAAGTGAGTAATTGCATTTAAAATGCTTAGAAAAGTGTCTGGCACATAGTAGCAGCCAGCATGTGTTAATAGCCATCTGAAACTTGCATTGCTCTGAGAAAGATTTAATGCACTTGTGAAAATGCATTCAAGGAATATATGTAAAGGGCCTAGTGAGGTTGTCTGGCATGGCGGATGGCTCTCAAGGAATAGAACCTCCTTGAGAGGTTCCCTCCTATCCCCCTTCTCTTGTTCTTATCATTCCTGACTGTTTGGAGATGCCTAAGGTACATCTCCAACTCTGCGGATGTGAGTGCTGTTACGTCTACTTTCTTCCAACTTCAGCAGGGACCTCTGCAGTCACCTGCATGGTGCTGGGGACAGCACATTGAGAACTGAAGGGTCCTTTTTGCAGCAGCCCAAGGATCAGAAGATACTGAGGGAGAGGAGGAAGGGACACTTTCTCTTGTGTGTGTGTGTGGCACATTTGGGACATCTTGTGAAAGCACTCAACCTTCAGCCTGCTATGCAGGTCATAATCAGTCTCAAATGAAGGGCGTCTGAACCCTACAAAGTGCAGGGACAAGGGATTGATTATTTTGGTCTTATGCCATCTCCTTCATACTTTTCTACATGTCAGATTGGAGAGATGGGAAACTATGACCAGTGACCACTAGGTGGTGTTATCAACGCAAAGAATCCGCTACGTGTAAGCACAGTCCCTGCCCTGTACAGTGGAGTGAAAGAACAGATAAACATCTATCTGGAGAACACTGGACTTCTCATAAAAATACATTCCAGCCATCTGATAAGATTTCGTGTGGAAATGGAGTGTAGCCTAGGAGAATGCGCATTGTGTGAGCAATTGCATTTAAAATGCTTAGAAAAGTGCCTGGCACATAGTAGGCAGCCAGAAAGAAAATGGGCGGGGGTAGGAGGAAAAGTTAAGTCTGTCTCGATGTCTGGCCTCTACCCATCCACCTGCCCAATCCTGAAATCTGAAGCCCCTCCTTGGCTCACCCGTGAGATGTGGCAACCTGGGGGCACATAGGTGCCTTCACCCCACCGCACTCTTCACCCAGAATGCCCTTCCTCATGCCTGTCTCCTAAGACTTCATCGAGGGGTTGCCTCTCGAAAGTAGCCTCGCTAGTCCTCTCTGCCCCAGGCAGAGCTGGCTTGCAGCTTCTTTGTGCCCCACTGACCTTGCACCTCCTCCATTCATAGGTCTTTGCCACCTTAGTGGACTTGGATGTTACCAGATTGTGGCATTGGGACAGATAGAACTTGGGAACTTCTATCCAGTTCCAACCCAACATATGTGTAAGGCTTTCTCGCCCACGGCACCCCATCCTTTTGGAGGCCCTGGGGTCTGCCCTCAAGGCCTTTAGAATGTCCTAGAATGCTTACTCACTCTGGCCAGGGCTGTCTATATAACTTGCACAGCTCAGTGCAAACTGAAAATATAAGAATCCTTGTTCAAAGACAAGAATTTCAAGATGGTGACAGCAGAGCATTAAAGAAGAGCCATACCTTTCTGAGCACAGGGCCCTGTGTGACCTCACAGGTCACATGCCCAGGGAGCTGGCCCTAAGTTTGGAGCTAAGCAAAGTCTCAGATAAGCCTAATGTCTGTTGAAGGGTGGCCTGTTGGTCACTTGAAAGATGGCGGTCCATCAGCAAACCTCAGTGAGTGAATTCCTTCTCATTAGGAGTTCCCTTACTCCCCAGCTTTAAGACATAAGATCAATAACAGAGTAGAACCTGGAGTTCAGCAAGCCTAGATTTGAATTCTGATTCCATCACTTAATGGCACAAATGTTGAATATCTCTGGGCCCCATGTGACTCACCTGCTAATGGGAGGCAATGACCTGCCACGACTATTGCTTTAGGTTCAAATGAAATTCAATGTGGACTGCATTGGGTCTGGAGCCCACACCTACTGAGTCAACTGGACTCCCCTCACTGAGCCACACTGCTTGTCCACAGAAGTGGCTGATCAGAGAGAACAGGTGCAGACATTGGGCCTACCGGGTGGGTGGTGCCTGCTCAGTGAGGAGGGTCACCTTGTGGTGAGAGCTCAGTGAGCTTCTCTTGAGTGCTCTGTGGCCTCTGGAATCATCAACTGAGTCAGGCAAGGAATGCAGATGGGAACTAGGGAGACCCCAAGGGTCTTAGAAAACAGAATCACCAGGGGGGAGATCTAGTCCTCATTATCTAACAAATATGCCTGTTGGCGTCCAGTGCCAAGGGCACAGTGGTAAGCCAAAGAAGTGGGGTCCTGCCCTCTGCTAGCTCAGTGTGACTGTTGTGTCCTGTTCTGGTGGATGCATCCCTGACTAGCCAGTGGGCACTTGCATTTATTAGATGCCTATGATGACATAGGATATTGCACTTATAGGTGCTGTGAAACTCTACCAACCTCCTTGGACAGAATGAATGAAGGCTGTGTGCTTCTGAGCCCCAAAGCCAGCACCTGTGAGTCCTTGGCAGGCTGTCCTCAGGCTCAGAGCTCCTTTTGTCTCTGGTCAGAGCTAGACATGCTGGGGAAGTGACATCCCCAGGGGACTTCCTTAACTGATGACTGACAGGTGCAGGTGTCAATACCTCAGCTGCCTGGCCCTGCAGGGACAGCACTCAGGTGTGACTTCAAGTGCTTCCACAACTCTCCCACAGGGCTCAGCCAAATTCCCTCTTCTGGGATTTTGCTTGATTTCACACCCTTGACTGGTCCTCTTTCCTTTTCTGCTCCTCATCTGCATTTGTCTACAGGATTTTGTTAGGACCACTTCCTAACAACTTACTTCTGGACAAATCCTCATCTCAGAATCTGTTTCTGGGGAATTCCCCTACCCAAGGGAGAAAGAATAAAAAAAGAGGAGGTGGCATTTTTTCCTGGTCTTTGCCTTACTGTGAAAAAATGATGCAATGGGTCAGAAGTTAGCCATTATGAACGACAGCTTAAAGTATTTGCTTTGCAAATTAGGGGCTGGACTGTGGAAGGGATTCACAATTGTCCTGTAACATAATCACTCTTCTTCCTCGACACCAAGCGATGCTTTTTGAGTTTTGTGAGTGGGGAAACAGAGGCAGCCTTCTTGCTGGTTTGCTGGTTTGCCTGCACACCGCTGCCACCCACCTGTATTCACCAAATCTAGATAAACCCGTGGGAGTGCGTCCTACATGTAAATGCCAATCGTTGTGTGTTTTGCTGTGTGAAAAGAAGTTGAGATGTGTGAATTACAAAAGTTTGGCTTCATGCTGCTGGTACTAGATTCCCGGGGAGCGGGGCTAGGTGGCCCTGGCTCCCCCCGGCCCACATGAACAGCTGGCCTTCCTCTCACAGGAATGTCGTCTTCTCTCATCAATCCTTTCTCACTAAACACACCTCTTCCAGGAAATTTTCTCAGATTGCTTCCTCTCTCCACGCAGCCCACCCTGAGTTCTTCTTTGCCACCGTGGAGAGTGGTTTTTGTTGGAACCACTTCCTTAGCACTTGGATACCCCTTCTTCCCCCCAACCCAAGCTGACTGGTGTCTGTGCTTCTAGCTCCAATCACAGGCTGGTCACCCAGCAGCACATCAGGAGCTTGTCCGGGGTTGGGAGGTAGAAGTGGAGGTTGGTCCTGCTGCCACAGAGTCATGGCTGCGGATGAGCAAGGAGTGGAAGTTCCCCAGAGCTCAGCTAAGCGTGGTCATCAGGGAATGCGTCTGCCCAGCTCCCCCTACAGGCGAGAAGCCTCTCTACGCCCCTCCCTCAGGGGCTGGACCTGCACTGTGGAAGGGATTCTGCCTCCAGGGGTCCTGCACCAGTCACGGTCCACTCATGCTTTGCAGGGCCAGGTCCCTGGCCCCTCACCCTGCTTCTGCCATAAAACTGGTAATAGCCCATTCCCCAGACTAAGCTTACCCTTTGTGGCACCTTTTGACTCCAGGGACTGGGCCTGGTGCCAGTCTCTCCCAGAGTACTGGATTCTAGCAAGCTTGATGGAGGCTTCTGGAGCAGTGACAGAGAGCATATGCTCCTTGGCATCGCAGAGTCTGTTTTCTGAGTCCTTCTCGACTCTCTGAGTGGGTGGTGGTGTTTATACGCAAAGGGTCCAGTGTTACATGTTTAAGTCTTGTGAGACCTAAAGACCCCCTGCTTGGGGGCAAATCTTATATATATTACACATGAAGTGCTCATTAAATGGTTGCTGATTTGCATTTCTCTGATGATTAAGGATGATGAGCATTTTTTCATGTGTTTGTAGGCCATGCGCCTGTCTTTATCAGAGAAGTTTCTGTCCAAGTCTCTTGCCCACATAGAAATGGGGCTATTTATTCTTTTCTTACTGATTAGTTTGAGTTCTCTGTAGATTCTAGTTATCAGACCTTTGTCAGAAGCATAACCTGCAAAACTCTTCTCCCATTCTGAAGGTTGTCTGTTTGCTTTACTTACTGTGCTCTTGGCTGTGCAAAA
>NW_003852396.1:23811424-23827523 GCF_000181295.1 Otolemur garnettii | reverse complement strand
GGCGCTGAGCCAAGAATCAATTTTTCTTAATGGTGAAATGTGGGGGTCCAGTTTCAGTCTTCTACAGGTCGCCACCCAGTTCACCCAGCACCATTTGTTAAATAGAGAGTCTTTCTCCCGCTGAATATTTTTGATAGGCTTGTCAAAGATCAGATGATGATAAGTAGTTGGGTTCATTTCTTGGTTCTCTATTCTGTTCCATACATCTACTGCTCTGTTTTTGTGCCAGTACCATGCTGTTTTGATCACTATAGATTTATAGTATAACCTGAAGTCTGGTAATGTAATACCTCCTGATTTGTTCTTATTTCTGTCATGTCTTGGCTATTCAAGGTTTTTTCTGATTCCATATCAAATGAAGTACTACTTTTTTAAGTTTTATAAATGGTTGCTGATTAATTGTAATTCTTCCTCCAGACCCCACCAAAGGCATGACTATGGCATTAATTCGGACAATCAGCCATTCATCTACTAAGTTATATATTTATATTGGAAAGAATGACTCCCTTCCTCCATTCCCATGCCACAGATTATTACCTTAAGAAATTAGATATTCATTAAAAGTAATTTCAAAACATCGATTGGGTCTTGGCCCAGGAATGGGTGTACTGCATAAGTTTGGGAGTCTTGGGAGTGACACATTTTGAAAGCTCTATGTAAAATGTCAGCTCTTGACTTCCCAATGGGCGGGATGGGCTCGCAGATTATAGGGCAGACAGGAAATGCTTCTTGGCTTCCCAGTGGGTTTAAGACTATATTATCCCTGAGGATTAATATTTGTCCTTGAAAGGTATGTGCATGTATCTCCACAAATATCTTTTGGAGTCTTTAAAAGATAAAGAATGTATTTGCAACTTCTGCTGCCCATGAGACATTAGAAGAGGACTGGTGCCCACCTGGGGTTATTCTAGACTGATGAACTCAGGCTTGAGAAATAAAAGCTGGATTGCCTGTTGAGGGCAGAGGCGGGCCCTCAGGTAGGGAAGGAGTTTCCCAGGGGGTAGAGAGAGAATCTGAGTGTGGGGCTGGAAGAAGGGACTTCCAGAGCTGCCAGTGTGAGACTGAAAACAAGGTCAGAATGGGGTGTGACCAAGTGGAAAGTCCCTGTCAGAGAGCTTTAACGTCTTAGACACTTCTCTGGATGTGGGAAAAGACATATTATCACTTAAAGTCCTTTCCTCATATGTTGTAATTTTCTCCATAGCCTCCAATGGGTCAGGAAAGTCCTGGACATCCATACAGCATTGATGGTGGGGTCATGGGGGACAGGACAGAGTTATAGAGGGACATGAGGATGAGGGAGTGGGTCATGCTGGGGAGGAGAGGCCCTTGTTCTCTGCCTTTTCTTACTTTAGGAGGGCAGCTGAGGAGGCTCTGGAGCCAGTTCAGAGAAGGTGTGGCCTCCACTCAAAAGGGCACAGGAGGCTGGGTGAGCTGGTTCACGCCTGTAATCCTAGCACTCTGGGAGGCTGAGGCAGGTGGATTGCTTGAGCTCACAAGTTCAAGATTAGCATAAGCAAGAGGGAGACCACAGTCTCTCTAAAAAATATATATATATAGGCTGGTATTGTGGTGGGTGCCTGTAGTCCCAGCTACTTGGGAGGCTGAAGCAAGAGAATCACTTGAGCCCAAGAGTTTGAGGTTGCTGTGAGCTGTGATGTCACCGCAGTCTACCAGGGGCGACAAAGTAAGACCCTGTTTTGAAAAAGAAAAAACAAGGGCATAGAAGTCAGCCCTCTCTTTCTCAAATACATCAGAGAGAGTGGGCCTTTAAGGAAAAGCTTACCTTGGGGTGACTCATTGGGCACTGGGGACACACAGAATAGATACAGTCTCTGTTGGTTGTGAGGTGCCACATCCGTAGTTCAGTCTTGAAAAGTGCCTGGAACGTGGTGGAGGCTCAGTGAGTGCCTTCTGAGAGGGGCACCGACAGTGGGAGGGCTTGGGGAGTTTACTTCAGCTGGGCTTGGAGAAGCAGCTTGTACAAAGGCTGCACAGAGTGGGAGCACCTGGGGCTGGTGCACGTCCCACACAGCTGACTGCAGTGGACGTGGGGGAGAGATGGGGCGAGGCGGAGGAGGCCTGGTGCTCCTTCTCCATAGCACTGGCTGGAAATGGTAGGTTTGCCTGACATCTGAAGTGCTGGGCTGAGTAGCTTATTCTGCATAGTGTAAAGGGTAGTGTAGGTATCACTGGCTGTCAAAAGTCTGATGAGGTATTGGCATCACGTGGGGGCCTGTTGGAAATGGAAATTATAAGGCCACATCCCAAAACTACTGATTCAGAAATTTGAGGGGGAAGCCCGGTATTTTAGTAGTTTTAATAAGCCTTCTGGGTGATTCTGCAGCAGGCCAAAGTTTGAGAACCACTGGTACAGTGGTAACAGGACTGGACTTTGGAAGGAAGGTGTGGGAGGGATGTACACTGGATGAAAGTCTACTGTGTTCTGAACAATGTGCTATGTCACATGTTCTTTCCTGTAAGTGATCCAAGTGGCAACCTGGAGGGGTTTGTATCACCCTGCCCTTATTACACACAGAAGACTTGGGTTAATAGCGGTTAAGTGATTGCTGAAGGGAGCATAGTAAGTGCTAGAGCCAAGTTCTGCACCCAGTGTGGCCTGATTAAAAAAGTGGGTTTTTTCCCTACCACTGCCAGTGCCTCTGGCACCACCAAAGTGCAGTGATGTGGGCAGAGTCCCTGGAGGGCCCATGGCGGCCAGGGTGGAAGGAAGAGGCCCAAAGCTCCTTCCCTAAGGGCCTGGTGGTGGGTCGTTTCTGAGGCTTATGAGACAGATGAGAACTTCAGCTCTTATTCCTATCCTCAAAGGACAATCACTTGAGTTTTCATAAGATTTGCCATTCACACTAGGGAGCTGGGCTTAGCAAATGCAATTTTCTAAGCGACCAGCTGTTGTCCCTGCCTCCTACGGCAGATAGGTTAGATGTGAGGTTGAGTGAGAAAAGCCGGCTGAAAAATTACTTGTGTGATGTGATTATACAACACCAACAACTTAAATAAAAAGCAATAACAACAAAATATGAAGAACACACAGAGGGGGAAACCCAGTGCTAAAGGAATTTTCTTCTTTCTCTATTTGTGCTATATGATCACAATTATTTGCATGGTAGATATACATTCATTTATTTTAAAGGTGCAACCAGTTATACTCCTTGTGGAAGGCACTAGCATAGTGGACAATCTGTGTGTCTACTGGTAGGTCACAGGCCCTGTCTTTAGGGCAGGGTTGGCTCTCTGGCCCCTGGGAATTTGTCCTCTCCAAGGACAGAGGGGGCAGGCTGTGTCCTAGGAGCCATGTAGCTCCAGTCACATCTCATCCAGCTGCAAAGTTAAGCCTCAAGGTCTCTGTGACCCTCTGGAAATCCCTCTTTAGGACAGCTGTGACCTGGAGGATTACAAGGGACTTTGGGGGCTATGACTCATCTTATCCCAGGTCCTCTTGATAACAAGTCCTCAGGAAGCCAGAGCACAGGTTCTCAGCTGGGACTGGCCAAGGGAAGCCACTATCTCCAAACAAAGGCCACCAAACACCTTTAAACACAAAATAGTCTTTTATTTGTCAACGAAGGCTACACAGGATCACTTTTGATTTTGTTTTTATGTTTTTTTCTTTTTCTAGAAGGTATCTACATCTGCATTTATTTACAGCCTTGTTGGTATTTACACAGTCAAGATACAGTGTTAGAAACACAAAAGTGTTGAGAAAAAAACTTCTCAAAATTAGTTCCAGACTTCAGGAAAACTATTTCCACATGGTAAGGCCAGAGTCTCCAGTGTTGGTCGTCCAGAGGCAGCTTGGTACAAAGTCTCTTTGCCGAAGCTGTGGGTTCAGAAGTCCTCAGAACAACAGGCGGCTTTAGAAAAGTGGGATTCCGGTGTCGGGTGAATCCAGGGCTGCTGGGGCACCGCCAGACACCTGTGACTCAGCTTCTGCCGGGACAGCTGAGCCTGCCCAAGGGTCAGTCCTCCCTTGGCAATTTGCCCTCAGAATAAATCACATTTTCTTGGGGACCAGGAGGTCACCCAATATCATGCCTTTGGCATTCCAGAGGGGGTGAGAAACACAACACTGGCCCCCACCCAGGCCTCCCCTGCTCTGATCGTCCACATTCACAATGAAACCTAAGAGCTCACCACTCTCTGGGGCAGTCAAGTACACAAGGCTGGTTTCTAGAATGTAAAGGTTGGAGAGGATAAATTTTCTCCCTATCACCTGAGCAATGAGTCTTTAAAATGAGTTTGCTGTTTTTGGAAGGTTAAATGAAAGGGCCTTGAACTGTAGAGTTCTTTTCTTAATCCCCTCCCCTCCAATAAAATATAGACAAGTATATAAACCTAGCTGGGGATTTTGTGCCTTGAATGGAGGGCTTTTTGACCTAATGAAGATCCCAAGGGACAGGAGAGCCTGGGTTCTTACTGGCACCCCTCGGGAATCGGGTGCCCTGACAGGACCAGGACCAGGTCCTGGGCTTAGGGGCTGCTGTGAGGAATGGAGAATAGACTGGACTTTGAGCCTCTGGTGATCACGTACCAAAGCCCGGGACCCTGCTGCGGGCTTCATTCCTCCTGGGTACAAAGCTCAGCATCACTGCCCTCACCATGTGGCCACTGCAAATATAAGGCTGCAAATGGTAAAACTGCATTCTAAGATTTCACTTGGAAAGCCTTGTCTTTGCATAATGGACATCCCTGCCATCTAGAAAGGTGATACTAAAAGTAACAGCTGAAAAGGTCCTTCTTCTTTTTCAAAATGTGTACTCCTTGTTCCACGTCTGTAACATATCACCTAGTTCAACTCACATCCCTGCCCTCCACATCTGCTGGCGCCCCATCCTGGTTATTTGAAAGCACACCTCCTGGGCATCCTCACCTTCCACTCAGTTTCTTAGAGAATGTTTCAAATCCTCCATACCTAAGTGGAATTTGGGCACTGGTGTGGTCCTGGGGTTAATTCTCAGCCAACAATTCTGAGAGACAAGTGTCAGAGGCCGGCAGAGGCGCAGTTTACCATGGAGTGCCTTCCCGTTCTTCCTGTGTCACAGCTCTGCACTCCAGTGCTGCTGGGAGGGTGGGGAAAAGGAAATCCCGTATGAAAAACAAAGGTGGGGAATCAGGCAGCAGGAGAGGGACTGGGGATGAGGGGCAACTGGCAGCTGTGCAGGGTGGGGAAGGCAGGAGCTACTGTAAAATAGACCTTCTGCTAGAACGTCCCGCATGGTCATGAACCTGGGCCAGTGAGGGAGGGCCGGTCATGCTAACAAATGGACAGATTGGGTCGGTTAGTGCCAAGAGGGCAGGTGCCATCAGGATGAGAGTTGATGCTTGTAGCCCGCTAAGTAGATACAGGGAACTCCGGCTTATGCCTTCAAACACCCCCTCATCATGGGATTGGAACTGCTGATCTCAGTGAGAAATTAGGTTGAGAGGGGATGCACTGAGGCACTGCCAGCCTGAATGGAAACCAAACAGAAGGGCCGAAGTGCCATCTCCAGCACAATAGCACCCAAGTGAAACTGAGGTGCCTCATGCCACCTGTTTCACAGCTGACATTCTTTCTCTAAAGCTTGGGGATCTTCCACTTCTCCCTCTACAGAAGCTGGGCCTCTCTCGTGGTATGTAGCCCAGAAAAACCACAAGATCATTCTTTTTAAAAAAAGAAATGCCCGATAATTCTATGTTTTTTGATCCTTAAAAGTCCACACATTTCTTTGGGGAAGTGGCAGTGGAGGAGGACAGAGGGCTAGAAAAGTGTGGGGATGATGGTTTCCCTGGACCACACGCTTTCTCTGACCTCCAAGTGCCCAGCAGATCTTGATTGGTCTCAGGCAGCCAGGATGGGGCTGATCAACTGGGCAGGAGAGCTTTGCCCAAGGGCCCTTTGCATTAAGAGTACATTCTGAGAGGCATAAATCTCTTTTGGATAAAAAACAAAAACAAACAAAACAAACAAACAAAAAAACAACAACCAAAAAACTGTGTCCTTCAGGTCAAACTGTTTTCCCATCCAAGAACAATCCTGCCAGATGAGAGTCCCCATCCCAGCTCATGCTATGCACGGTGGGGCTGAGGAGCACTGAAACTGACTTGGCAGAGCCCTGGACCAGAGGCGATGGGCAACCAGTGGACAGACAGGCTGAGGCACACTGTCATGGCAGTGTGACTTTTTTGGAAACAGGAAAGAGCACTTAGCAAAACACATCCTTAATCCCAGTGGGATGACGTAAGGCGAAATCTCTGCTCCCGGAGAAGCTCCACATACCTCCCTCTGCCAGCAGAACTCAGACCACACATTGCTCCAATTCTTATGCAGTAAGAGACCTTCTTGGTTTCATTAACTCGTGTAATATTCTGGAGACTCTGTGAGTAAGGCTATAAAGGTGCCATGAGCTTATCAGTCCAACAAGGTTTCCACGGGGAATAGCTCAGACTCAGAATTCATTTTCCACACTTAATGTAAATGTAACCCATAAAAGTCCCATTTTCTAAGAAGCCCAGCTTAAAAGGAAGCATTTGGCTTCCCCTCCTGTCTCCCAGAGCCTCCTGTGAGTGGGGATGACAATGGCAATTAGGTAGATGAACCAGGAATGGAATCTTTGAACAAGGAGCCCTTCACTCGTGCTGTTCCTCTCCCTGTCCTTACGGTGTCCCCTGCCCTGTCCTTCAGATGGGGGCTAGCCTTGCTCCTGAGGGGGCTTGAGCCTCTTCCTGACAATGCAAGCACAGGTCTCCGCAGAAGCCATGCCAGCCTGGCCTTCCAGATCCAGAGGCACCTGCCTTAGGACCTGCCCCCGAGCCTGGTGGCAGGCAGTTCACACCAAATTGGCTCTTCCTCTTTTCTCCTTACCTTTAAAAAAAAAACCCTGGCTGGGCTTCTCTAGAGGTGAAGCTGTTCTATAAGAACTTCAGGGATTTCCTGAAAGCTTATCCTGCTGCATCCCAGCTCTGCAATCAGCCCATATATGAGAGGCAGAGGAGACTTCAGGAGTTAGTTAGGATGCTTGGCTCATGCCCTTGTTCTCTTTGGCTCATGGTTTTCTTAAGCATCTTTCCAGAATCAAAGGCCACCAAGCATGTCCTGCCATACTCCTAATTCTCAATTCTCAGTGGTGGCAGCTGAGCAGTGGAAGGAAGACACCCAAGTCATGGGGCGAGGGTTTCCCCTCGGGAGGCAGGCTGTGCCCTTGCCACCTCTGTCATCCCTTTGCAGGGGTACCTACCCATCCCTGGACATGGTGCCCACATTAAGGGCCTGCTGTGCAGTGCTGGTTCTCACATCTAGCTTTGGGAGAGAGGAGGAGATGAAAAAGAACTTCATGGAAGATCAACTAAGCACAGACATCCGGGAACTTTCTCCTCCTGGGGAGGATGAGGCTTTTGGTCCCAAGATATTATGTCACCAGACTGGGGAAAAGGACCTGGGAGACACTTTCTCTATCCCAGCATGGAGGTGGCACTGACAACTACACGGGATTTGCAAAAGGGGTGGGGGTTTCATTTAGCATCAAAGTATAAAGCTTGGACAGGAGTTTGGGGCAGCTTGAAAAAGGTGCTGAATGACATCATGAAATTCCCCGGAGCAAGATGATGTCACCTGTGGTCCTCCAGAGGCATAGACCACAGTGAGTAAAAACCCACCACTCAGCTGTGGGAGCTTAGCCAAGGAGCTTCAGGTCCTAAGACTCACCTCCCAGGCCCCCTTGGAAGGGATGTTGTACTGGCCCATTACTGTCTGCACCCATCACTCCTGCCTGACCCCAATCGGAGAAGAAAGGGTTGCACATGAGACAAGTTAGCACAGACACTCGTGTCTCACATCACACTGGGTACTGAGGGACGGACAAGGACACACCCCAGGAGATGTGTCTCAGAGAGGAGAAACATACCCCAAACAACAAGGAAAAATCCTCTAGGAACAAAAGACAATAAAGTTTTCATTGTGATCACACTACAGAAAAAAAAAATACCTTCTGTCCTTTGCAAAAAATGTGTGAAGGCCAAATTTGTGTTTTTCTTTTCTTAAAAAAAAGGATGTTGCATGAATTACAATGCAACCAGTATCATTTTGTTTGTTTTCTGCACTTGTTAAAAAAGGATTTTGTTTTTAAAGTACAACACAGTCAGGTATGCGGCCACAAAAGAGTAGCTGTCTTTGGCAAGAAGTCCAGGCCTTGGCCCTCTCTGTCACCTTCGGCCCATCTCGCTCTGTCTCATGAAGTGGATGTTGTTGGCGCTATCTGACAGTTCTGGGTACTGCTCGACGGAGATCACGAAGAAGCCGTCGTAGCCTTGCACCCGCCCTGTGCTCAGCACCTGCTGCTTCTCCCCCTCTGTCCAGGCCCGCAGGCCTTCCTCCCCTTCCCGCAGTCTCTGCTGCTCTCGGGCCCAAGCCTGGCGCACGGCTCTCTGCCGGGCCAGCTCCAGCACCCGCGCCTTCTCCTCATCCAGCGTCGTCCCATAGCGGGTATTCAAGCACAGTGCCCCATACTGGAGCTGGATGTCTGTGTAGCGTCTAGTCCTGCCATTGAGCATAGTGTTGATCTGGGACACAGTGACGTTGACCCCATTCTCTAGGGTTCGCCTCCCCCCACTGAGGCCCAGGATAGCCAGGTCACCTTCTGAAGGCCCTGGTTTCACAAAGTAGTGGGTGTCCACCCCATCGATGGTGAAGTGCAGGTTCTCTAGGTAACGGGCATTGTTCAAGATGGCAGCCACCCTCCGCCCATCCTCGTTGGCCACACTGATGATGTCTGTGGTCACTCGGCCATCCTTCAAGGCAAACTTGACCCCTTTGCCAAAGACTGAGCCACTGGATGCAAACTTCTTTGTCTCTGGGGCCTGCTGGCAGCTGGTGATTGTGGAGCCATAGAGCTGGTCAAAGCGTTCTAAGGTGACGAAGGCCTTGAGCTGCTTCTGTACTTCACACTGTACTCCAAGGATAGACTGGTGGGGGTGGAGAGTGAGAGAAAGAGTAAGAAAAAGGAGAATCAGCTTAAGTAACGAAGTCCAATTTACACTTACATTTACATTTATGAAGTCCAATTTACATTTATTAACCTGCACCATCTGTCTCTACTGATGACCATCAGAGCATCCAGTCTGCCTTCATCCATCAATCACCCACCCTTCTATTCAGAGACTGTTTAGGGAGAATCTAATCTGTGCCAGGTCCCTTTCTGAGCACTGGAGACACAAAAATGAATCAGACAGTATCCTTTCCCTTAAAGAACTCATGGTTTAATGGAGAGAGACAGATATGACAACATTAACTGCAATCAAACGTGATAACTGGTGGTCTAAGAGAGGGAACAGTAATAGTGACATTTCTTGATCTTTGAGCCAAACAATTATCATTCATTGTCTAGTTTGATCTTCACAATAACTTTATGTAGTGGGTACTGTTATTATTCTAACTTTATATGTAAGGAAATTAAAGCTGAAAGAGGTTGTAACTGGCCCACAGTCATACAACTAATAAGTCAACATTCAAACCGGGCCTGACTCTGCAGGCTCAGTTTCAAGGGTTGCTGGAATAAGGAGGGTCAAGAAAAGCCCCAAAGAATCTCAGCCCGAAGATGGAGGAGAGAGGTGGAGAAGCCAGGGTTTGAGGACAGGCTCTGCTTGAGTTGGGACTTGATCGTTGTTAGATGGAGAAATGGCGAAAAATGCATTTTTGGCCTGAAGGCATAAAAAGGAGAAGTTCCCTGCTTTACTGTACTCCACCATGTTTCCACACAATTTTCAAGGAAGACCTTGGCCCCAGCGTGCATGCCTGGGGCTCCTTAGGTGTTTCTGCTCTTGGGTGCTTTGTGGGACAGGTTTCCGAGCTCTCTGAATCCTGGGAGCATCTACGTGCCTCTCTCAGGACTCAGAGAGCTCAGAAAACCATGTTCAGGAAGGCTCCAGGGCCAACCTGCAACTCAGGGAAATGGCTTTAGAAAGAGGCCTATCAGCTTCTCGCGGAAATTAAGTCCTCTTTATAATTAATAGAACCCTGTCTGTGAACAATTATTTCCTGGAGTTTCACGAAAGCTGGAGTGCTCAACAACAAAGATCTCCAATGCTTGCCAAGGGCAGAAATCAATAATTCATTGACAGGCGAGGCTGGCAGACAGGCAGTCAGAGGCTGGCTCTGTGGAGAGGGGCGGGCAGAGCTGCACTGCCGGGCTCAGCCCTGGGAATGGCAGGTTCCCGGACACCTCAGCAGGGCCTGGGGGTGGTGGGGACTGGAGAGGGCTGGGGCAGCAGAGAGGGGCAGCAGAGGCGGGGGCAGGAAGAGGAGGGGCCCTATAGCCAGGCAGACTTAGATGCTCTGTGGCTTTAGCTGCTTTCCATCTGAGTGGCTGTGGGCAGGCTTCTCTCTGAAAGGTGGGTCTCCTCATCTCTAAAATGGGGAAAGATACTTAATGCACTGGCTATTTACTCCTTTCAGCCATTTATTTATTCAACAAAACTTGAATACCATGTGTTAGCTCCTGTGCTGGGTACCAAAGGAGACCCAGTACTTACCTTCTTGGGGCTCACAGTCCGGTGGAGAGATAAGAGGGAAAACAGGCATTAAAATGCAGCATGGAAGAGCTTTGCAAGAGGAAGATAGAGGGTACCACCAGAGCACAGAGTGCAGAACCTCATTCTCCAGAGGCTGGTGGAAGGCAACCGCTAAAATGAGGCCTGTAGGAATCCATCTGGATCACTGAGCTACATGGATGTAAAAGTTTCCAACCAGCAGCAATATGCCATCTGGCAACCCGGCTTTCCTCCTCAGTCTGTTCTCCCCTGGGCAGGGACTCCCCTGAAGGCTTGATCTCTGCCTGATTCATTCCTGAGCCCACTGGGCACAGCGTAGGGCTTGGCACAGAGTAGGGACTCCTAGTGGAGAATTTATAAATGGGGTCACAGAGGAGGGAAGAAATGAACACATGAATGCATGAACGAGAGGTGGGATGCGACTGTCGTCAAGGACCTTTCTAGCTATATAATTGAGTCTTTGAAATTAGGTCATAAAAGGAAGACAAGAGAAAGTAACACTTTTTGAGCACCTACAGTATGCCAGGCACTGCACTCAGCAAGATGGTATAGAACAGATAAAATCTGGATTTGAATCCCAGTCCCATCTCTTCCTTGCTGTGTGGCATTGGGAAAGCCTTGGGCAAGAAGTCTGTAAAATGAGATAAGATTACTGTGGGATCTTTGTGAGGTAACTAAGATTACTGTGGGATCTTTGTGAGTTAACTTAGGTACACTGCTTCATACAAGGCCAGGTGCACTGAGGTGCTCAAATTCACATTTGTATGTAGAAGACCCTTCTCTCCTTGCACCTTTGCTCTGGATAGTGACAAAGGCTTCCTACTTTTGTGGCATTCTGAACTCAGTGCAACACACAAAGCTCCTTAACGTAGCTTGTGAGTGTACGTGTGCTGTTACTGCTGGGTCCCTAGTGGTAGGGTCACTGAGTGGTTGTTAAGCAGCTAAGCAGTCTCTGGCAGGCACTGTGGAGGTACTATCATTGGTCCAAATTTTCCTGAAAAGCTGGGGGCACCGCCTTATAACATTTGAAGGATCTGAGGAAGAGGCAGCTGTGTGCAGGAGTTACCTTGCTGTTGTCCCACTCCTGAGTTTTCATCTGTGTGTGGACGAGCTCGTAGGATGGTTCCATGGCATCCATGTCTGGTTTGGGATAGCCAGGGATCACATTGTGCAGCTGGAATCCAAAGGTAAGCAGCCAGCTGTTGACATCTGGGCAGGAGAGAAGCAGAAACACCCCAGTGGAGTAAGCAGATGTCAGATGTGACCTTTCCAATCACATGGCCAGAATGAGAGGTCAAGGGTGGGGGCTGTGGAGCACTGCTGGTGGAGAGTCCACTGCTAAACACTCTTTGGCAGAAGATTTCATCACATGGAAGGCAAATGTACTCTTTTTTTTTTTTTTTTTATTGAATGGTGGCAAATGTACTCTTGAGACCCAGTGATTCCTCCTCCCAGGTACGTATCCATAAAAGATGAAACTTAAATAGAAACAAGGTGTCCAGACTTCCCTTTCTACTCTAACTTCAACTCCCAGTACCTCCAGCTTCCTACCCAGGGGCAGCTGTTGATGGATGAAAATCCCCCACTTCCACCCCAGCATCAGTAGGAAACACTTGCAAAGGAAAGCCAGACCCAAAGGGAAGGTTTTAGTGACTGACCTGCAAACAGAAGATTCAGTTAAGAAACAAAGCCCTCTACTTTCCCAGCCTTCTTTGCAGTGATTAGCACCAAAGGGCCCCTGGGCAGAGAGAGGGTACCTGAGATCAGAGTTCCTCCTGCTCCTGCCTTTCCTTTACTCTGATGGCCCCAGGAGGTCATTTGACCTCCCTGTGCCTTCCTTTTTCTAGTCTACATATTGGGCTTGGGGTTCTAGTCCACAGGCAGAGATTAATGGGTTTTATAATATTTCTTGGGGTTACTAATTATAAAATATCAGGTATAGGGATAGATAGGATTTTGCCATGAGCTTTCGGCAAGAAAGGAATCAGGAAGCCAAGACAGGAAAAGAGAGAGTTTTGTCAGGCAATGAGAGAGATGAAGGGGGCAACTCAAAGATGACTGTTCAAGGCAAACCCTGGAGAAGGGAGGTGAGTACAGTGTCCAGGTAACCAGAGAGCAGGTTGGCAAGGCTGAAAAAGAAGCAGAAAGGAAAACTGCAGCTGCAACAGGAAGAGCTTGGGATGGCAGGTAGGAGGTTAGGAGGTTACGTGGGGGTGGAGAAGGAGAGAGGGAGAGAGAGAGATTGTGTCCTGGCATGGCATCTGAAGATGCCAAGGCAGTTGTGGACCAGAGACTCAATCTGAAGTCCAGGGAGGCAGGATTTGGGGTTGAGCTTCACAGGGAGGCCCACTTTTGGCTTCTTTCCAAAGGGGAGAGAGTCCTATTTAGGGAGGTCCTGTTTGGGTTCTAGGCATGGTGAAATTATCTTTCCTTATCACTCACTGATTTCATCCCAGTGGTGGGAATGACCTGTGTCCCTGTCACTGTTGGGTCCCATGTTGCTCTCCCAGTCAATAACCTCATGTTTGCCTTTGACCTGTTTTGCCTTGTTTTGGCTGTCCCAGGGCCCCTCTCCTGATGTGCAACCTGGAGGCACCGAGGTGGGGTGGTGACAGTGGAGGAAGCCTAGAAGCCCAGGTTCCCCTTCTTGCTTCAGCCTTACTAGGCAAGATCATGGAAGGGAAAACAAGGCAGCCGAGGCAAGGCAAGGCCCAGGTCCAAATTCTGGCTCTCCAGCTTACAGACTGTGTGAACTTGGACAGTTTGCTCAACTTTTATGATGTTTGGTGTCTTTATCTGCATATTAAAAATAAAAATGTTTTTATCCATTCATCTATGGAGAAGAATACTAATAACATTACCATTGGTGGGGGGCAGTTATCTATGGCAGGAGCCATTCTAAGCATGTACACAAATTATTGGATTTAATGTAGTTTGAAGAATCTAGTTCAGTGACTGGCTCCTAGGGGGTTCCTCTGTCCCCCTTAACCTGTGCTTCCACATCCTAGGATCTCCATTTTCTCTTTGTAACAGAGGAGGCTTGGCCCAACTTTTCTCCAAAGGTTCTTTCCTTGCTGAGTCTTTTCAAGAGTCTTCGATTCTATGAATCTTGGCAGATGGTTCTTTGGGAAATTAAAACAAACAGAACGGGGGTGGGGGTGGGGGAACACCCTATAAAGCCATTTTGCCTGAGGCTGAGAACTTGCATGTGAATTTGTACTTGCAAAGGAAAGCTTCTATCTGGAATACTGAAATTCCCTGGAAACCAGGGGCTAGGAAGAGGGATGTGCCTTAATTACAAGTGATGGAGGGTGGGAAACTCCTATTTATGCCTTAGGAAAAATGCTGAAAATGAATTTATTCATAGAATTTTCTACAGTGCTTTTCTAAAGAGTTGGGAATTTTACTCCTCCTTCTCAGAACATCAGAGGTAGACTTTCCCCTCAAGTTACAAACCTCCTCTTTACCACCCGTCCCGGTCTCCAGTGTTGCCACTGAGAAGTGAGGCCAGGTGAACAATAATAACCCCTTTCATGTGAGCATGGCTTTGCTCTTCACAAAGTGTATTTGCCTCCAAGAACGAGGGTCTTCGAGTCAGGGCAGAATTCTAATCCAGTCTTGCCACTTCTGGGTGGGCCAGTTATTTCGCCTCTCTCAGCCTCACATTCCTCCTCTGTAAATGGTGTCAGTGATCTGCACCTTCTAGGCATCAAGTGAAGAGTTAATGCAATGGGCTCAGTGCCCGTCACTCAGTGGTTAAGGAACCAGTCACATGCACGGGGGTGGTGAGCTTGAGCCTGGCCTAGGCCTGCTAAACAACAATGACAAATACAGTAAAAAAAAGATAGCCAGGTGTTTGGTGGGTGCCTGTAGTCCCAGCTACTTGGGAGGCTGAGACAAGAGAATCACTTTAGCCCAAGAGTATGAGGTTGCTATGAGCTGTGACACCACCACACTCTACCAAGGGTACCATAGTGAGTGCCCTTGGTCTCAAAAAAAAAAAAAAAAAAAAGAAAAGAAAAGAGTTACTGCATAATGTACACAATGTGCCTGTGGTGGGCAGTCTTGGGTTCCCTTCTCAGCCTCCCATTCTGCTTTCTCGTTCCTTTTTGGGGTATGCATATAGTTTTAGGGAAGCTAATTCCCGGAAGGGGGGAAGGGGTTAGCAATGGATCATGTGACCAGCCTAAGCCAATCACTGCATTCAGTCTCTCTGGCCATAGTGATTGCTTTAGGGATTGTCATGTGATCAAAGCCTGTCTAATTGGAATATATCTCAGAACCCTTGATGAAATGTTTAGAGAACAGAATGCTCTTTGTTTGTTATTATTGCCGATGTGAATGAATATGCATGTAGCCTATATGAGAGCTAACAGGTAGGGGTTAGTGAAAATTCTTAGTTTTTTTTTTTCTTTGCAGTGTTTTGGCAGGGCTGGTTTTGAACCCGCCACCTCTGGCATATGGGGCTGGTGCCCTACTCCTTTAAGCCACACAGGTGCCACCCCAGTATCTTGTTTCTTATTAGTGACTGCAATTTTTTTTTCGATCTGCTAAAAACTTGACTATTTACAATCAAGGGTATCCAACCTTTTTTCTTTTCTGCCACACACTGGAAGAATGAGTTTTCTTGGGCCACACATTAAATATACAAACACTAACAAAAGCTGATTAGCAAAAAAAGGTCTGTGTATACTTTTCATGGTATCTGACCCCACAAATAAGCAGAAAAAGGCCTCACAAAATCAGCATGTGGCCTGTGGTTGCAGCTTGGACAATCCTGGATATGAAACCGCTCTTTTGCGCACCATGGTGTTTTAAACTGTGGGATATGACGCGCTATACAATTAAATCAATTTTGTGGATCCTGACCAGCCAGCATCTTATTGAAATAGAATAACCTAGACTAGAAAATAAATATAAGAGTCATCATATTCTGACATAATCTTTTGGAAACCTTTTATTTTAGTGTTTTACTGTCATATAAGATCTTTTTCCTATGGTGGGCTCATAGTCAATGAAATTTGAGAAAAGCTTTCTTGAATCATGTCATCTATAAAGGTGGGTAGTAGGCCTGACTCCACTCTGGATCCTTAGTACAGGTCTGGCACAGAGTGGGTATGAACAATACAAATACAGTATTTGCTGGATTTAACTGACTAGAAAATAGAACCCAAACTGAAAATGTTAGGGGCCCCTTGGGTGGTGGTTGCATTGTTAAAAACTGAATTTGGAGACCAGCAGGACTGTAGTGGAAGGTGCTGTGGAGTCAGAGAGCCCTGGATTAGAGTCCCAGCTTCATGGCCTCCATTTGTGTGACTCTGAGGAAACCCATCATTTGGAGCCTCCGCCGTGTCTTCTGTAGAACTGAGATAATGACAGTGATCTCACAGAGTTGTTGCAAACTTTAAAGGAATTCATATCTGCCAAGTGCCGAGCAGAGTAGTTCGTCATGCTAGTGCTATTCTGGAAGGAGACCATATGTATATGGTGGTGTACAAAGAGAAGGGGAGAGGGAGTAATATTTTGGCAAGTTGTAACGATTTTTTTTTTTTTT
>NW_003852396.1:23694220-23811400 GCF_000181295.1 Otolemur garnettii | reverse complement strand
TTTTTTTTTTTTCAGCTACAGTAACCTGCCAAGACATCTCACAGGAAACTCATTGGAGGGTGAGGTAGGGGGTGTGCTTAATGCAGACAGATGTAATGGAAATGTCATCTCAATCTGTCAAGCTTCTCTAGAGCTAGCAGCCGCGTTGAGGATGGTGAAGGCTGTGAAACATTGTTAGGCTATTCATGTTTACCATAGGCCCCAAGTAGTTTTTCATCACACCTGTCCACCACCTTGTTCTCCCTTCTTTCCCATGCTTAGGAATCCAGCTCTCAACATGACAACCTGGAATTCTTCTCTGAAAGAGGAATCATCCTATTGCTGCCAGCAGAAACAGTACCAGACTGTGCCACCAAATTTAGAGGCAGGGCAGCCACGTCTGTAAAGGGCACTCAAGCGAGCTAACACGTGGCCCTCTTGACACTCTGCAAGTGCTGTCCCCTCTGCCTGGAATGCCTTTCTCCCCTCTACCTGAAGAATGCCCATGCAGAAGCTAGCCTGAAATGTGAGCTGCTCCATGGAGCCTTCACAGTACTGCCCGGGCAAAGTGGGAGATCTCCCTCTGTGCTTCAGTGGCCATCTCTGCAAACCCTCACCATGGTGCCTCTCCTCCTTGGACGGCAATTGTCCATCTCTCCTCTTACAGTGAGAATTCCTGAGGGCAAGAATCATTGTTATCCCCAGTGCTTAACACTGTGGCTGTATAGAGGAGATGCTCGTATGATGAAGGAAACTGCCATCAAAGACGGGGCAAGAGGATTGAGTCACAGGCAGAAGAGGGGGAGAGAAACGCCCAGGTTCGTGAGGTGAGATGTGCCCCAGTTTTTGCCCACCACAGTTTCTCTTATGTCAAAAGTGTGGGCCCAGACCCTAAGGCCACTCTCACTGCTGGGGCCTCTGTGGCTAACCTGGGAGACATCTTTCCCTGTGGGCCCAGGGGACCCTGCACACTCTGGATCAGAGGGTGGAGGAAAGGAAACCGATGTCAGCCGGGTGCTGTGCTGGGTATGTTATGAAAAGCATCTCAGGCCACCCTGACCACCACCTGGCTGGGCAAGTGTTTATGTCTATGTGTTCCGTGTGTCCTTAGCTCCCCTTTTCTCTCTTTTCCTGCCCTCTTGGGACTGAGCATTTTCTCAGTCTTCCATTTTATTATCTCCACATTGACTGACTAGCTATGCCTCTGTTTAAGCTTTTAACTTTTTAGTGGTTGCTCTAGGGCTTATAATAGGCATATTTAACTATTATAGTCAAGGTAGGTATTCTAACTTCAAAGTACAGAGCAGGAAACCAGAATTTAGTATAAAGTAATTTTGGTAACAAGGTACAGCTTAGAGACAGTGGCTCCTTTAATCAGTTGTCTCTGAAGTCTGAATTTTCCATCATTATCATCCCAAATTGAGAACTTATTATTTTTCAGCCAAGACAACTTAGAAGGGACTTGTGAATGGCTTTATCTGTGTGTCAGAAACTCCCAAAGTGCAATCCAAAGGATGTGTCCAGTGAGATATTAGGATTTCATGGTGGAAAGGGGTTTTCATGGTCAAACAAGTTTAAGAAATAGCAGGTAAACATATTAGACAGTCCTCAACTACGGGACTTCTCAGGGCTTTTCATAAACTAAAATGTATTACAAAGATGTAATAGTGGTGGTGGCCCTTATAAATTTATGTATTGCTATAACCATTTTTTCCCCCAGAGCATTCACTAATTAGTATTTTTTCAAATATACTTTGGAAAATGGTGCTCTAAGAGAAAGTCAGCGTTTCCTGTCATCTCATACCAGCTTTCTCAAGGAAGATTAAGCCTCACTCGGTGACCAGAGCAACTTAGTGTGTCCCAAGCCCTGAATGAGCCCCGATCCTCACCTGTCATGAAGCACTTGATGTCCTGAGAGTTACTGATGGGGTTGTTGTTTTTAAACATATAGAGATTGAAAGGCATGATATTGCTGCTACTAAGGTGCTTCCAGAGCTCGTGGTCCGGGCTGGTCCAGCGCCCAGCCAGCACATCATAATCCCGGCGGCCCATGTGGACCAGCTTGGTGAGTGGATCATAGAGGCCGCCATGGTAGCCAATGATGATCTGGAAGTTGGGGTTGGTGTCCATGTAGATCTCCCCGTAGGCTGTGTACAGGATCTGCTTGATCATCAAGCCTGTTCCACTGAAGACAGCAAGAGGGGTCCCAATGTTGTCACAAGCTATGTAAAACTCATCGCCGCTGCTCAGCTCCATGGCAAAGAGGTGTCCTTGCAGGTCGTAGTAGAGGGACGTGATCTCAGAGCTGGAGTGGTTATAGAGGTGGGTGACCTTGGTAGGGTTGGTCAGGTCTGCGTAGAAGAACTGCAGGTGGTGGCTATGGCTGCTCTTGCTGGACACCCGCCGCCCTAGGCCATCATAGCGGTACCTGACACTCCAGCCACCAGCCCGGTTGTAGGCCTTGATGAGCAGGCCAGCTGAGTTGTACTCAAACACGTCACCACCACGCTGCCGCAGGAAGCCATCCTCGTCCATCCTGTACTGCACATCACCCAGCCTAGTGATGCGGTCACGGAGGTCATACCGGAGTGGTGTGAGCCGTGCACTGTTCCCAGGGCTTAGTAAGTGCAGGTTCCCGTTGAGATCATAGCTATAGCGCCAAAGTGGCTTGTCATTGATGGAGACTGTCTGCAGCTGGCCGTCAGCATCATACTCATAGGAGTAGCGGGTAGTGTTGGCATAGGGTCCCACCTTCAGCTCCTTCTTCACAACGCGCCCCATGTTATCATACTGGACAGTCATCCAGTACATGAGTGAGCGGAAAATCTCATACTGCACTTCCTTCATCCTGCCATACGCATCGAAGTGCTTGGTGTGGGTCATGACTGCCGTGGTAATGATCTGGTTAATGTCATAGTAGATGACGCCAAACTTCCCGAACTGCTCTGTCTTGCCTGACACGTCATCATAGCGATATAGATCAATGGGCAGTGGGGTCTCATTGATCACGGCCTGCATGCTGGTCACCCGAAAGCTGTTGTCATAGTTGTAGTCGAAACGGGCATTGACCATGCCTTCCTCGGTGAAGCGGAAGATCTGCCGGTCGATCAGGGGCCCAATTTGACGGTAGCGGATGGTGCAGGTGAAGCCCTCGTTCTGCAGGTTGACAGTCTTCAGCATGCCTGCTGTCTCGTCATAGGTGAAGCTCACCTTGGTGGTGTCGTACAGTGTCTCGACCAGCTTCGACAGCTTGCCATACTTGTATATCACCCTGCGGCCGGTGCCCAGGTAGAAGGTGTGGAGCAGGTGCCCATCCTCTGTGAAGTCCTGGATGACTGATGCATTGCCCTCAGGGGGCTGGTAGATGTTCCTGTAGTAGCCCACTGAGCGCATGGTCTCCAGCGTCTGCCGGGCCACGTTGGGCATGGTCACAGAAGAGAGGCGGTCGTTCTTGTCGAACTCAAAGATATATTGCCTCTGGCTGTGCAGCAGCAGCACCATGGACTGGAGGGAGGGAGAGAGAGGAGAGCGGTGAGGAGGAAGGTAGCTAAGATATATAGCAGCAGAGGCCCAGGAAATCCGTGGTCCTGAGCTGTGCCCAACCCGGCTTCCCAGCTAGTGCCATGAACACTGAGAATAGGTTTCAGATATGCTAGTGACTAGGGCTTCACTCAGCTCTGAGGGTGTGGCAGGGCCCAGGGCCCCACTCAGGTCATTTTGCTGTTCTTTGCTGCCCAGCCTTGCTCATTTGCCCCTTTGTGTCACCAGGTGTAACAAAGGTTGGGAAGCACAGGCCCCAAGTATTTACACCAGCCTCCCTTCTGGCTTCCTTGTTTTAGACTTCTCAAATCGACCCTCCTACTCAAGCAGGAATGAGTTCCCCCAAACAGTCTGACAATGTCTTTTACCTTCTAAACAGCTTCTGCAGACTCCCTGTGGCTGAGGGTATATGATGAAGTTTGAGACGGGCAGGGCGTTTAAGGCACTGCACAATAACATTTGGAGGTAAATGCCCACTCTGGGTGAGGGCAGGGCCTGTTTTGAACAACGGACCCATTGTGTGGCCTTGGGAAAGTTCTTCTCTCCGGGTGTAGCCTTTCACATTTTAGATGACCTCCAGGGCCTACTAGTGCGGAACATTGCAGGGAGGCTTACCATAGAGGGTAGACCCTGGGCCCTGGACAGGTAGGGGAGGAAAACAAAGCAATAGTTCTGGGGTGGGAAGGGCATACTTCCTCAGGAAAAAAACCAGCCGGTAACAGGCTTCTTGGGCTCAAAGCTACAATTTTCACCTATTTGGAGCCAACTTTTTCATTTTAGAGCAGTTCTGATTCTTAGCCCCTAGGATGAAATGAACCCTGACCTGAAGCAGAACGGATTTACTAAGGCCATGCCCAGCCCTGAAAGCTGGGGATTAAGAACTCCTTCCTTCTGATTGGTCCCAGGTGTTTGTCTGGCTGTCATGACTGGATGGCACCCTGTGCCCTAAACTGGGGAGCTATTTCTATTTCTGCTCCCAGCTCTGCTCCGTCTGGCAGGCCTTTTGTATTCTCCTTCCCTAGAATCCCTACCCAGCCCACTGTCACCGTGATCCCTCCAGATGCCTCTTGGGGACTCCCTGGCCTTCGGTGGCATGTTTTCCTGAACATTTCCTTTCAGAGACCACATGGGTCAGATAAATCCCACTAAGGTCAGTAGGCTGGGCCTGGCCATGGTTTGAGCTCCCGTGATGGGGGCAGACAGACACTTGCCTTCTCTAAGTACGTGTAGCTCCACGTCTTCCCATCAGCAAAGATCCTAGATGTGATGCGCCCTGACTGGTCATATTCCATTCTCTCAGACATGATGCCCCTCTGGATGCCAGCAATGTGGCCCCCAGGGGAGTAAGTCACGTTGACACCATTCAGCCTGCTGCTGGGTGACCAGAGGCTGGGCCGCCCTGCCTGGTCATACAGGATCCGAAGGGTGAACTTGCGGTGGTCATCGTAGATCTTCTCTGTGCGCGTCACACGGTCAAAGTCCAGCGACAGAAGGTTTCGGTTGTGAACCTGGAGAAGGAGAAGGATGGAAAGAGCAAATCACTCTGGATGTTAAGAGTGTAGGTCTGACGGCACCGGGGCTCTCAGCTGTGCTGAGGGGGGCCCGAGTGCAGGAAGCAGCACAGGTCCCGGGCATCAACAGACCTGGGCGGAGTGCCAGATCTGCCACTTGAGAGCTCTGTGAAGTTTCCTCATCTGTAAAGTGGGAATAAGAATAACGCCAACTGCATAGGCCTAAAGACAGTGCTGATGCAGAGCAAATAATAGCTGTGAGAGAAGAAGGACCCCCCATGATTTTCTAGTGTAACAAGAATGTATAACAAGGATGTATAAAAAAGGGCAGTTCCCTCTTCAAAAGGGAGCCACCAAGTGAGCCCAGCAAATGAACACCTGCCTGTCTATCCTATGCCAGACACTGCCCATGCCTGACACTGAGGGAAGTGAAGCCACTTGCTCTAGACTGCGGCTGGTGACTAAGTCTGGACTTGACTCTCACTGCTGCAATGTGCCAGCAACACCCTGTGGTCCTCTGAATAAACCCTCGCTTTCTGGGGGCTCGGGACTTCCTGTCCCCTCTGTGGTCTGCCTTGTTCTTGCCACCACCATCAGGCATCCCAGTCAGTGCCCAAGACCTCTTCCACCTGGAGGTGCTTGGAGGCAGTGGGTGTTGAGCCTGGGTGGCTCCTCAGGCCGTGGGCTGCCTGGGGACACAGTCCTGGCTCTGTCGCACATTGTTCCTGCCTCGAGGGTCAGGAGCCCCTTGTCCAATCCCCACCTGCAACTGCTAGGTCAGTGCACAGTTCAATTTCTTTCCAGAGTCAAAAAGATACAGCTCCCAGGGCAGCACCTGTGGCTCAAAGGAGTAGGGCACCAGCCCCATATGCTGGAGGTGGCAGGTTCAAACCCGGCACCAGCCAAAAAAATTGCACACACACACAAAATCTGCCTCCCACAGAGGTAGGACTAAGGTGGGGTCATCATATTTGATAAAGAAACATCCCACAGGGGCCTCTTTTTGGATGTGGATCTTCCCCGTAGGCGCTGACTACCAGGAAGCACTGCCGGGTACTCTGGAGCTAGACTGTGGGTTCCTGCTAATTGGAGCCTGGTCTCATGGGGCATGTGGGCACGTTTTCTGTCTCTCCCACTAGTCATTGGGTGAGTCTGACAAGTAGTAAGGAAGACTCAGGAGGAAAGCAGATAATTAGGTCATGTGATGCACAGTGGCACCTGTGGACTTAGGTGATGAAAAGCCTTCTGTGGCCCTGCATGGTCCTAAAAGGGGCCTAGGTCTAGGAATTAAGGCAGGAATTCCAGCCTCAACTCTGTGACCATCTTTTCTGTGTGACCTTGGGCAAGGGCCTTCCCTTTCTGAGTCTCAGTTTCTTTCTCTGTATCACAGCAGAGTTCTGAGGATAGAAGAAACTTAAGTAGGTTACTTTGTGCAATGCTAGACACATAGAAGACGCTGAATAAATGGTGGAATTATTTCCATTACATGACAGCAAATAATCATGTCATTTTCCAAAGAAAGAGAGACATGTGTGTTTCCCCCTTCTCCCTATACAAATTCTAAGGCCTTGAAAATAAAGATTTATAATGATGATGCTGAGATGACTTTAGCTGTGAATGGCCTGGTTATAATAAGGTTCCCTTCCCTGGGGTAATCAAACACAATTGCAGAAGCAAAAACAGTGTGGCAGACAATTCCCATGAAAAATCAGAGGCATTGAAGACTGAAGCTGTATTCTTTGCAGAGGGGGTAGAGGAAGATACAGGGGCTATGGTACCAACAATACGGGGGCCTTTTAAAAGCAGCTTTTGGAAGGTCCCCCTACAACTCTTCCCAGGATGGTGCCACCAAGCCAGCTGCCCTTCTCATCCCCTGGAGGACCACCAGTGAAGGGGAGCTGTACCTTTGTGGCAAAATTAATATAATTAAATTAAACAGCTCACTGGGGAGCCACCTAAAGCTTCCTGTGTTCGGCAGTGATGGCAATGAGGTTCTTCTACATCTTTCTTTATTAAAAAAGTTCCCAGTTGTATAAAAAATGAGCTCCATTATGGGAAGGCATACTCTGCTAACATTCTAATTCCACATGCTGCCACTGTGGGTGGCCATTTATTTTGGGAGGACACGTAGATGTGGCCACCTGATGAGAGCACTATCAATCTCTGGCTGGGAGAGGGACCAATTAAAGCCTGGGAAACTTTTGGTCCAGTTCACACAGCAGAGAGGAAACCCTAATAGTACTAATCACTGCCGTTTATCGTGCACCAGGGGCCTACGAGCACTGGACCAGGTGCTTCGAATGTATTATCTGGTTTCTGCAGAGGAGAGTTGCTGAAGGCTCAGAGGAGTTGCTCAAGGATACGTGCAGCCCAAACAGGGTTCAAACCCAGGTCAAACCCTCCATGGAGTACCTGCCTCAGATGTGCAGGAAGGGCTCTTTGAGAATTCAGACGGGGGACCCAGGCCACACAAAGACAGCTAGGCCTTGCTCACAGAACTAGTGGGAGGCTGTTTTCCATATTAGATAGTTGCTACTATTCTTAGTTGAGTTCTTAGCTGCTGAGGGCACAAAGGAAGCCTCGTTTTCTGAGTCCTAATTATGTGGTATGGGACAAGTCACTTAATGTTTCTGTATCTGTTGTGGGCCCGTTTTCTACTTTTTATTATTATCTTAGCGACGTGACTCTGGGAAAATAGCTTACCCTCCCTGGACCTTGGTTGCTCCATGTATGAAAACAAACTTAAATGAACTTCCTTTGCTGAAGGGTGGGTGAAGTCCGAGCTGTGTTGGTATGAGGATGCTCCTGTGGCTTTTATAACATTAGGAACCACTAGCTCAGTTCTGTGGTTCACTTTTGCTTAGCAAATAATCTCCTGAGCACCTGTGGACTGCAAGGTGCTGTGCTGAATGCTGGGCCTAGTTCATTAGCTTTCCCTCTGCCTATCACCTTCCCTTCTTAAGCTGGGGGAAAAGTAGCTGGGCAATCAGGCCCTGGAGCAGATGCCACACTCTACAGAAACACGGGATGCAAGGCAGAGATGGAGCTGGTCAGGGAATCCACATACTAAAAAGCACTCTGAATGCCAGCCCCCCTGCAGTGACAGCTAGGGTGAAGTCATTTTGCTCATTTAGGAAGGCTAACTCTTCCTGAAAAGAGTAGAGAAAGCGGACTTGTGTTCTAAATAGCTAAACTGAATTTTGGACAGCAATAGTAATAATAACTATAACAATGGGAGGAGGAGGAAGAAAAGGGCAAAAAACCTATCTAAAGGTACAATGAACACGATTGGGGTGATGGGCAGAACTATAGCTATGACTCACGCATTACAAAATGTTCCATGTAACCCAAACCACTTGTACCTCCTTAATATTTTGAAATAAAAAGTCATCATCATAATAGCAATAACAACAACACCAATAGCTATTATTGACCTCTTATTATGAGTCAGACTCTGTATAAGATATTTTAAATATTACTTCTAATCCTTACAGCCATTTGTAAATTGGTTTTATCCCTTCCATTTTATGGATAATGAAAATGAGGCTCTAAGATTATCGACTTGCTGAAGTTCACTCAGGATATAAGCTGGAAATTCAGCTCAGACCTAACAGCAAAGCCAGTGTCTTTCTGCAAGTAAAAACTGGAAAGAGCTTCTTATGACATGTGGTTCCATGATTTAGTTTCCCCCTTTTGCAGATGGGATAACTGAGGTCTGTTTCCAAAGATTCCCATCCTCCTTTCCCTAAGGACACAGCTGCCTCCAGAGGCCTCGCTTACTCACCCGCAGCCGGCGCCCAAAGACGGTGACCTGGCCCCGAGCCTGCTCCTTGCGCTGCCGCCACTCCACCAGGTTTAGGCCGTTGTCAATAGGCAGGGTGACGTTCCTCTTGCCCACGGTGGGGTTGACAGTGCCAGCCAGCAGGTGGGGCTCGGTCTGCAGTGCCACCTCCATGCCATTGGCTAGCAGGAGCCGCAGGGAGCCATCCGCTCCAATGTAGTAGCTGTTCCGGACTTGATCTGGGGGTAAGGAAGGCACAGACCACTCAGGGAGTGAGGACAGAAAGGGTGTGAAAAAGAAAAAAAAGAAAAGAAAAAAGAAAGAAAGAGTGTGCAGAGCAGAGGTGGTGGCAGGGAGGGTAAAGAGTTTCCTTTTTCTAACTACAGAAACAATACATTAACACTAAAGAAAACTGGGAAAAATATACAGAGAAAGTCACCTGACCTCAGTATGCAAAGAAAATCATTGTAGATATTTTTGTAGACTTTAAGATATTTCCAAATGCACTCATAAAATAATTGCTCATAGAGTTTTTGGCTGATTATTGTATTATATCATGTTATTGAATATTTTTCATAAACATTTTTCTTAACGACTGTACAGTATTCCACTGTATGGGAATACTATAATTTATGTAACCAAGCTTCACAGATATTCAGTTTGTTTCCAGTTTTTCACAATTATAAGTAACTGCAAATACAGTTTATCATTATGCTACGGGAAAGAAATCATATGCAAAAGGCCATGTATTGTATGAGTCCATTTATATGAAAAATCCAGAATAGGCAACTGTGTCGAGACAGAAAGTAGATCAGTAGCTGTCAGAGGCGAGGGGACAGGGAAGAATGTGGAGTGACTGCTAAGGGGTATACGATTTCTTTGGGGGAATAATAAAAATGTTCTGGAATTAGATAAGGGCCATGATTGTAAAACTTTGTAAATATACTAAAAGCCATTGAATTCTGCACTTTAATTTTATGGTATGTGAATTCTATCTCAATTAAAAATTATTTTTTAGATAGATCAATGTTGTCATTTTAGATTTCTTAATCAAAATAGATTCCTAAAAGTAGGACTACTAGAGTGCAAAGTTGATTATTTTTAAGGGTCTTGATGCACATGAGGGTAACAATATTCTTTATAACAAGGTGAAAAAATAACCCTGCCACTTTAGTCACTGAAAGAATGACAAATGTAAATATTTTTTAAATCACTGTTATTCATATGTGTCCTACATATATTGTCATATGTGTATATTGCGTATACATACATGACAATGCTTAAAAATATATCTGATTTGAAATTTTTAATTTGATCAAAACATTTAAATTTAGAGTTTTAGTTAAAAGAAACTTCTAAAGGGAGAAAAAAGCTAATTGCAGCTGTAAAATGCACACTGAATTCTTTTCTAAAAATGGAAACAATATCTTGGGGGGGGTGTGGCACTCTCCTGACTGGTGCCCTTCCTCAAGCTGTTCCTTCTGTCCTGCGCTGTCTCTTCAGTAAATGCTAGCTTCAACCTTTCTAACTACAGAAGCAATACATTAACACTAAAGAAAACTAGGAAAATACATAGAGAAAGTCATCTCTGATGACTTTGCATTTGAGCAAGGCTGTGCTCAAATGTCATATTCTCTCAGAAGCTCCCCCTGTTCCTCTGGTCAGAAGGAACGCCTTCTTTCCCATGCACTCCTCAGCTTCCATACGGGCCTTATCAGGGTGGTCTTGCTGCTGAGGGGTGTAGGGTTCACCACTTTGTTCATGCACTAATTCTCACACGTTTTAGTGCTTGCTGTGAGAGGCATCACTGTGCAGAGATGAAGACCACGGGCCCTGGAGTCAGGTGCCCTGGGTTCCAGTTCCAGCTCTGCTAACCTCATGCTCTAAGACCTTGGCCAAGTTCTTAACCTGTCATGCCTCTGTTGCTTCATCAGTACACTGGGGACAATAACTGCATGCTTGCCTTAAAAGATGCTGTGAGGATCAAGTGAGATAATGAACTTGAAGAGATGAGAACAGTGCTGGCATATAGTGTTACACAAAGGTTGGCTATCACTAGTTTATGTGCCTGGCCCTGTGCTCCTGCTCTCTCTCTCTACACACACACACACACACACACACACAGCCATGGTGACCTTTCCCAGTACTGATCAGGATCCTCCAGGAGCTCCCATTACCTTTAGATCAGCAGTTAAGAGAGTGGGCTCTAAAGCCTATTTGTCTGGGTCCAAATACCCTATCAGCTGTGTGACCTGGGTATTTGCCAGTTAGCCTCTCAGAGCCTTCATCTGGAAAATAGGCATGTTTAATATTGCCTATGTTGGGTGGCGCTTGTGGCTCAAAGGAGTAGGGTGCCAGCTCCATATGCCAGAGGTGGCGGGTTCAAACCCAGCCCTGGCCAAAAATAGCAGAAATAAATGAATAAATAAATACATAAAAATAATAATGCCTTTGTCACAGGCTTATGAGGTACAACTGGAGCTACTGCTTAATAAGACTACTGATGTAAAATGCCGAAAATCCTACTTTGTAGTTAATGAGCACTCCAAAAATGTTACATTGTTATGATTATATGTGCTCAGTAAATATGCACTGGCTTGAACGATACCCATCCTGGGCTACGTCAAGCCATAAAGAGGTGGTTTTGGTAGGAAACCCTCCCTGACTGGTCCCTGCGAGAAAGACATCTAGTCAGCCCCTCTCCCTCACTCCCGCCCCCTCCATCTTTCTCCTTTTCTCTCTCACACATGAAATTCTAAAATCTGCCTCAAAACTTGTTATGCATTATTCACTGACTATATATTTTACCTCCTTTGAACAGTGAAAAAGCCTGTGTGTCAATTTATCTCTGAAAGTGGCTCCTTGCGGAATCCACACATGTCCATTAATGGCGACATGGGAGAGAGCGGCCCCTGCGGAGGCCCATCTCGGATGATCTCCACCTAATGTGGGCTGTGATTTCCCAAGGCTGCTGCTCATTAGTAGCTACTTACTACTTCCCGTAGTTTGACAGAAGAAACTGAAAGGGCTTTACCCAAAGACTCTACTGAGGCGGCTGCTAACCGAGCATCAGAGCCTGAGAGCCGGCAAGGGAAGGCAGAGGCACCAAAGAGGAAAAACAGGTACCTCGTTCCCCGGATCCTGAGATCTGCTTTTTCTTTTCACATTTGAATGTGCCCATGTATGTCTTTTGAGCAGTGTGACTTTTTTCCCTCTTCCTGTGAAGTTGTTATTAAATTTATAACTGAGGAATGTGGCACTTTTGAGTTTTAAAAAGTTGCCTGAATATAAGAGAGCCTGCACCAACCTTTGAGAAGAATACTCCAAGCCAGTTTAGCAGTATGGAATGGCTAGGCGAGACAATTCTTAGTCACCGGAAAGAAAACAGACCCCAAGGCCTAAAGGCCTAGATGTCCCAGTCCCTGGCAGCCTTGTAGTTCTTGTTCAGGAGAATCCGGGCTGACTCAGAAATGGCACCTTGTCTTGGAAATAACCCAAAGTAAACACCTGGGGTGTGTCCCAACCCACCATTAAAGGTGGTAGGTGGGGAAGGAATTGCTGGGTTTGATTTCTTTCTTTTTTTGAGACAGAGTCTCACTATGTTGCCTTTGGTAGAGTGCTATGGCATCACACCCACAGCAACCTCCAACTCTTGGGCTTAAGTAATTCTCTTGCCTCAGCCTCCCCAGTAGCTGGGACTACAGGTGCCCGCCACAATGCCTGGCTATTTTTTGTTGCAGTTGTCATTGCTGTTTTAGCTGGCTGGAGCTGGGTTTGAACCCTCCAACTTTGGTGTATGTGACCAGCGCTGTAGCCACTGTGATACAGGCACTGAGCCTGATTTCTCTTTCTTTGACTGAGACCCTTTCTTGTTCTTTGAGCTCTTTCAAAGGCAAAAGACTACATTTGGGAATAAAAGTGCTCGTAAGAATATACAGACATTTGTAAGTTAAAGTGCTTGGTAATTAATGAATTACTTAATTAATATAAGTACTTACTATGCAATACGCTGTGCCTGGCCCTTGCTAGTCACTTTACATATGTTGTCTAAAGAGAGCATGGGAGCCACTCTCTTAAGCAGGTGTTATAATTCAGCCCCATTTTCCAGACCCAGAAACCAGGGCCCAGAGAACAGGAATGATTCTACCGAGTTCACATAGGTAGGAACAGGCAATAGAAGGCGCTGGGCCCTGGTCAGCCCAGCCCAGGGCCCCTGCTCTTCCCACTGCCTCACATCACTATACACAACTTTAGCAAATTTCTTTTCCTGGAGGAGGAAAGCGAGGGCCACAGTAGATGATGTGGACTGGAATTTGGGGCTCTGACTGTCAGCTGGAGGCTCCTTTATCACTTTATGTTGAAACTGTTGGGAGGGGCAAAAATCAAGCAAGGCTTTCCTTCGTAATGGCTTCTTTCTTTCCAAGCTTACTAAATCAAACAAAGCTGCTCACCCTTCCCCCATCCCATGAGAACAACCGAGGCAGTCAGTTCACAGGGAGATTTCATCACTGTGATTTACCCGGAGCTGAAAGACCAAGCCACACCAGGACGGTTTGAGGAGCTCGAGAAGGGTTTCTTGTCTACGTAGTCTTAGCAGAGAAACAAACCTTCTCACCTGGGCTTCAGGAAGGCTTCTCCATGCCCAAACCCCTTTCAAAATTAGTTGTCATTACTCTTTTTCTTTTTGAGACACAGTCTTACTATGTCGTCCTTGGTAGAGTGCTGTGGTGTCACAGCTCACAGCAACCTCCAACTCTTGGGCTTAAGCAATTTTCTTGCCTCAGCCTCCCAAGTAGGTGCCTGTCACAACATCTGGCTATTTTTTGTTGCAGTTGTTATTGTTGGTTTGGTTCGAAACTGCCAACTTCAGTATATGTGGCTGGTGCTGTAACCACTGTGCTACGGGCGCAGAGCCAAGTTGTCATTATTCTTATCCTCTGTCCTTGCCTGCACCAGTGGGAGCATGAGTCTTTTAATCTGGGAGCCATTAGCATACCATTTTAATCCATAGTGAGGTCCCCTGGATTAGTAGCTAATGGACTCTCTACTTTTGTTCGGATGATAATAAAATATTGCTCTGAAGCTTCCAGGAGAGAATTTACTGGACTCAGGGTGGTATGTTTTGCAATATGTGGCAATACAGAGAGAAACCAATTTTCTGTTCTTGGGTATCTCTGGCAGTAACTTGTTTCTTATATCATCCTTCTCCAAGGTCTTCCCACCTGCCTGCCTCAGCCTCCGCAGGCCCCCACCTGGCTTACCTTGCAGCAGTGTGTAGAAGGCACCCGAGGCAGACAGGTTAGTCGTTATGGTGACATCATCCTTGCTGGAGGTCTCTACCTGGACATGCACTGAACTGTCTGTGTCACTTCGGAAACTGCTCACCTGGCCAGTAGGGAAGGTCACATTTGTCAGCCGGCCAAAGCTGTCATACCTGGAAACCAAAAGGGGGCACTGAATAATAGAAATATAATGATGCTGTACCTTGCACTTGGCGTGTTCTACCTCATGCCATAGTTTAGCATGTTCTGCTTTTCTTTCTGGTCAGATGCAGGTGTATTCTCATGTCTCCCCCATTTCCTTGCAAGACCATAGAATTCTGGGATATGACACCATCTGCTGATATCCAACGGCAGGAAAATGACTGACCTCTCTGAGTCTTCCTTTCCTAATCCAAATAGTGGAGAAGGTACCTGCCCTGCTTGCCCCTCAGGACTATCATGAAGAAGGTGAGGAAGTGTTTGGTAGCTATAAACTAGAGTTCACTTGTGAAGGGGTGAGATGATCGTGGCCACGATGAGACGAATGACCCAGAATCAGAACTGGGGACTCTCCAGAAGTGACAGAGTCAAACTCATGCTTGAATACCTTCTGCAAAATCCTGAGGAATTAGTTTTACAGGTTTGTTCTGAAAAATACTAGAAATGGGGACCGTTACTCAGGGGATTCCAAGAAGATATAGATCGTGGGGAAAGAGGACTTAGAATTCAAGCCAGGACTCAGGTTGCCAGGGCTTGCAACTCTCCCCACCTAGATTTCACATCTGGCACTAAAGCATCTGTGTATTTGCATCTCTTAGAACCCACAGCTTTGATCTGGTGTAGTCTTTCTAAAGAATCATAATTGAATCTTAATTCTCTTCATCATTCTCCCGATAATAAAAGAAATACCTACCATTATTGAGCACCTCTCATGTACTAGGCATGGCGCTAGCTGCTTTTCACACATTTTTATTTAATCCTCATTTAATACATTTTTCATTTCATCCTCATTTAATCCTAGTCTAAAAGGCACGTATTATCTCCCTTCCCGAGGATCAGAAATTGAGGCTCGGAAAAGTGAAGTCATTTGCTCAAGGTCACACAGTTAATAAGTGTGGCAGAATCCAAATTCAATTTCAAATCTCCTGGCTTCCGAGCCACCACCTGCCTCTCTGTCCTCAATGAACATTTCTGCCCCATCCATTTGCCGGTCTCTGTTGTATGTGCCTCTCTGCTGCAGATGTGGCTAGAAGAAGGGGAGCCGGCTGTTAACATTTTAATTATTGGTTTTTATTACAGGAGGTTGAAGTGTAAAAAGGGAGGTTTAAACGACCTTTTTACACTCACATGTGGATGGGGGCAGTTCTGACTTCTGCTCAGGTGCAAGGTTGCAGTGCGGGTTCAGTTTGACATGTCATTCCTGGGTACTTTGGGGCTTCCTATTGGACTCTTTTTAAACTGTTTTGCTGTTACTTCTGTAGTAAAGTTGGCCTCTGGAGCCTGTGAGAGTGTAAACAATGGGAAATGAAACTTCAGCTCCACCCTGGCTCTTCTTGTGATTGTTCGGCTGGGCCTACCTTCTTGCTGGGACTCCTGGGTCTGCCTGTATGGTTTCAGCTGAGAGTTGGTGGGTGAGACTAGAATCAGACATTTGGGTGCTGCACTATGGGTCCTGCCAGTGGCCAGCTCTTTCTGTACCTGTGCCTGGCTCAGACCACAGCACTCTTCACTCTGAAGGTAATAGTCACTGCCACACTCTGCCCGGAAGAGGGGCTGGCAAAGGTCTTTTGAATGAATCATCCCAGTGCTTGGCCTGAGACTAATTCAAGAACCTTTGGGAAAGCTGAAACTCTTTATTGTAAGGCCTGAGGAAGGAGAATGAAGTCCTTTCCAGGAGGGCAGGCAAGGTGGTGGTCTCTCCTATGCTACCTAGGCCGGGCTTGCAGGGCAGAGCTGTGGAACTGTCCTGGGGGCTCTACAGTGGGCTTTGAAAGCCTTTCCTGTCACGGTTTCCACTTTTTCTTCCTTAGTATGGAGCCAGGTTCTTCTGAGAGAAGGTCAGTCTGACCTAGAAGGAGACTAACCCTGGACTAGGTCGTCACAGGGTGGAGTGTCCCTCAGAGCTGGGTGAGGAAAAGTTCTGAGAGATGGCCACTAGGAAGGAGGGCATGTCTGGGGAAAGCAGCTGAGATGTCTGTCCTAAGGCCCCTCTGACCCGGACACTATCTCTCAGAGCTCCGCTCCCTTCAAATCTGAGAGGCTGGAGTTCATTTCTAACCCTTTAGGGGCACTGCAAATCTGAACAGGAAAGAAATTTACGAGTGTTCACAGTGGTTATCACTGGGATGCCGAAGTACAAGTGATTTTAATTGCTTATTTGTATATGTATTTTATATTTCTGTGATTTTCTATAATAAACATGAATCATTTTTACAGCCAGAAAACTACTGTGACAATCCAAGTAGTACCAAGAGCTCAAGAGCATGGCCATCTTGGGGAAGGGGACCTTTTAAATTATTGGCATTGCAAGGATAAGTCTCGCAGGGCAAGCTGCCAGTAGCAATTTCCAGGCCTTTTCAGCTAAATATCACTAGGGCACCCTAAGTTTCTGAGCTAAAAAAACCAGGACTCCAGGAACTGGACTTGACCTGGACCTTAACTGTGTCTGTGGTTCATGGTTATGCTGAGTCCTGTGAGGTCCTGGGTCATCTTTTAAGTTGACGGGAAGATCCATTCCAGTCAAACAGTTTCATGGGATGGGGATCCTGCTCTAGTCTGATTCTCTGAACACCTGTTATCCCCATACACACTCCTTATTAAAATTAGACTGTTCACCCACATTATTTAATATCCTGACCTAACCACATAAAAAAGATTTTATGGCTCCATGCAGTGGCTCTGACCTCTAGTCCCAGCTACTCAGGAGGCTGAGGTGAGAGGACTGCTTGAGCCCAGGAGCGTGAGGTTGCTGTGAGCTACAATGATGCCCAGGCAACAAGGTGAGACTATATCTTAATGAATAATACATATATTATTATTATTGTTATGCCATACAAGACACTTAAAATGTGTTCAAGTCTTCCAGATAAGAAATGACAGAGAGATTATTTATTAGGGGTCAGATGTCACTTGAATACACTTATAACAAGGCCTTTGTTCAAAGGCCACCTCATAATGCCTTGCCTGTCCTCTCCCAATAATGGCTGTGCACAGATCTGTCCTAGAATGCCTATTATGTTGCAGTGCTGATGTACAAACTGCTTCTTCAGACTGTGAGTGCCTGAGGTCAGAACAGGTCTGTGGAGTGGGATCTCCAGGCTGGGAACCTGGACTCACACACACTGGGTTCTGCCCGCTGCCAGCAGCCTGACCTTGGAGGACTGGCCCTCAGTTTCACCAGTATTGGGATTGGCATAGAGAAGACAGGCAGGATATATTGGTCAAACAAATAAATGAATGCAGGATTGGTTTGGACATGCGAGGCCTCCTTCCTGTGCCATAAGAGAGGAGAGACCATGACTCATTGCCACCCTCCCTCCAGCAGGACTAAGCAGAAGCTGGACACATAGCAGGTATGTGAAAGGCACCTGCTGAGTGCAGATACAGAAACAATGACTCTCCCTAAATGATGCTTTAGTAATCTCCCTAGGCATCTCCCCAGAACTTTAGTCTTGAAGACAGAAAGAGGCTCTTTTATAAAGGCAGACAATTGTAATTATTATTGAAGGTAGCCTATAATGCATAATTAAATTGAGCCTGAAGAAGAGACAGTGAAAAGGCCCCATGCCTTCAAGATTTGGTTTTTATTTTATATGAGATGGTCGGAAGAAACAGTAATTTCTACTCCTCACATTTTCCATTAGAAGGACTGAATGTCTTAATTAAATGAACATCAAATAGAACAACCAATTTATAAAACTTTCTTATCTCTTATTCATTCACTACAGAACCTTCTGGAGCTTGAGAAATTCCACTGGATCTGCCTGCTGCTTGATCAACACCTACGATTATCCCGTAGGAACCTTGTCCCTTCTGACTCTGCAGGGGAAGAACTGGAGCTGCCCGTCCTCTGGACCCTGCACACCTTTGCCCCTCTGCAGAGCCCTTTCTGCTCTGCTGCAGAGCTAAGAGCTGCCCCCACAAGCTGCAGGGACCTGGAACGGGCTGTTCTCTGTACCCTCTGGGCTCTGAGTGGCTGCCTCACACTCTGGCTCTGTGAGTGTGTGGCTTCTGGACAACAGATTATTACATCTGTCATGGCAAATTTTCTTTCTTTCTAACCAAGAGGAATAGAGGGAACAACTGGCATGGAGAAGCCTCTGGGGCCAGATGGGTCTCCGGAGGCTGTGAATCCAGGCCCTACACGTGCCAGTCGTGTGATCTTGGAGGACAGGCACTTGGTTCTGTGTTCCTTCTCTCCTTCAAGCCCCACCACAAACAGTATTTTTGCAGGCTCGTTATATAACAACCTCGCTGAGCCTCTGTCTCCCCCGCCATAAACGGGGATTGTAATACCTATCCCACAGAAACTGTACAGACCAAAAGAGGGATCTAAAATGAATAACCAACTTCTTACCAGGGCGTTCAAGAGACTCTCCTCACTGGAATGTCAACTCCCCAAGGCAGGGACTTCAAGGGGTCTCTGCTATATTCTGGTATCTTAGAGTTTCTGACATGTAGGAGACAATTATGTGAATGAATGAACACTGGCTGAATGGCCTGGCTCCTTCCTGCTTCTCCTGATTTCACCTTGAACCTCACTCCTCTGTATGTTCTGTGTTTTCCTGCATCTGTCTCTGGTCCCTACATGTGCCAAACTCAATCCACGCTGGGGGGGGGGGGGCGCTTGCAGGAATGCCCTTCCCTCCAAAGTTGGTGTGGCTGGTTTCTTGTATCACTCATGTTTTGGTTCAAGGGTTACCACCTCAGCGAGGTCTTCCCTGACACCACTTCTAAAATAGAGCGGTCCCCCCCCTGCATCACTATCTTTCTGCCTTGTCTCCTCTATACTTATCATCTTGTTTACTTGCTTACTTGTTTGTTGCCTGTCTCCTCTTACTAGAATACACACATAGAAGCTCCAGGGGCACAGGGGCCTCGCCTGTGTTCTTGATGCCCAGAGGAGGACACAGTGTGTAGAATGTGCCCAGCACATTTTTACTGAATGAATGAATAAATATATAGATAAATAGTAGATATTGCCACTGATTTTTCAAGACACAGACTAAGAGCAACTAAGAATTTGTCCCTTTTTACCTCCGCCCTCCATCAGAGGACGGGAAAGCTCCCTAATACTCACACAATACCTTTTAGGAGCCAGGCACCATGCTCATAACCGTCCTTTGAGTAGCACTCATTATCATTTCACAAAGGGTGAAGGTGAGGCTGAGAGAGGATCAGTCACTTACCTAAGATCACACAGCTAGTGGAGGAATATAGATTCAAGGTCAGGTCTGTCTGCTCTGACATATTATTTCATCAAGCTTCCCATAACAATGATACTGTTTGAAAACCTTTGTGCTCATCACTGTGTTAAGGACAACATGGTGTCTGGAAGCCTCAAGTGGGTCAAGAAGTCTGACGGTTTTTTCTTCAGGACCCCTTGCTTTGCCATCACTGCAATGGACTTGCAGGGAGGCCAAGTCCCCTTGTGGGGGTACGAGAGAGAGGGCTTTTCATTACTTCCTTCCACTGACTTTTCTTTACTCCAGCATCTTTGGAACACAGTGAAAGAAAACATAAAAGATTCATACGGTTGCTGTGAACTTGGCTCTCAGAAGAGGATTGCTAAAGGGTATCTTCACACACACCACAAGGCTTTCTTCTTCACACTCAATACTTCATCTCAATCCACTTACTATGCACAGCTGGAAGGAAAATGCCAAAGGCCTTTATGATACTCTTGTTGATCTCAACTTTTTGGTCGAAAAATAAAGATTTGATTTTTATGGCTCTCACCAGGGATTGTTTCAAATAATGCCATCCCCAGCAAGGGGAACTGGACACGACTGCCTCGTCTGTGAATATTACAGCCCATGCACACTGACAGTCCCCTGGCTCAGGCCACTGTAACAGATGGCATCACTACATCATTAGCTACTCCAAACTCGGGTCAGAGCCAGGGCATTTTGTGGCTTCTGCAGTAAAAACCTGTCCTTGCCTCCCATGTCTTGTGAAATGGGAAGTGCCAACAATGGAGTTTCGGCTTCGAGACTCCCAAGATCTTGTCCACCTGCCAAGCTGTCCATGAGGCGTGCCTCTGCTTAGGATTCAGGAAGATCTGGGACTGAACCCTGGCCCAGCCAGTCATGTCTAACATGCCCTGCAGCTGGTTGGTCTCTGGGCTGGAACTCTCCCCTTCGCCCCATTCATTCTCTGCCCTTCTCTGGGCTCAGAAGGGCTGGCCCTGCAGGCTGTGTCACTTCTGCTTGGGTCGAATCAGTGGTAGGCACAGGTGTGACAGCAGCATTCAGAAGTCTCTCCTCTCCCCTCTCTCCTCCAGAGCTGTGTCTCTAGCACAGGCTGCACCTACCTGTGACTGCACTTCAACCAGGGGGCTCCTCCTTCACGGCCACAGCCCCCACTAGGCTTAAGTCCCAAGACCCTGCAATTCTCCCCCTGTGCCTTGCAGTCTGGAGGTTGGGAATGGCTTTTAACTATTTTTAGTGTCTCAGAGCTATTTCTTGTTTCTCTTATCCCTCTTAAACCTCTGTAACATGTCTGCATTTGAAAGCTATTTCTGCTGAGTATAATACCTGAGTGGATGGGTTGTTGTTTTTTTTCTCAGCACTGCTGTCTGCTAGCATGCATGGTTTCTGATGAGAAGTCTGCTGTAATTCTTATCTTTGCTCCTCTTATAAATGCCTTTCCTCCAGTTGCTTTTAAGACTTTCTCTTTTTCTTTTGTATTCAGCCCATTTGAGTATGGTAAGTCTAGAAATGCGTGCACGTGTGTGTGTGTGTGCTTTTACTCTCTTTGGTGTTTCCTGAGCTTGTTGGATCTGTGGCTTGGGGGTCCATTATTAACTATAATTCTTGGTCATTATTTCCTCAAATATTTCTTCTGCCCCGTTTTTTCCCTGTCCTCCTAGAATTCCAATTATGTGCATGTCAGACCACAGCTGATACTGATATTATCCCACAGCTCTTGAATGCCCCGATCTGTATTCTTTTCCCCACCCCTTCCTTCTCTTTGTGTTTTAGTTTGGGTAATTTCTATTGACCTTCTTTCCTCTGCTTTGTTAAGCTGTGTCATCAGGGGCGAGGCGCCATCAAAGGCAGGCCCCGTTTCTGTAACCGGGGTTTTCATTTCCAGCATTTCTGTTTGATTCTTTCTTACTGTTTCCATCTCTCTGCTGAAATGATCCGTCTGATCTTACACACTGGTCACCTTTTCCATTAGGGCCTTTCATGTAATTATAGTTATTTTCAATTCCCTGAAAGATGGTTTCAACATATGTCATGTCTGAATGTGGTTCTGGTGACTTCTTGTCTCTTGGGCATGTGGTGCTTGTCTGGGGCCTTTGAAAGAGCGACATCCATGCGGTGCAGTAGAGACTGAGGCAAAGGGCTCAGGTCCAAAGACGGTCATGAGTCTCCTTCTGTTAGGGCTTCAAGTCAGTTTCGTCAGGATTTGGGCTGTCTCTGCCGTTTGGTTCTATGGTTAACCTTAGTGCACGCAGGCTTTAAGTGCCGCTGGCAATGCCTTGTCTTAGGGCTGGGAAGTTGGTTTGTCAGAGAGTTCTGTTCTCCCTTCCTGCTCCGCCCTTTGCTTTGCACGCCCCCGCCCCCCACGTTGTGCAGCACCCCAGAGAGGGTCTCTGTCCACTTGCCACCCTCTTGCCCCTTCTCCCCCTCTCCCAGACGTGTTCTGCTCCTCTCTGCTGCCCTCAGCCTCTCTGCAGCTGTGGTGGTGGTGGAGCGTCCTCTCCTGTCTTGACCAGCCTCAGTCTGGACTGCGGCCTCTCTGGGGCCCCTGCCTGTACTCCGGCTGGAGTGCTGGGCTCCTCACATGTGCCTGCTCCTCTCCCAGCGGTTTTTTAGCCTTTCTTTTCTCCTCTCATTCAGCTGAAAGGGTTTCCCCAGCGCCTAAGCAGGACGGTGTTGGGTGCCCTTCTCCTCACAGATGGGGCTTTTGTTCCTGAGGGGAGATGAGGGCAGGGGGTCTGGGTGGAACAGGAAGCTCCCCCTCAGCAGCTGCTAGATGCCCTGAACCCTAGGTCTACCACAAGGGACACTTCCTTAAACCCTTCTCTGCTCTCTTCTGCAGGAAAAGCCCTGGTGGGATTCGTGCAGAACCCCCACTGGTACTGCCATTGACTGACGAGGACATAGACTCCCCCAGTTTCTGCATCCTCAGAGGGCTTCAGACTCTCTCCCCAGTACATACTGAACCTCCACTAAGTTGCTGACCACCCCGGCTGAACTCTTCTTACCTACCTCTGCTTGTATCCACCCCAGGGAAGCCAGTGCTCACATCTTTCTGCAGGAGCCTGTCTCTCCTTGGATTGGGGGCAGTTGGTTGCCCTATGACCATGTCATGAATTTGCCTTTTGTCTAGCTTATTTTCAGAAGGCAGGGAACCACGCACTTAATAGCTCTTACATCCCCCAGCAAAAACTAGAAGCCAAGCCTTTTCATTTGGCCTATTTGAGTGAATTCTGTGTCCTGTCAAGAGCATCAATGGGACTGAGTACCCTATAATTCTAGCTCTCCAGGAGGCCGAGGTGGGTGGATTGCTTGAGCCCATGGGTTGATCCAGTGTGACAGAGTGAGACTATGTCTCAAAAATACAAACAAAAAAACCCCAAGCCCCACCAGTGCTGGAGCTGAGATTTGAATGCAGTATTCTTCTCACTCTAGCATTATTTTTGTTTCCTGTCTTTATCGTTTTTTCCTCCTGAACTTATATTTCATTCACAAAATCTTTACTATTTGTCAACCCTGCTTGCTGGTTTGATACAGAGACAAATCAGTAAGGGTCTCACGGCAGTTAACATGAACACAATTATAGCACAAGCGGTCATAGGGCACTACGGGGGGGGGGGGCAGAGCTATTTCCCTTATGAAACTTGGAGACACTGTTGCTCACACCCACCTAGCAAGTCAACTTTGGAAACTGGCTCACACTCATTAGCCATTTCCTTAGCTACCCAATGCCATCTGACCCGAAGCCATGTCTGAGAGCGAAAGCACTACACACTGAAGATGGGGATGGCTCTAACTCTTTTGAGGTTTTCTACCAGCAGACCTGTGGGCTTAGGGGAAGGAAGTAACCTTGATTCTCTAGAGTTACGAACTCTCTAACTCAGATTGCTCTGAAGCATGTGATGTTTATGTTAGATATATTATTTAATTTGTTAAGAGGGTCGATATAGCCAACTTAAAATTTGTTTCAGTAATAGCCCACGTCACAGGCAAGCCTGAACTGATTTTCTTTTTAATATTACAATATTTGGGTTGGAATCCGCTAAGTTCTCTAGTGGAGCCAATGGTAGAAACCTCACTGGAGCAATGGTTCATTGGCAAAATCTGTCTAAATCCTTATTCAGCCATACCGTAATGGCAAATAACAACATACCCTTATTTGTAGGGAGCCTGTAGTTTGCAAAGCATTTTCATTCTTGGTATTTGTTTCAGTTTTTGATCCTCATAGTAGGCCAGAAATGGGGCAGGGCAGGGGTTATTTATGTCCAGTTGAGACCTGGGCCTGGCAGCCAGCCAGCCTGCTCTCGAGTCATGCAGCTAACATCCAGTGAAAACGGGTATCTGGTGCCCCTTGTTCCCAGTCTGAGCCAAACTGTTTAGCCTCAGCCCAGTCTAAATGCCATTTCCCCTGCCCATTTTGGATATTCTCAGGGATCTGACTTCTTTCCTAGCTCCTGTCTTGATCTCTCCTACTTGACACTTGCTTCTGCTCTCCTTGCCTGCCCTCTGATTCCTTCTTCCTTCAGTTACAACTTCTTTCTGTCTGGTCCTTTGGTGAGTTTACCTGCATCTGCTTTCACACCCAAATAATATTTCTTCAATTACTGGTACTGCCATTGATATTGCTTGAACTAACAACAGCAGCAGCCACCATTTGAGTACTGATGACTCTGACATTGAGCTTTCCACATTTTATCTCACTGAAATTTTGAACCTCAGACTATCCCTATGAAATCCATGTAGATACTGTTTAAGTCCCGATCATACAGATAAGTCTCCAAGAACATAGCGAACTTGGCCAGGGCAGGTTAAAGAATTTGGACTCAGGTTCTGGATCTGCCACACACGACCCGTGTGATTTTATGCTTGTTATGAATCTTTCTGTGCTTTGTTTGGTTCCCGTGTTAAATATGTGGATGATAATCCCTACCATCTGAGGTTGCTGTGAAGATTAAATGAGCCTGGCCCATAGTAGGATCTCAGAAAAACTAGTTTGCCTTTCTAATTTAGGGCTTTTCTCTTTCGTTTTTGGTTTGTGTCAACAAGGATCAATACATGTATTCCTCCTGGGTACTGCTGTAAAGTTGATTCTTTGAAATTCCAAGTGGCATTTTATAAAAAGCAATCATAATATCTTTCCTTCCTTATAACATCTCAACTATGGCTGTATATTTCATCAAGGAAAAAGAGGGAAGGATCGTTTCTGGTAGCAGTGTAGGAAATGGTCTTAGATTTCAGGGATGGAGAGGGTAATGGTGCAGTGATGTGTAAGTATTTATTTTGGGATCTGAGGGAGTGACCTTGGGAACTAATTGAGTGCGCAGACTTGCTCTGACAAAGAAACCCCTGTATTGGCTAAATAATGTATAAGAGAATTCCACTGGGCAATGGGGAAAATTGAATTATTTAATGTATTTCCATCTCAACGAGTTAATCAAGATAATTGCTGTTTCCCTGGATCTTTGTCTTTTCTTTGTGATTAACAAGGTCCTTATTTGAAGAAAGGAATTTAGCCAGTGAACTTTGCGCAAATTTCTGGGACATTTTTGTGCAAATGTTCTGGCTCTGCCACACACACACTGTATTGTACTTAAAAATTGATTGGCTCGGCGCCTGTGGCTCAAGCGGCTAGTGCGCCAGCCACATACACCTAAGGTGGCGGGTTCGAATCCCCAGCCCGGGCCCGCCAAACAACAATGATGGCTGCAACCAAAAAATGGCCAGGCATTGTGGCGGGCGCCTGTGGTCCCAGCTACTTGGGAGGCTGAGGCAGGAGACTCGCTTGAGCCCAGGAGTTGGAGGTTGCTGTGAGAGTGATGCCACGGCACTCTACCCAGGGGGATAGCTTGAGGTGCCGTCTCAAAAAAAAAAAAAAAAATTGATTACAGATCCTTTTCCTCTGGATTCTTCTAGGCCTGTGAGAAACAAATGCTTGATCAAGCTTGAGAAAAATTTAGGGTTCCAGGAGTCGAGTTCATTTGGAATTAACCAACTCAACTGGTGGTGGTGGGAGGGCAGCAGGGCAGAGCCGAAAGGCATCAGTGCTGGCTTCAGTCAGCCTTGGGTGTGATCCCTGGTCTGCTCTGTTCTCACTACTAAACAGTGGACAACGGAGCCTCTCTGAGTCAAAGATCGTCAACAAAATGGATAATATCGCCCATATTCCAGAGCTGTTGTGAGGATTAAACGCAATGATGTATTTCCTAGCCCACAGCTCAACAAGGCTAACTTCTGCCCCATCTCTTGCATCCTTATTTAATGGTGATATATTCAGTAGTCTTAGCTGTTGGGAACATGGCTAAGATCTCAAAGAAATGCTTAACAACATTTACATAGAAAAAGAGATGTCAGTCCATTCATTTAAATATCTTACAGAGGAGCACCTCAGACATAGCTTTAATTTTGGCTAAGATCATAACAAGCTGAACTTCTGGTTCTCTGACCACACCCCTGAAGAAGCCTGAAGTGAGCTAGTGATGCGTGAGCTAGGACCGAGATAACTGGTGACACAACAGCGCCACCCAGAGGGAGGAAGCTGTGCCCTTGAGATCAGGAGCCAAACAAAAGAGTAGTTTCAAATCACTTTAGGCAGGAGTGAAGGGGTCTGTCTCCTTCCTCACTCCCCACTCCCTGTCCTGGAAGCTCCCTTCACACTGCAGCAGAATGAGCCATTGTGTTGTTCCTTACCAATGACTGACAGTCTAGAATGCTTGAGAAGGGAGGCATGTAGTGTATTTCCTAAGAAATTCTACCCAAAAAGCTTCAGTTATGTGGAACACTTGTCCACCTGGGACTGTTCCTTCTCCCCCTGCCCTATTTGGGGACGATGGGCATATGAAGATGCTAGCATTTCATCAAATATTTTTCCTCTCCATCACCTCCCTGGGGTATGCTGGGTGAGTATGCCCTGTATTCATTTTATAGATGTGGACACTGAGGACTAGAGAGTTTGAGTCCATGGTAGAGTTGGGATGAAGTTCAACTCCTCTGACTCCAAAGCTCATGCCTTTTTTACTATACCATTTCCTTCCTTAGAGAAATCATCTGGACTATAAACATGCAGAACATATGTAATGTTTATATTCCAGATCATGAATTGATAGGAAACACCCCCTACACACACATTAATACTCCATCAGTTCACCTCTAATCCTACAATGCATCTGATGAAACAAACCCATCAAATGGTCTTGTCTGGATACTTACTCATAAAATGTTGTCCATCCATTTTCATTGCTTTTGGTTGCCAGAAGGCCAGAGTTGCCATGGTACGTCATCATGGCCAACTCGTGTCCTTGGGTGGTCACACTTTTGAGTGCACTGTTTGTGCCCATGGTCACCCAGTATACCTGGCCATCTGGGACCACTAGCCAGAGGGGCATCCCGGTGGAGTCTCGGCGTACGTTAACCATGTTGCCGTTGTTGTCTGTGATAAGTGTGATGTCACCATCCCCCGTGTAGGTGAAGTTGTAAAGGTAGTCGCCCGTGGGAAGACTTTGGGTGTATAGGTGTTTGCCGCTGGTATCAAACAGGTAGAGCTCCTGGTCGATTGGTGAGGACAGCTCATACATGTTCTGGGTGTTGAGGAAAGGCTTGTTCTTCCGGATAAACCGAATTCGGATATTCCCAAGGTCAGCCACGTAGAGCTCCCCATCCGCGCACACAGCCAGGGAAGAAGGGGTATTCAACTTTGCATCCTTGGCGTAACCATCATCTCCAGAAAAACAGTCACAGTTGACATCATTTTTACAATCACAGCCACTGGGGGCCCCAGCAACGAGTGAGATCTCTCCGCTCGTGGTGACTTGCCTGATGCGGTTGATCTTTTTCTCATCAGTCTCAGCAATATATAGGACCCCATTGTGTGAAACAGCCAAGGCGGTGGCCGACTCCAGGGTTGCATGGATGGCCACTTTGCTGAGCAAGAAGTGGTCAATGCCAGGGACCTGGCAGTGGATGGGCCTCCCGGCGACAATGCGTACCTGGTGGTTTTCAGAGATTTGTAGGACCACGTTGTTGTCAAGGACGTAAAGTGAGTTGTCCATTGGGTTGATGGCTAAGTCTGTGGGCCACTCCAGGCGAACCTGACAAGGAAGATACCAACACTCAAATGATTGGCAGATATTCACCGCCCATCATCCTGCATCCCGTGTAGCCTGTAACAGCATCCACACTGCCTTCGTATATAGTCTTGCTTGGTCCTCACACAGCCTATTGTCAACACTGAAGTGTGAGCCTCCTGATCAGAGTGAAACCCTGACACAGCTCCCACTGAGACACCTGCTAGTCTCTGTTAGGCTGACAAAGCATGAAGAAAGGGACAACAACAACAATGAAACAGTAGGTGAAAGGGCAGACTTTGGAGTCAGATAGGCCTGGGTTCAGATCCCAGTCCACTGTTATGACTCTGGGCAAGTTACTCTCCGAGCCTCCCTATTCACATCTGGAGAACAGGATGACAACAGTGCTGAATTCAAATGATGGCAGCTGGTGTTCTAGAGGTGGGAGGGGAAGGCAGATGGAGTTTGGAGGCAGAAGTAGGAGTTGTTGAGTGGCTGAAGAAAGACTCTTTGTGAATAGTGGGTATGGTACATGTATGGGAGATCATTTCACAATCCTTCAAGTTCATGGATTAACACCTGGCTAGGTGCTAGGGCTGTAAAGACAAAATTACTGCAGCCACTGTCTGACACGGTTCTAGACCAGTGACTCTCAAATTTGGTCCCACATTCAAATTACCTGTGGACATTTTAGAAAATATTGGTGCATAAATCCTACCCTTGGTTAAATAAAATGCCTGGGTGCTGGAGCTCAGGCATTCGCATTATTTCAGAAATCTACCTGGTGATTCTAATGTGGGGTTGAGGATCACAATTGGATCCTTGCTCCTTACAGTGTGATGATCAGACAGAGCAGTGTTGGCACCACGGGGTGCTGGTCAGAGAGCAGAGTGGCAGCCCTTACCTGAAGCCTTGCATTTAAGCAACATCCCCACATGATTTCTGTGCACACCGACACTTATGAAACCCTGATCTAGATAATGGTCTCTATGTCTCAGAGAGGAGGTCCTCCTGGAAGGGACGACAAAGCCTGGCTGTGGGAACTAGGAGTTCAGAGGCCTGTGCTGGGAAACTGGCAAGGATGGGCTTCAAGTGGGCTCCTGGGGATTCCAGCTGGCACGTCTGAATGAGGAATGCTTTGTTCAGTGCAGGTGAACCGTGCAGGTGTTGCCACTAAGGGAACACTCTTTGCTGACTGTGTCCCTCAGAGGTTCTAGCTGAGCTACGTGTGGAACAGAAGTGCCAATAGCCACTTTCCTGCTGATTTTTCTACTTTACCCAAAAACATACTGTAGCCCCCTACAAAGCCTTACCATTTGGTCCAACTTAGGGCTGGCTTAAGCAAGCGTTTACCTTTAGAAAAGAAGTGTCTCTTCTAGGAATTTACTCTTGTACGTCATGGTCTGCATGGGTGTTTAGCACAGCCATTTTTAAAAATAGTAAAAACTGGAACCAACTCAAATGCTCACTAACTGAAAATTAACTACATAATAGTACATTTAGTTCACCTGTCAATTAAAATGCTGTGTGTAGTTGTTAGAAGTGATGTTATAGATGGATGTTTAATTGCAGGGGGAAATATCTGCTGTATATTAGGACAGGTTACAGAACTGTAAGCACAGTGCGATACCAATTGGAGAAAAAAGCACAAGAACTTTAGATGGATTATGGATAATGAGGAGATCGAAAGCTTAAGCAAAGAATATATACCAAAATGTTAATCATTCTGGGATTAAAAGTAATTATAATTTTCTTCTTTATGATTTCTGAATTATATTTTTTACAATATAAAAGTGGTAGTTTTCCAAGGTACAAAGAAACCCTAATAAGTTCTATACACATGAGATGAGGCCACCGCTCTGTCTATCTGTTCCCTTCAGCTCAGGGCCACTCTCAGGCCGGGGCAGGCCAGTTCTCAGTTCTTCAGAACTCTGTCCTTGGCTCCTGCCTCCTAAAGCCTTTTGTTCCCTCACTCCCTGTCTGGATCCTTCACCCACCAAACCAAGGAGCTGCAACAGGGCAGCTGTTTCAAAGAGCACAGCGTCCTGGCAGCTTTCAGGCTGCATTAAGAGCACAGTTTGCTCTAAAGTGACAGGGGGATTTTCAATTTCCTAAAACCCATTTCTTGTCAACACTGGCTGCTAAATATTTTATGCCCTCTGGTCCTGTGGCACCTTGGGGAACTGCTTGGAGAGACCTTTCTACCTGTCATTATGGTGAAAAGATGGCTCCCTGATGGGTGGGGTGGGGAGAGAGAATGGTGGAGGGTGAGGGGAGAAGAAAGAGAGGGAGGAATGAAGAGCAGGCGCTTTCCTACACTCTGCCCTCACACCAAGTGCACAGAGGAGCCTGGGGAGGGAGGAGGCTCTGCTCTTGGCCATGGTCGGCTGTGCTGCCTGTGTAATGAATGACTCCTGACCAGACCGACTACCTAAGCCTCTCTCATTTCTCTTCCCTGTTAGTAATGATTCCTCACCAGAATGGAGGGACTAGACGTCATAACATCAGAGGTACTCCAGCTCCCACATTTTGTGGTTGCAGCGTGGAGGAGAGCGCTCTCTTCCCTGTCCTTGAGAGCACTCTGTGCCTTTACTAAAGCACTGGAGCTGACTGCCTTGTTGTGGGGTGGTTTTGGAAACGTGCATCGTCAAATGAATGCACGACCAGCGAATGGCATAGAGAGAGCAATGGATTGTGATCAGGACTCCTCATTTTCTGTCCCACTTCCACAATTACTGCATGCCACTTTACTTTTTTTTTTTTTTGAGACAGAGCCTCAAGCTATCCCCCTGGGCAGAGTGCCATGGCATTATAGCTCACAGCAACCTCCAATTCCTGGGCTCAAGCGAGTCTCCTGCCTCTGCCTCCCAAGTAGCTGGGACCACAGGTGCCCACCACAATGCCCGGCTATTTTTTGGTTGCAGCCATCGTTGTTTGGCGGGTCCGGGCTGGGGATTCGAACCCACCACCTTAGGTGTACGTGGCTGGCGCCTTAGCCGGGTTGAGCTATAGGCGCCGAGCCCACTTTACTTTTCTTAAACATTGAACTTTTTTTCTCCATTGTAAAAGGGGGTAATAAATATTACATAGGGTAGTTGTGAGGACCCAATGAGACAATTTACAAGGAAGTTCTCTGTGGGTTATAAAGGGAACTAACATTTACATCTTAGCAGGCAGGCACTGTGCTAGGCAATTTATGTACATGATTTCCATTAAAAATTTCCTTCCACACCCCTGATGGAAACTGGTACAGGGCTCTGCACTTCTAAATGCATTTTCTTTTACCAAACCTCAGGTTGTTTTTATCTATACAATGGGGTACATAATATCTACCCCATGAGATTATTGTGACAGCTAATTAAGAGAAATCGTGCTCACCTCTGTGTCCTCATTTCTAACTGAGTGCCTGGCACATTATAAATTCTTGTTTTGGATCTTAAGTACAGGATTACACTCTCTCTGTGATGGCCACACCCTGCTGAACTGAGAACCGCTCCCCAGGTCTTAACAGGCTATGGTAATCCAGGCTGCTGGATCTCCTGTTCCTTCTCTACTCCAGAAACCATGCCCTGGTTTCTTTTGGGCCTGGACTTAGTCTCTTTCCTGAGCAGCCGCTCCTGTCTCCTTGGTTCTCTCCTTTGCACTCCTGTCCCTGAGCTGTGCTCTTCTCTCTCTGCCTGATCTCCCTGCTCCCCATCGGGCAGCAGAGTAGATAGGTGTTTCTAACAGAGGAAGTTCTAAGAATGAAAGCCAGTACCCTCTGCCCATACGTGTATGTAAAAATATATGCCTGGTGTCAGGGAGTTTGGTAAGAAAAAAATCCCATGCCAAGATTCAGACGAAAGTAGCGAGGGCCAAGAGTACAGCAATTTCAGTCCAGGATTTCTGAATCTAAGTGTAGGTTTTTTTTCCCCTCCTCTAGTAGATGCCAGTTGTCTTCCGAGCCTTTGATCTGACTGCTTGGCAGTACCTCTATCTGAAGTTAAACTATTTTCCAATGTGTGTACTGAAAATTTTCAGCACCCTATGCTGGCTGGGTAAGGGCCCATTTGGAGAACTGAAAATACTTGTATGCACATCCTTAAGTCATGGCAGCTTCCTGGTGGGTAATTCAAGCTTGCTCACAGACCGGAGAGGGAAACTCTCGAGCCAGAAAGGGGAAGCCTGCCAAATTGCAAAGACGAGTGGCAGAGAACAGATTCCATTCTGGAGTGTAACAATCACATTAGTTGGCGCAGAGGGAAACCGCCCCAACATGTGACAAGGATGAGACATGTGCTGGGACCGCCAGCAGCAGTCGCGGGGCCCCGTGGAAGGGCTCAGTGACACATGTCAGTAACAGAGGCAGGCATGACCAGTGAGACTGCGGCAGGTGCCACAGCCTGCGGAAAGGGCATGCATGTGCAGGCCCCCCTAAGAGTGAAGGGGTTTAACAAGCTAAGTGCTGCTGGAGCGGAAACCAATTTGCAATTTGATATAATTCAATGCTCCTGATTTCCCAGGTTTTGGTAATATTGGCAAGATTCAGCATAGGCCAGGCCCTGCCAAGGGATCAAGCAATAAAGGACACATCCCTTGCCAAGTCATCACAGGACGTGCTCAGAGTCAGTCACTGGTGTCTCTATCCGACCTATGCTGGTGTCTGCTACCAAGTCCAAGCTCTCTGGAGTGGTATGACAAGGTCCTTCCCTAACTGGCCCCAGACATGCCTCCTGCCACTCCCTTTCAAGTACCCTATATTCTGGTATTCAGCCTTCCATGTTCCTTGAATATGCTAGACTCATTAAAATTTTTGTGTTTTTGCATATGCCATTTCCTTTGTGTGAAATGTCTCTTTTTCTCTCTTGCCACTCAGAAAACCCTTATATAACCTTTAAAACCTGGCATAAATGTTACCTCCTTTGTGAAAGGGGGCACCTTGGTTCATTCATCGCCCCTGAAGAGCCAGCAGAGCCCAGAGCCCTGCATGCATCTTTTTATGTCTTCTCAAGGCAATCCTCCAAGGCTGATGCAAATTATTTCCATTTTACAGATAGGAAAAATGAGGCTACATGACTTCAGAAAGTTGACTAAAGTTACCGAGCTAGTAAGTGAGAGAGAGGCAAAGCTGGTTTTCAATCAATCACTTAATCAATCGACAAATATAGATTGTGCTCCTACAATGTAGCAGACACCCTGACTATAGCAGAGGAAAAGACTGACAGAATCTCTGTCCTCAGGGAGCATACAGTCTAGACAGAGAGCATACCACGTACAGAGGCCTGTTAGCCACCCGAGAGGAGTTCGTGTGGCCATGGGTGTGAACTGACAGGGTGTACAGCTCTATCCAGACTGTGCTGCTCCCGGGCTTCCTCATGCAGATTTTCTCACTGTCCCTGAGCCCCTACTAGGGCCACACATTGTAACCCCTGATGGTAAACTCCCAGGACATGGCTGTGTCATGCTCATCAAGGCCAAGCACCAAGTGAGTGCCCTAACAGGCTGGTTCAGTGCAAAGATGAACTGCCAACAGACTGGCCAGTGGCAGACAGAGGATGACAGACCCAGGGCTCTGGCAGGGGAAGCCACCTCCTTACCTGAGAAATATCCATGACAGAATCACAGCTGAGGGGCCGGGCCGATGTCAGGTCATTGGAGCCCAGCAGGGTGGAGATGATCCCATTCTGGTCAATGCGTCTGATCATGGTGCCATCCACGAAGTAAATCAGCCCAAACTTGTCCACGGTAATGCCTGGGGGTAGAGAAGCAGGCAATTTAGCATTAGAGGTAACAAGGGCTCATGCTTTCAGGAACTTGCGAGCTGGCAAAGCACCACCCCTACATGACTGGATCTGATCCGGCCACAACCTTCTTTCTCCTTTTAAAGACGAGGACACTGAAGCTCAGAAGCTTCAAGTGGCTTGTTCAGAGCAGGGATGAGAACCCGGGTATCTCCCAGGGCTTTGGTCCTCCCACCTTGCTGCCCTCAGAGACCTTCTCTTTGTGGGTTATAAAGAGAACTAACATCTCAACCAGCCACTAAACAATCACCTCAACCATCCACTAAAACTAGATTCAGAACTTCTGGGGGAGGGGGTGTTTCAAGTTCTAGAAGGAGTGGAATAAAGGATCTATTTCAATATTAACACTGTGAATTATTTAAAATAAGCTGCTTCTAACGCCTGGTAATGATAATAATCAAATCCTGTTTTTCATAACAATTTTTCTTTTCTTTCAAGATAATTGTCCTTTATGTTTTTTTATTCTTATTATTTTAGTTTTATTGGTCGTTACAAAAGTATAGAGTCTAAAATGAACCCAATGATTTGTGGAAAGAATATTGCTGAATTTAATTCCAAAAGAAGGCTCCTGTTAGAGAAGAATCAGAATTTTACCCCTGGCCCAGCTTGTGTGACCTTGGGCAAGTCACTGGTCATCTCTGCATTTGTTTTCTCAGCTGTCTAACAATGGGACTGTTCTGAATCTGTTCTTCTCACGCTTGGATGTGTGTGAGCATCGCCTGGGGAGCTTTGCTGAGATGTACCCTGCAGCGAGTGGCTTCAGATATCTCAAGTGAAGTATTTTGGACAAGCACCTTGGCTGATAACAAGATACAGACCAAAGCCTGAGAACCACTTCATGCAATTAGCACTTCTTAGCCAGTGTTGTGTATCAGAAGCACCTGAAGGTTTTTTGTTTTTTTTTTAAATATATACCTGCTGGACCTCACTCCTGGAAATATGAACTCACGATGTGGCTGGGATCGGGACCCATGCATGTTTAGAAATGTTCCTGGTGATGTCAATTTGCCCAGGTTCAACATCAAAAGAATCAGATGTACCCCTCCCAAGCCAGGAACTGTTCAGGGGTGTGGATGAGACCCGCCCCCTAGAAGCAGCTGGTTTAGACGGGAAGGGTGGGAGTAAGTCAGGACCATGTGAGGCAACAGACCTGGGAGGGTCATGGTGAAATAAAGGGGGTGCTGGTTACTTTTGTTCTGTTCCTTTTCCTCTGGGGAAGACACAAAAAGAAGGGGACAGAAAGGCTTTGCCTAGGTAGAGACACTGGACTGTATTACGTTGGACATATTACTTCACCTCAAATTTCAGTGTCCTCATTGGTGACGTGGGGACTCGTAATAGCCCTTGATAATTACTGATGACTACTGTAATTATGAGAAAGTGGACAGTACTTGGTGGGTCTCCAGGCCTCGCCCCTGGGGCCCATACAGCTCTGGGTGGCCAGCAGGTGGTTTAGACGCCCAGGGCCTGTGGAGCACCACTTGTTTCTCATACCTACTCCTTAGGCTGGATGGGCTAGAGAATGATTTCTCATAGAAGGCTGGGAAGCCTTTCGCGTGGTCCTGCCTAGAATGGAAATGAATTTCATTCTTTAAGTACCAAGACAAGAGTTTTCTTGTCTGCCCTGTCTTTCCTTCCATCTGCTAGAACTGATGAGTGCTCCATGAATAATCGGGCTTCTTGTTTACAAAGTCGGCTGCACAGGCTAATAGAAGTGATCTGTCCTGTGATTAATTACTTCAAGTTTTTCTCCTTTTGTTGTGCTAAATAGACGGACATCTTTCTTCCTCCCTGCTACAAAGTGTCTGCCTATTGTGGCACCTTTGTCATTTCTATTTGCGTTAATTACGGCTGGCTTTGGGGCAAACGCACTGCCACTACGTCCGTGTGAGTGTGGGGTGGGGACAGAACACACTTGAGTGCAGAGCAGATGAAAAAGGCCTAGAGACAGCAAAGATTCCCAGAAAAAACTGTTTTAAATCTAAGCGAGTAAGGACGTTGTGGCTGAAGGAGGTCTTGGGGATCACTTAGCCCAACTTGCCATTTACCAGTGTAGGCCCAGAGGCCCAGAGGAGAAGGTCCCAGAGCCCACCAGTGGCACAGAGAAACTGTAACGCAGGGTGCCTAAGTGCAAGCCTGGTACTTTCCACTGCCAGCTGCTCTCTGGGTATTAGGGAAATCGTAATGAGGAGGGAAACTATTGAATAAATACTGTGAGCTTTTGCTCACAGTGTACTGAGTGTACTGAGCACTCACATTCCTAAGACTATTCAGTCTGTACTACAACGTGTGGTATCTCCTTGTTACATAGATAAGGAAAATGAGGCTCAGCGAGGGTAAGGAACTCCCCCAAATCGCACAGCTACTCGATGACAAAATCTGAATCTGAAAGCCTAATGTCACCGGAGTTTACTGCCTCGATTTGCTACTTCTAGACCAGAAAATACGGCACTGATTAATAATGCAATCACAACATCTTTATGGGAGATCGTATGAAATATATTAATTTTGGCCATCAGAACAATCCTAGAAGATAGAGACAGTATTGTTACTCCCATCTAACAACGAGGACCCCGAGCCTCTGACACTGTCCGTCACAGGCTGTACGGCCTGCAACATGGCAGATGCTGCACTGAAGACCGTCTGTTTATCATGGTGGCGTCTTCCCCCCAAAGCCTTCCCAGTCTGCAAGGCACAGAGGTCTCTCCTGGTTCTAAATCCCCACCCACAATTCTCTCTTCCTGCATCTCGGGGAGCACCTCTTTCTTTTTCCAGTATCAGAGTGATTCACATCCAAGTCTTATTTATTCTGCTACAATGAACTTACCTTTTTATCTATGCATTCCACGTTCTGTGTGTACTCCATAAATACTTTTGGAGTAAGTGAATGAAAAATTGTGATCGTGGGCACTTAGAGGTTCAATTTTTAGAAGGACTCAAAATTGAAACCTATAGTTAAACCACCCTACAACACATGAACGTATGCAAAGATGTTCTTGTACAACAGGAAATGAGATATAGCATAAATGTCCAATTATAGGGGATTGACAAATAAATTATGAGACATCAGTCTGCTGGAATACTATATAGTCATTTGAGATAAATACACAGAAATGTATTTAATGATATGGAGAAATGTTCATGATGCATCATGTAGGCGAAAAAGCTGGTTACTGAAGCACTTTGTTTACCGTGATCTCATTTGGTTTGTTTTTAGTGAACATTACACACATGAACAGTAAAAAGACTATGAAGGATACAGGAAATGTTACCTGGGAAGATTTCCTGCTGGTGGAATCTTCCCCATTTTAATTTTCCTTCATATATTTCTTGGGATTTTCTGAAAATTTTTGTAGTGTTAAACATGTATTTTGGAAATGGAAAATACTCCCCATAAATGTTATTGATAGTGTATATAAAGCAAGGCCTTACCCCTGGGGTTGGTGAGGGTGGCTTCTGTGGCCTTCCCGCCATCCCCGCAGCGAGTGTCATCAAAGGGGAGGCACTGGTCACCTGTCCCCGCAACCACCTCGGAGTTCTTGACAAGATCCTTCACCACCACGGTGGACTTGATCTTAAAGACCCGTCGGCTGTTGGTGTCGGAAAGGAAGACAGCCCCGCTCATGGGGTCTGTGGTCAGGTAGTACTTATGTGCTGGACTGTGACTAGAAAACAAAGACACGGCCAATTTGTGGGCACTTTCTTCTTCCCTAGGAGGTAGCTAGAGACATACAACTTGAATACCAGCCCTTTAGAATCCCAGCAAGTATCTTACAGGGATGAAGTTCCCATTTGGGGGGCTAGTTCTGCAATATTCCTTATCTTAGCAATTGGCCTAACTATCTCTTTCAACCACTGTTAGTGCAAAAACATAATTAATGCAAAACCAGCCCAGTGTCATGCTCGTATCAGGTGCTAAATACACGTCTTCTTATAAAGCTTATCCACAAAGCTTACATAGGCAGCCTATTAATTCGAGTTAGAAACATGGAGCACTTGACTTTAAAAAACACTTCAAGAGTTCAAAAACAAGCCTTTCTCCACAGGGTATTTATAGCAACCCCCATCCCCCCCCGGCCCCCATCTCGACTGATGTATAAGACCCTGGCTAGATGTGACTTCCAGTCAGTGTCAGCACTGTCTTCTGTTGACACTCATGTTATACTTATAAGGAGCCCAGGGATCTCCTTCCTGCAGCCAGATAGAAATGAATTTGCAAACCCAAGGACAACTAACCGCCACAGAAGAACAGTGTGATGATTCTGTTTATGGAAGGCAGTCACAGAGACTAGGCTATGCTAACAGAGGACAGAGAAGGGAGAGGCATTAACTAGACAGGGTACCACCTTTAGCCACAGGGCAGGGAAAATGCATAGGATTTGGAATCAGATCAGCTTGGGTTCCAAGTCTAGTTCTAGAATTTGCCAGTTCAGAAATTTGGGCAAGTTACCTGGCCTTCTGAATATCAAGTTTTCTTCAACTGCAAAATGGGGATGTTAATAGCTATCTTGCTGGGGTATTGGGGAAACTACATAAAATCATAAATGCAAAGTACTTAGCACTGTGCATGGCACATAGTAGGTGTTCAAAAATAATAATTGCTATTTTAATTATCAGCGATTGCAGATGTTCTTGCATTTGGAGGTGACTGTGGAATACGTATCCCTTAGCCTGAATGGGCTGTCTCATGGCACAGATACACGACTTCCTCTGAGTCCAGGGCGCACTGAAGTTGGAGTCATTGCTCTTGGGAAGGTCATTAGGAGTTCCTGTGCTTGGCCAATCCCTTATTAGTCCCTCAAAGTGCATGTCTGTACGGGTAGCCCCTCCATGTCTCTGGAAAGTCTCTGATTCAGAGGGTTCTCTCTCTATTTCTCTTTCTCTGTTCAGATTGGATGGCCTGGCCCTGGCCATTCACACTGCATGTGCTAGAGGACGGGGACAGACTAAGCAGTGCTGAGAGCACCAGCAAGGCCAGGCCCTGCAGACCCCTTTAAGATACAAGCAAGAGAATCAGAAAAGTTTAGAAAGAAACTATTTCGCATTTATCAGGCATGTAAGTTTGGGGTCCCTTTGAAAAACAAAAGTTTATTTTACAGGCTGATATTTTCTGAATTCCATGTGACAGCTGGGGAACCATTATCTTTTCAGTGTCTATATCCCTGAGGGTCTTAATCTCGCCCTGCTTGTCATTGTAAACATCCCTTGCTTTGGTCAGTGTACTTGGGGACTAGCCACCTCTACCAGGGCCAGCCTCTCCCTGAATTCAACTACCTGGTATGAGTTTCTCCCTCTGTAGCCCTAATGCTACTGCCCCATTACTTCCTTCTCAAACCAGGGGCAAGTTTCTCTGCCTGTAGTGGGGTCCTTTTCAAGCCATCTTTCCGCATCTAACCCCAACACCAACCTGCAATGTCAGTGCTTTCCGTGCCGGGACTCCCCACCTGGGCAGCACACGAGACTCGTCCTGCGGCCCTGCTTTCTCCTCCTGGCCCCTCTGCTGCCCTTCCCTCATAGTCGCCCTACATTCCGGCCACACTGACCTCCTGTCCCTGCAATGGCACCTGCCACTCCTGCTGTGCAGAATGTCTCCCCAGCTTCCCTTTCCTACTCACTCCTGCCTGTCAGCCCAGTGGTACCTATTCTGGCAAACCTTCTCCATCCTCTCTTTCCCGTGCACAGAGACCCACGTCTGTTCATATCTGGATTAGCATGAGGCTGTGGCTGTTTATGTTTGTGTGTGCCTCCCAAATCGAGCTGTCAATAATGACAGGAAGCGAAAGGATTTTTGTTTTGCCAGTGTTCAGCTTAGTGCTGTCCAGTCCGTTGTAGCCACTTATTTTAAATAGATGGAGTCTCTGTTTTTAGATTCTTTATGTGGTATTTTCACCCAAATTACTTTGCTTTTCTTTTACTTCTCTTTTGGGGGTGGTGGTAAGAGGACATACTCTGTTTATCTTGAAATGTTCCCTGTGACTTACCCTATAATGTAGCACAGATTTAATCTTCCCAGATAACGCTGATTCTGGCTGAATTAAATGCAGTGACCTTAGATCCTGCTGTGTAGTGTGAGGGCATCCTTGATCTTTCTGCTTTCCCGATGACAGCTGGGAGGTGGGGCGCTCACTTCATTTCTTTGTCCATCACTCATGATAAACTGGTGCTATCTACCTTGGCAGAAAATGGTCCCCGAGGGGGTATAGTGAGGGAGGGGCCTGTCCACTTAGATTAGTCCCCTGAATTTCCAGTTCATGTCTCCCTGCACTGGCCCAGAGAAGTGTCACTCATGTGGAATTTCTCAGGTCAGTAAATTCCAGGGGTGGGTGTCGTGGGCAGGATTCTCCTAGTCTATAAGATGTTTGGCTGCATCTTTTGTACCCAAGGACAGATTTGAGGTCTGCTGGTCAGTTAAGTGTAAGGGAAGGGAAGGAAGGACTAGCTTTGAACTTGTTCCAATTAGACCAAGTCATCTAAATAGTTCAAGTTGTAGGTCCCTCAGCGGTCAACCTTCTAAGCTCCTTGTCTGCTATACTCACAGGATTATCATTAGGAGCAAATGAAGTTATACACCTCAACAGCCCTTTCTAGTCTGTGCAGTTCTTTGAACATTCTTCAGCTCGCTCACTTCTTCCTCATGCCACCTACTGCTGGGAGCTGAGTCCAGGACATCTGTCCAGACCTCCACCAGGCTGCAGTGGCATCACTGGGCAGAACAGAGCTGCAGGGACAACTGCCACTGATACAAACACACCCATTACCACCATGGCTATTGATTCTGTCCTGGACATTGTGCTAACACTTGGCACATGTGACCTCATTGTCCTCACAACTACCAGACAAGGAAGGTACCTTTCCTCACTATATCTCGGAAAACTGAGACTAGGAGAGGAGAAGTGACTAGACTAGGACCACATACTCCTACGTAGCAGGATGGAATTGGACCCAGATCCGCTCCACTTTGACGTCTGTGTTCTTTCTGCTTCTCCACACTGCTGCTGAGGGCACCTGCTCATCTCCTGAGACGCAGCTCCAGGATCACCTCATCTGTGATACCATTCCTGGACCCCCACTTCTTCCTGGCTAGCAGAACTGGCCACTCCCTTGGTTGTGTCTCTGCTAGAACCTAAGAAGTTTCTATTTTCAATATCTGTAGTCCTTAAGACACTTTTCTGTTATCTATCTCCTCAATGAAATCTGAAATCCTCAAGGGCAGGGACTGACTTTGAATCCCGGTGACTCATACTGGGCTGATGCAGATCAAGTCCTCCAGAAAGTTCTGATCAGTTTTTGGATGCATGTGTACCAGTCTCCCCGGCTGGGGGTATATATAGGATATGCATGCAGTGCTAACAGTCTTAGGGTGATGATTCTCAAGCGTGGCTACACGTCAGAATCACCTGGAGAGGTTAAAAGAAACGCATTAACTGTAAGTATTGAAGGGCCTGGACACCTGTGCCTTTGAGATCTCTGTAGATAACTTGGAAGTACAGTCAGATTTGGAAATCACAGCTTTAAAGCTGTGCTTTTCAAACTTGAATGTGCATATGAACCACCTGGAGACTTTGCTAAAATGCAGGCTTCAGTAGTTCCAGCGTACAGAACTTGAGAGCCTGCATTTCTAATGCGCTCTTAGGGATTGCCAACTCTGCTTGTCTGTACTCTGGAGAGCAAGGCCTTAGAATACTCTGCAAGTCATAAATGCTTTCAGGGCATGAGATGGAAGGTGGCCTACGGCTGAGACCTGGGGCCTGGTTGTGTGGACAGGGAGCATTTCTAGGATAGGGACCGTGTCTGATCCATTTCCTAGTACCCTGAACGGGGCGGGGGTGGGCACAGAGTAGCATCACAGCTCTATTTCTAGAGTTTTCCATAGAAATCCTTGAGGACCCATATTCTTTTACAGTCCCTGAAATGACCTTGGTCCCTTTGGAAATGACACAGAATCTAGAGGCCTTCAGGGTTCCATTCATGAGGTTAATGGGCTAAAGCAAGCTTCACTCTACCTTCTTTCTAGATGGTGCAGGGAGATTCCCAGTAGGAGCTGAAATCCCAGAAGTCTCTTGGGATAAGAGGTGGTTTCAATGAGAATTGAACTGCCTCATGCAAAGGAGTGTCCTTCAACCATACTGAGTGGCGGCCCTGGAAGGATCAGAACTAGTAGGAAGAGCTTGGGTGTGGGAGCCACACAGATAAGGGTTCAAATACCAGTTCTTACACCTACTTGGTTAAGTGATCTCGGGAAGATTGCCTTATTACTCTGAGCCTCAGTTTTTTCTTCCAAGAAATGGAGATAATCACACTTACTTCAAAGGGTTACTTTGAGGACAAAATTGCATGAAGAACATAAATCCCTGAGCATAGTGCCCGTTCCATTAAAAAATATAATGGCTGAAAAATGGTAGCTTTGAAGCAAAGTCAGTCACCTTAAGAAACCTCCAGAATATTTTGTGCATAATAGAAAAGTTAAGTATATGAGACTTAATATTGTCCCATCCAACCTTTTTTCTGGGGCAGTTAAATGCTCTTGTGTTCAAATGTGCTTCTGAAGGAAAGGCTTCTAACATCCCTCCATGACACTGGGGAAGAGATCTGGGAAGAGGCAAGGATGCTTGTTTCCTGAGGGGACCAGAGGGGAAAATGCGCAGTGGATTTGGGGTCTCTGTACAGAGCACGCCATGTGGAGTGCTGGCCTGAGGCTAAGAAGGCAAAGGCAGAGATGGGCCTGCCCTGGGGGAGCACAGCACAGGCTGAAGTCACCAGTTGCGGGGCCAGATACTGTTACTGGAGCTGCTGAGACCATGAATGGATGAAGAGGACAACATTCTAGGATTTCTTTAAACAGCCTTTAACACTGACTAACGGGGACACTGGGGCCCCGAGAGAGGAAGGAATTTGCCAATATACAGGTGACAGTTAAACTAGAGCTGGAACCCAGCCAGGTTTCCTTCTGTCTCCTAATTGCTTTTAGAAAACTGGAAGGCAGAAAGCAACTTTTTTTCTCTTCTACTTTGGCTCACTTTAGAAACAGTTTTTAGCACCCAAGAAAACAATGAATTGAGAGAGGGCAGGAAGCTGGCTTTGAAATCATCCTGTGAAATGTATCAAAAGGTCACTGAACATTAGAAATAAAAGGTTCCCAAACCAGAACTCTTTCGATTTAGAGATGGTGCGACTAGGAACCAGGAAAGCTAGGTGCCCAGCCTGAGGCTGCATGATGAATGCACAGCAGGGGAGCCCCCGCCACCTGTCACTTCCCAGCCGTGTCCCTCTGTGGCATAGCTGGTCCCAAGCAGCCACCATCCCTGATGGAATGTCTCAATGTTCAATGCTAGGTTTTAATGCAATATCTTCACGTGTGCTTCGGTGTTTTCTGTTTAACTAAAATTGGCACCTATGAGTGTGGTTCAGTACCATCCACACAAATCTCCTTGCAAATCTTTCAGATTTCAGTGTCAGGAAAAATATTTCTCCTCTGAGCAGTGGGCGTATTTCCCATTTCTGATAATGTAAACTATGAAAATAATCATTTTCCTATTTACTCTGGCTGTCAGATCAGAGGCTAATCTGATGTACAATCACATATATGTGCTTCCTCCTTTTTTCTTTTGTTACCAATGTCTATTTAATCTAAAATGTGTGTCTTTGGATGTGAAAGGACTCAGTTTCTTTTGGGGGGAAAGATAGAGGCATCATAACCATCATCTTACAATAATTGTTGTTATGATAACAAATGACAATAGTGTAAATGACACACAGCATGTATTGCTATTACTACCACTGCCACCGCCACTATTACCACCATTTCTGGAGCTCCTCCTAGTATCTGAAATGTCAAACCCTCACAAACACCCTCTCTGAGCCTTATAATAATGCTCCAAGAAAGGTTTTATCAACCTCATGTTAAAAACTAAAGCTCAGAGAGATGAAGTAATTTTTTCAAGGCCACACAACTGAGAAGCTTCAGTTTTCTCATCTGTAAGTCGGATGTGATCATGGGTAGGTACCTCACAGGGTGGTTTGGTTATTAAAAAAATGCTACAATCCGTGTAAATCACATAACCCTCTCTCTGCTACGTAGGAAATGCTCTATATAGGTCAAGTATTATTACCTTGCAATAAGATGTAGGATTATTATATGAATGATATATCTACATACATAGCAATAGATGTAATTGTCACTGGATTTTGGGTCTGACTTTTCCACCATCCCTAAGACCTTCTTTCATCCCACCTTAGCACCACTGCAGATGCCACTTTGATGTGAGGCACATGTGGATAACCGAGAGCCACTTCTGTGGCCATGCAACCCTGTCTGTCCACTGTTACTTTTCAAGTCATCCTGAAGTGTATGAGGTTGGGGGGGCTCTGGGGTGACCGCTGCTCAGAAGTCAGCTGAGTGCCACAGTGACAAGTGCTGCTGACAGGCAGACCTTTCTCTCATCTGTCTGCCTAGACCTGCTTCTGCAGGCTGCGTGTCGCAGTGAGCCTGTGTGACAAATGCACTCTGCAGCAGAGTTCCTATCTGGGGATTGCTCTCCACAGGCAGCCTCTGTGGGCTGTTCTGTCCTTGCTGGCAAACCTCTTGGTGGGGTCGCCTGGCATCCCAAAGCTGAGACCTTGGGAATGTCCCCGGAGGGCAGATGTGAACTCTGCCTCCTTCCAGATTCTTCACCTGATCAAGATGTTCTCAGGACTTCCCGTCATGACTGTCACAGTCATTCAGCACAGGAGGGATGACATTCTCATTTATTCTAAGGATAAGCAGACTGTGGCATTCACATTACTATCGCAAGGCTTCAATTCCTTCTCCTGGTCCTTCGGTCCGTCATGTCTGCAGACTACCAAACAAGCTGCCTCATTTTGCTACAGATTTAAGGAATTCAGGCTCTCGCCACCCCCCCACCCCCCAACCATCATTGATGAATTCCTCTCATCGCAACTGATTACCCCCAATCAGTTCCAATCACACAGGATTATTTTCCACGGAACCGCTGAAATTGACACATGCAGCTTATCATACAGCATGCAACGAGGCAGGGGAGAGTCGGGAAGATTCTCCACTGGTTGTCTTACCTATGTTTGAAATCTTTATTTCTGACAGAAGACAGGAGAGCAGGGAATAGAAGAAAGAATGAGGTGTTAGCAGCAGGGTTAGAAGCATTATTAGCAGCCTGAAAACTTGACAGCAACGGTACTGTACAATACCATAATAAATAAAGACTTAGCAGTATGACACTGATGTATTTTCTATTGGATATTACTTGTCAGTGAGTTCACTTACAAGCAGCTACATATCACAGAAGAGGCATGGTTTCACCTGCACCGCTACTGCTGACTTTGGGGGAAAGAGGACTAGGTTGACACATTCTGCTGCTTTAACACAGGCTAAGTCAGAGATGGGAACAGTGGATTTTCCTTCCTGGACAGACACACACCCAGAGATACATATGCTCGCTGCTCTGTGTCTCTATCTGGATGCCCCCCTCCTTACAACGAGTTATCCAGACCTGGGTGGCCTCCCAAGGGCCTCCTCATAATGGGATATGGAGTTGAGGATGTGCTATAATGAGAAGGGAGGGTGTGACTCAGAGTACCAGGCCTGGGGGAAAAAAAGACTGGGAGAAAATATGTCAAAATGATAATTTACTGTTAAATCTATTTTTTTTTCCTAAATTTCATTTCTCCCTTCCCTGCCCACTGTCTCACATGATCTTCCCAACAGCTGTGGGAGGGAGGCAGGGAAAATGCGATTTCTTATTTGAAAGATGTGAAAATGGAGGCCCAGAGAGGTTAAGTGACTTGTCTAAAGTTGTATAGCTTCTCTGCCAAGGTGATCTGACCCTAGCCCAAGGCTTTCTCATCATAGCAGGCATATGCAGCTGACTGAAGCCAATACACTCAAGGGGCTTCTTCCTCCACACAAGTCTGTGCCAGTCAAACTCAGAATAGAGAAGAAAGGCGGAGAATATTCCACGGGTTGCCTGATTCTCACGCAGCCTGACATCTGATCGCCTGTGAGCCCACATTATGTTCCTCTGAGCATGGGCTGATACCAAGACTTCTTTTTAGGGCCATGATGGAGGTTGGGCAGTGAGTGAGCCTTACCCACCTTTCACGTGTACCCAGCAGGGGGAGATGCTTTCAGTGGGGACTTAGCTCCAGGGAGTATCTCATCGAGGTACTAAGTTGCAGGGGATGATTCTTTGGCCAGGCAGAGCTGTGGAATGGCTTTCTTTCTTTTTTTTTTTTTTTTGAGACGAAGCCTCAAGCCATCCCCCTGGGTAGAGTGCCATGGCATCACGCTCACAGCAACCTCCAACTCCTGGGCTCAAGCGAGTCTCCTGCTTCCGCCTCCCAAGTAGCTGGGACCACAGGTGCCCGCCACAACACCTGGCCATTTTTTGGTTGCAGCCATCATTGTTGTTTGGCGGGCCCGGGCTGGGGATTCGAACCCGCCACCTTAGGTATATGTGGCCTTAGCCACTTGAGCCACAGGCGCCGAGCCGAATGGCTTTCTGAATTTGGGTCCATCATTCTAAAAGCTGGATCTTGAACAAGTTCTTTTCTTTTTTTTTGAGACAGAGTCTCACTATGTCACCCTTGGTAGAGTGCCGTGGCGTCACAGCTCTCAAACTCCTGGGCTTAAGTGATTCTCTTGCCTCAGCCTCCCAAGTAGCTGGGACCACAGGTGCCCACCACAGTGCCCGGCTATTGTTCTGTTGCAGTTAGCCTGGGCCGGGTTCGACCTTGTCAGCCTCGGTATATGTGGCTGGCACCGTAACCACTGTGCTATGGGCGCTGAGCCTGAACAGGTTCTTTAAACTGCTGAGCCTCCAACTTCTCATTTATTACAGGGAGATAATCATAAATGCCCCAAGGAATTGTTATACTTGGCAAACAGCAGGAGCCCAACAAAGTGAATTTCCTTTTCCCCTGCCCACTTTGGGGAAAGACTTTCCAGTTCAAGGGTCTGTCCTGCTCACATAGACCTGAGCCCAGGAGGCAGGTGGATCCCATTTCCTAAAGTGCTTGTGGTGGAACTGGGTGGAAGGGAGAGTGGGACTGTGCTGTCTCTAAAGCACAGTTTCTCTGTGACCCCACAGCCTACCCTATGACAGTGCTCTGACTGTAAAATCATATGACTTAGGGAGGGATACAGAAAATCCAACATATCTGGTGCTTCCCTGAGCTCTAAGTGTAGCTGTACCTCATCACTCAAGGTCAGGATGGGGAAAGGCTGACACCACTCATTCTGCAGCTCTCTAGGGGCAGAGACGTGCTGCCCACCCTGGGCTCATCTCCCTGCTGGTCAGTTGAGGGGGAACGTTCCCAACTTTGATGAGTGTTAATAGCCCAAACTTGGCAACACTGCCATGGGGGGCCTTGTCCGTTATGCCTCCCTTGTTCTTAAAAAAGACTTATGTGGGGGCAGCGCCTGTAGCTCAAAGAAATAGGGCGCCAGCCCCAATGTGGTGAGTTCAAACCCGGCACCGGCCAAAAACTTCAAAAACAACAACAACAACAAAAGATTCATGTGACTAATTCTCATCAGTTTAGTGCAAGAAGACAAAAAGAAGTTTCCTAAGAGTCTAATTTTGGCTGCTAGCACCCTTCTATGTCATCTGGCTACTGGGGACATCTCACCATCCCAGGACTAGCTTGTCTTCATTGCAGTGGGCTGGGAAGGGGGAAGTGCAGTCTGAGAGGTGAGGCTCCGTGCACGATGCAGAGGGGCCCACAGGATGGCAACACTGTACACACCTCAATTCCAGGATGTTGGTGACATTCCCAGAAGGGAAGATCCTTCGGATATAGTTGAAATCACCCACATAGAGGCTCCCGTCAGAGCCACAGGTGAGGGCCACTGGAGCCAGGAGCTTGTTGCCATCAGCAAGGCCATTGCAGCTGGGGCAAGAGATGCTTCTCCGGCGCCCATTGCCCATGACACTCCCGATGATGGGGGGCTGCTGCGACACAAACTGGTTCTCCCCGTTCCCTTTGTGCAGGATGCCTGGGATAAGAATAGAACAGGATCACCTGTGGAGCAGACATAGGTCTTCCTTCCTGTGGTGGGCCACAGAGTCATCTTGATTTTTCAATGCCTGCAAAGTCTCCTCCAACCATTTCCAGGCCCATACCCCAAGGCTGTACCTCATGCCCACAGTGACACCCAGAGTGTCCCAGATAGGCCATAGAGATTTGCTGATTCCATTCTCACCACAAGTCTGCAAGGCAGGCACTGTTGTCATCCCTGTTATAACAGGGGAGCAGCTAGATGGCTTCCCCAGGCCACAGAGACTACGAGCAGAAGAGCTGCCAAGCTGGGCTTATAATCACCGCAGCACACTGCCTCCCGGTGGGGCCGCCGTGTCTCACACACCCAGTCCACAAGCCCCGTTACAGCATGACTTCTTTTTTTTTTTGAGACGGAGCCTCAAGCTATCCCCCCTGGGTAGAGTGCCATGGCATCACACTCACAGCAACCTCCAACTCCTGGGCTCAAGTGAGTCTCCTGCCTCAGCCTCCCAAGTAGCTGGGACTACAGGCGCCCGCCACAACGCCCGGCTATTTTTTGGTTGCAGCCATCATTGTTGTTTGGTGGGCCCGGGCTGGGGATTCGAACTCGCCACCTTAGGTGTATGTGGACAGCATGAATTCTTTACGGCACCTCCTTGTTTTTTAATTGCTACCATATCAAGTGTGGAGCCTGTGTCTTTATCCTTCCTGTCTCCCTAGTGCCTAGCACAGAACCTGCCACAGAGCAGACACCAGCACATGTTCACAGAAACGAATGAGTGCAGCTCACAGTTTCTTCTTGTCCAGGCAGAGTCGAGACGGGTTTTTAATGGACAGGCAGATCCCAGGTCTGGTAGAGGTCTCTACACTGCTTTAATTGCCCTTGGGCCTTGGGTTCCCCACAAGCAAAATGAGGGAGGGACCTCAGGGACTTGTAAACTTTGTCCCAGAGTGCGCTGCTTGCTTTCAGCCCAGACCGTCCTGCCAGCTGCATACGGTCACGGCACCCTCTGCCTCCCGCCTCTCTGCTTCCACGCTGAAACCTGCACGGGCTTTGGCTTTTATAGGTCATAAGAATCTCCCCCTAGCTCTCACCTCTTTATTTTGTCAAAGCTGTCCTTTAGTGAATGGACAGAGTTAATTTTTATGTAGTCCAATCAGCCACTTTTCCATATTAAAGTTTGTGCTTTTCTTAGCCTTGAGGAAATACTTCCCTGAGATTTTAAAGGCACTCTTCCATAGTATCTTTTATCAATTCAAAGGTGTTATGTTTCACATTTAGATGTTTAAGAAAACATCTCAATTTATTTTGTATACAGTGTGAAGCGGGGACTTCATTCAATTGGTCTCCACATATTGAGCCAATTTTCCCAAAACCAGTTTCTAAAACATCCATCCACTCTGTGCTGATACGTGATGCTACCTCTACCGTGCACCAAGTTCCTATATATACACGGTGTGTGGCAGAAACTCCTACTCACCCACCGATAGCCATCCCATCCCCGCTTGCTTTTTTCTGCAGTGAGGGAACCTCTGATATTTAGCTGAGCACGTGACTACCCAGAACAGACTACGATCTCCAGCCCTGTGGGCAGCTACGCCCGTGACTAAGTTCTTCTGGTCGGTGGTGCGTAAGTAGAAGTGGTGTGGGAAGCTGCTGGAAGACATCTTCACGATGGAAAGGACTTACTCTTTGCCTTTTCCTCCTCCTGGTGGGCTGACGTGGTCACTGTGGACCATGACCTTGGGCACGAAGGCCCAAGTTGGGCAAGGACAAAGGGAGCCTCGCTTCTGACCTGCGGCCCAGGATGAGCTACCTCCAGACTTGCAGGTGAGTGAGAGACACACTTTACTTGTCTATAATTCTATCATATTGGATTTTCTAATCCTCAGAGCCAAACCTACTTTTAATTACAGCTTACAGGTCAATTTCTAAGCTCCATGTCCTAATCCCTGCGATATTTACCTGTCCTTGTGCCAGCACCACAGGGAATAGACAATATGGTTTTCCCAAGATAGCGTAATATCTGGTGAGCTTTTCTTTGCTCTTATTTTAAAGACTGCTTTAGCTATTTACAAATCTTTATTCTGTCATACGTTTTGGAATTAGTATACGAATTTCCCCCCCTGAAATATGCTGCGGCTTTGACACATGCGTTTTGGGATTAGGTAGGAGATATTTGACAACATGACCGTATTGGGCTGTCCCATCCTGGGTCATGGTCAGAGTGAGTCATCGATCTGATCACGTTGCTCACGTGCTTTAAGCCTCTGGAGGAAGTACACAGTCCTAATCTGCTTACCCTGGACTCCAGCTGCTCATGCCCCAGCTTTGGCTGTTCCTTCAACTCAGCCTCTGCTCAAATCACAGGGAAACTTCTCTCCACTCTTCTTTTAGGTTTCAGTGCTTTGGTACGTACTGTACCCTCTGCCTAGAAGGTTCTCCCTACTTGATACACAGGGCTAGTCCTACAGGCACTTTGAGACTCAGTTCCAGAGTTCTTGGGGGAGTGACGCCTTGATGAACCAAGAGGCTGAGGGAGGTGCTCCTCTTTTAGGCCCCACAGTGTCCCTCTGTGATGTCATGGTCCATGGCAGAGCATTTTTATTAGTCTCCAACCAGGTAAAGTCTCAAGGCCTTTCATTTCTGCATTCCCGGTGGCCAGCACAGTGACAGGCTCAGAGCAGCTGTGCAAGCAGCATTTGTTGACTGAGCCTTCTGACGGATCACACAGGGGACTATGGGCCTCGAGGAATGCATTTGTTCTTTGACAGGGCATTCAGTGATGTGAGCCAAGGTCCTACCCTGGCCTGGCACACGGCATCCCATTATTCACTCACCACTTTGAATGTTGAGGGCATGATGTTTGTCTAGGCTCCATCCTCCGAGCTTGGATGCATCGATTTCATAGCCCTGCAGTACTGCTGTTCTTTTTTCCCATAGGATCAGGTCTGGGCAGGATTCATACTCATAACCCACGGAAACTGCAGGTCACAAGAGGAGCAAAATGAGTAAGTGAGTTCTCTACTCTTTGGTTTTTAGACCTGCAGGCAAGACCCCTGCCTTGTCTTTTATAGAAAAGGGAAAAAAATTTCTAAGTGGCAAACCATGAGCCTTAGTAACCTTTGCTTTTTTCTGAAGAGTAATTGTACATTCTTGGAAAACATTAAACAAATACTTTCAGATACTTTAAAGGACCCAGGTAAGTCAATTCCAGGGAAATAATCTTTAGTATAGAAAATATTTCATATACAAAAGACTTCAATGCAGCATTATTTACAATAGCAGAAAATTAGAAGTAACCTAAAGGTTTTAGGCAAGTGTGCCCACTTCAAGAACATTATAGAACCACAATGGAAATTATGGTTATGAATTACGGTTATGAAGGCCAAGTAGGGACACGGAAAATGTTATGGAATAATGCTCAGTTGAAAAACTGGCTTATACAATAATCTGCATTTTAAAAACTACATGTGAAATAACAAAACAAATTGAAATGTCAATGAATAGTTGCATTTCTTACACGATTACATATGACCTTTTTTTATTTCTGTTCAATTTTTAAACTTTTATTAATAAACATGGTGTTTTTCTTTTATAAAGAAAAAATATAAAATCACTTATATAACAACACACAGAAAAGGTGCTCAGTTGGGATACTTTTAAAGCTAGAAATTGCTTTGAGTTTTCTTTCTTTTTTTCATTTATTTATTTTTTAGAGACAGAGCCTCACTTTGTCACCCTTGGTAGAGTGCTGTGGTGTCACAGCTCACAGTAATCTCCAGCTCTGTGCCGTGGCGTCACAGCTCATAGCAACCTCCAGCTCTTGTGCCGTGGCATCACCGCTCACAGCAACCTCCAGCTCTTGGGCTTAGGTGATTCTCTTGCCTCAGCCTCCTGAGTAGCTGGGACTACAGGCGCCTGCCACAATGCCTGACTATTTTTTTGTTGCAGTTTGGCTGGGGCCGGGTTCAAACCCACCACCCTTGGTATATGGGCCTGGTGCCCAACCACTGAGCCACAGGCACCGCCCTGCTTTGAGTTTTCAAAGCTTGAAAATCTCCTGGTTTCACTTTTGTTTCATGAATTCAGGCCCCCTTAGAAGGTCATTGGGATGAAAGCTAAACATGGTAGGTTTGAGCCTGGGTTTGTAAAAAGTTGTGTAACACATTTATGGAAAGAACCTACAGAGACAGGAATGCCATTTCCTCCAAGCTTCTTTCTGTGCTGGTGCTGTTTTTCCAGTGGACAATACCCTACCACATGTTCAAGACAGGAATGAACAGCCGGGAAGCCCCTTAAAGTTTCCTTTCCATCTGTGGCAGTAGGAGAACAGGCCAGAAGATGTCCCTGTGACCTCTTCCCTATGACCTTGAGCTCCTTTAGCAGCCACTATGCCTCCTGCTAGTCACCTGTGATCTCAGGGCAGAGATCCAGCCCAGACCCTTCCTTCCCTTTCTAACTGACTGGTGGACACTAAATATGCTCATTTTATCTGAAGAGGTTATGAGGCCTCATTTTTTAAAAGAGATGATAGAAGTGGCTGGAACTACAGAAGGGATCATGAATAGCCACAGAGGGCATCTTGGCTCTGAATGTGCCCTTATGGGGTGGGGGGAATGCAAATCTATAGGAAAGATCTGGGATAAATCCAGCTCTGTTTCCTCCTAGTTATACATCCTTGGGAGGTCCCCTCCCTTCTCTGAGCTTCAGCTTCCTCATGCAGAATTTGGGGCTAGCAATTTCTGACTCGCAGGTGTAAGGATTAAGTGAGATGCTAACGTACAGGGGGGCACAGCGCTCAGAGCAGCGGCTCAGTGGATGTTCTTTTATTTCCTTCCAACCTCCCTCTTTCTCTTCTTCCCCCATCCCTCCCTCCCTTTCTCCTCTTCCTCCTCCTCTTCTTTCCTAAACACAGTATTCTTCTCTGCATCCTCTTTCTACCTTTTCTGAATCAATAAAGGGCATAAAATTGGAGCAAGGGGCTCAAGAAGAGAAGAGATTTGCTGGGCTCTCACTCTTTTTTTTTGTTGGAGACAAAGCCTCAAGCTGTCCCCCCTGGGTAGAGTGCTGTGGCATCACAGCTCACAGCAACCTCCAACTCCTGGGCTCAAGCGAGTCTCCTGCTTCAGCCTCCCAAGTAGCTGGGACCACAGGCACCTGCCACAGTCCCCGGCTATTTTTTTTGGTTGCGGCCGTCATTGTTGTTTGGCAGGCCTGGGCTGGATTTGAACCTACCACCTTAGGTGTATATGGCTGACACCTCAGCCACTTGAGCCACAGGCGCCGAGCCGGCTGTTACTCTTAAGTGCTTGGTGGATTAGCCCTGCTAACAGCGCAGCTCAGAACCCTTCTAGCGACCCTGCACTAATTCAGAAGCACAAATGAGTACAGTCAGCCCTTGCAAGCACAAAGTCCAAGCAAGCCTGGGACTCTCGGTGAGGCTATAGCCAAACTCTGTTTCATCTCACAGAAAGACAGCAACAACAGCAACAGAGACCAGCCTCTCTGTAAGTAAGGTAAGGAGGCCAAAAAGCATTTCTGACGAAGGAAGAATCTTAGCTCCTATAACTCAAAAAAATTAAAGGAAGGGCAGTGCCTGTGCCTCAAAGGAGTGGGAGCTGGCCCCATATACCAGAGGTGGTGGGTTCAAACCTGGCCCTGGCCAAAAAATGCAAAAAAAAAAAAAAATTTGAAGGAACTGTTTTTCAGCTCCCTATTTTAATGGTTAAGTTCTGGCAGGAAGGCTGTGAAATGGCCAGGCAATGTTCCCAGGGCCCTGCCTTTGCAGTGCACAGCCTCTTGCAGCCATCACATGCCACCACAGTGCTTTTCTTTTCTTTTTTTTGAGACAGAGCCTCAAGCTGTCCCCCTGGGTAGAGTGCTGTGGCATCACAGCTCACAGCAACCTCCAGCTCCTGGGCTCAAGCAAGTCTCCTGTCTCAGCCTCCCAAGTAGCTGGGACCACAGGCGCCTGCCACAATGCCCGGCTATTTTTTGGTTGCAGCCATCACTGTTGTTTGGTGGGCCCGGGCTGGATTTGAACCCACCACCTTAGGTGTATGTGGCTGGCACCTTAGCCACTTGAGCCACAGGCGCTGAGCCCACCACAGTGCTTTTCAAGGGCCACTTTGGTTTTAAAGCTTCATTTTAATGATCAAAATTTCCACCTTCATGACTTTCAGACAATCTTTTAGGGCAGGGATGGTCACTGAGAAGTCTTAGAGGCCAAACAAGCCTTGGCTATATTTTGTCTAAGAGGAGGAAGGGAAGATGAAGAAACCAGGGAGGGGGAGAGAGTCCTCCCTCCAGTTGTACTCTCTGAGTCCCTCAGCCGGGAGGCTTACCGAAGGCTTCCGAGAGCCCGAACACCTTCTGGTTGTAGACATCTGTCTTGTCCCAAATGAAGTAATAGGACAGGTCTGGGGCTGCAGCAAACCACTTCCTGAAGAGGCGGCCCTCCACGGCTACCATGAGGTGCACCTTCATGAGGTTGAAGGGGATGGTGGGGTGGGTGAGGCTGATCCTCAAGACAGACTTGTAGCCGGGGGTCCTGCTGCTCAGGTAGCTCAGCTTCATCTTGCAGCCAGAGATAGGGATCTCCTCCTGCAAAGCCTGGGAGCAGAGACAGAGCGAGGCAAGTGATGGGCACCGAGCCCAGAGTGGGAGGCTGGCCAGGGCCCCGCGGACTCTGTGTTCAGGAGGCAGAGAGCGCGCAGAGGAGGGAGGATGAGAAAGAGAAAGAGGAGACAAGAAAGCAGAGGGGGAGGGGGACACGAAAGAGATGAGAGAAAGGATGGGGAGGAGGGAGACAGGTCGGAAGGCAGCTCTCGTGTTGCATGACCCTGCGTAAGGCTCCTCACTTCACTGGACCTCAGGCTCCTCCTCTGTGCAGAGAGAGGACGGTGCTCACTGTGCTGCATTTCTGAGAGGAGCATATGAGACAAAGCACATGAACTACTTAGCATCACGGAGCCCCTGGTGCACCAGCTGCGTCCTAGAAAACTCAGGAGACCTTTGAGTCTTAGTTTCCTCACTGGATTAGCATGAAGCTTGAGTACGCGCATGTGTGCAAAGTGCCTAGCAAATGAGTGTTATCGGGGGACACCGGTGTGCTGGCAGCAGGGGACCAGGAGGAATGTGGACAACTGCCTAAGCAAGAAGGATGGTGCCCCTCTCAGAACTGTGCTGAAGTTAAGATCTGTTGGAAGAGGCATTCCTTAGAGGAGATAACACATACTAGGAGATGTTGCCCAAACCAGTCATTATGCGGAGCTCGGAGCACAGCCTGGCTACTGGCCAGGCTGACCTGCAGAGAGAGGCTGACCTGCACACACAACTGCTAAGCACACTGGGTCCCAGCTTCAGTGCCGTGTTGGATGAACAGGGTGGTGGGCAGGCAGCTCTACTGGGCACAAGGGGCTTAGTTCTAGGACGGGAAGTTTAAACGAATGCCGGGGCGCTAGGGGACATGGCAAAAGTGGAGAACTTCTATCAGCTTCATGCTCTGAGTTCTGTTTCAAGAAAGGGATGTTTGGTCATTTGGGGCTAACATATCTATTCAGGGGACAATGATGACTCTACCCTTGTGTTCACAGAGGAACTGGGCCTTTTTCATTCCATCCATTTCATGGAAGGGTATGAATCCTCACCCTCGCCCCACTGTCTTGAACATGGGAAATTCAGGTATTAGGCCTCAACCAAGGCAATCTTCCTAAATTACAGTTTACAACTTCTAGGCAAAGCAGGCTCTACACCTGCTGAACCACAGGCAGGCCTGTGGTTCCTGATGCCAGTGCCATCCTGATGCTCTCATAAATATTTACCTTCTCTAATGTACCCTTTAAAATTTACATCTCCCAGCACCTGCAAAGGCCAACCAGCAATAGTATTGGGAAAAACCCATGAGTTTGCTCTTGTGTTTTTCATAAATCTGAGAATAAGTAGAGTTTGTGCCCCTACTGAGTAAGCAGGCAGCCAGCTCGGGAAGCCCTGTTAGGAGGGTGCAAACTTTACCCTCATTTGTTCCAAAGTCCCTGCTCCTGGGAAAAATGTCTAGCTGGAGCTGAGCAGCTGAGCCAGGACTGAGTAACAAATTACATCTCTCCAGCAAGCTCTGTCTCCACTGACAAGCATTTCATGAGAAAGGTCAGCCTGGCAGTTGAGACACTGCATGTACAGGCCCTGAATCTCTGAAAAGGAGAGAGGTTTCAACCTGCAAGTGCACTGAGAATTTCAAAATGGTCCTATTTCCTTCTTGGGGGCTGGTGTTGGAAGCCACTCAACAGGGTACGCGTGGAGAGAGGTGTTTGCTCAGCCAGGCATGGAATATACACACATAAATGTATCAACTCCTGCTCTGCCAGCGTCGGCAATCCATTAACAGGAAGTTGTCATGAGGCAGGCCAGATGACCAAGCTCCTCCTGGGCTTCTGCACTGACATCACTCCTCTTCCTCAGGCCTTCGTTTCTGCCATTAGAAATTGGGCTGGGGACAGTGGAGGAAATTTAACTGGTAGAGCTTTGTTAGATCAAAAAAACAAAGAACCAAAAAAAACTACTTTAATCTTTCCCAATTACTTCCCTTTAATGATAATTAAGTAAAGCACTTGCATGTATAGATTTGAGCCCAATAATCCTTAATTGGCAGGAAGGTAGCTCGTGTTCAATAGTCTTACTAAGAGCTATAATTCATCGAGTACTTATGAGGGGCTAAGCATCTCACACACGTTTTTCTCATTTAATTTTTATTATAACGCTCACTGTTTGAGATCCTCTGGCCTATTCCTCGTGGTAGAACCTATCATTTTAAGTAATTTTAGCAGAAATAACGAGAGAGGGGACACTAGAGGCTGAGGAAAAGGAAAGGGAAAGTGAACTGAATGGCAGAGTGGGAAGGGGGAGGGAATTTATCATCAGCTGGAGGGTGCCAGGTGGTTTCCTGGGGCTCCGTGTTTCAGGTGTCCTCACATCCTGATGTCACGCCCGCTATAAGATTTGGTGGCTGGACACAAGGCGGGCTGAAGGGTCTGACCCAGGTCCCACAGAGGTGTGGTCTCTTTCCACTATCTCTGAGAGCCTCCTCCACCCCCAGGTGAAATGAAAGCCTGGTGAGATGCAGTCAGGAAGGCTGGTACCTGAATTTCTGGCACGATGGGGCCTTTCTCGGCACAGGAGCTGGCGAAGGACGTCAGGGGGGATGGAGAGACCACAGGGTTGGGGCGGGCGAAGGTGCTCAGGTCGCAGCTGGGGATCTCGTTCTCCTCATGTCGCATGATGATGGTTTCCATGACAAAGAAGCGATCCCACGGCAGCCAGAGGGTGTGCTCCTGCGTGATGAAAGGGGCCCGCTCGAACCGCAGGATGATGGAGATGCCGCCATTTGTGACCAAATCAAAGCTGCTCAGACGGGGAGGGTTGAAGGGAGAGGAGGGGGAGCAGGGAAGGTGAGAACCGGGATGAGGAGGACAAGAAGGAGAGACAAGAAAGGAGAGGAAATTACACCAAAGGGTCTAAGCGAAAGCATTATTATGTTTTCTTTTTTTGTAAAATGACTTATCACAGAGAATTTGCTGAAATTAACCACTGCTAATGGAGAGCCACTTGCTGGGATCCAGGACAGCTGATGGGTCCTCTGCTGCAGCATTCCTGGTACTCAAGGCCTTTCCACTACACTGGAGCTAAAGTCCAGGGAAAAGTCAGCAGAACAAAGCAGAATAAGCCCTGACCTAAGCCTAGTCCTGGCTCTGCCTTGAATTACTGTGTGATCTCAGGTAAGTTACATAACCTCTCTGATCCTCTATTTTTTATCGTACAATGCAAAGGCTCAAATGGATTGTTCTTAAATCATTTTGATTCTCTAACGTCACAACAATTTTAGTTCTGACTCTGATAGATTATTCAATGAAAGGCTTTGCAGTTACAAAACAGCTAAGTAGTTTAGAGAAGGCACAATTAGAATCATAGGATCTGGCTGGGTGCAATGGCTCCTGCCAGTAACCACCGCAATTTGGGATGCTGGGGTAGGAGGATCACCTGGAGGCATGAATTTGAAACCAGCCTAGGCAATGCAGCAAGACCCCATCTCTGCGAAAAATTAAAAAATGAGCCAGGCATGGTGGTGTCTGCTGCATTCCCAGCTACCTTTGAGGCTAAGGTGGGAGAATCGCTGGAACCCAGAAGTTTGAGGCTGCAGTGAGCTATGATTAGGCCATTGCACTCTAGCCTGGGCAACAGAGCAGGACCCTGTCTCTAAAAAGTGGTGACAAGGGTATCAGCATACTGAGTGCCAACCGCTTAGCAGAGGTAAAATCACTGTGACAGCATCCTGAGGGCTTTTGTTCATTGTCCTCTGAGGATGGTGGGAAGGTCTGAGCAGGAACCTGCCTCCTTCTGGTCCTAGTTCTAGCTCCAAAACAACACCAAACAGGCCTGCTTCAGGATGGTCTCCAGGCCGTTCCCCATCCTCGATGATCCCTGCTAGTCTCTCTTGTTCCGGGCCTATAGGGATTCTACAGGCAGAATTTTCCTTGCCTCACCCAAACAGGACCCCATCAGAAACAGGTTGGTTCTGGCATCTGTACTAATGAACCCCACTTGTACATCTCAGTATTTCTGACACTGCCCCGTCTCACAGAGACTGAGCCAAAGGTTCTGCAGCCAAATGCTCGAAAGCCAGATGAGCTCAGGGGAAGAAAGCCCAGGTATAAACCAAGGTACATCCTAAAGGATTAGTGGGTGGGTCTTGCTTAGCTAAGTAGAAGGCTTGCTCAGTGTACAAGATCTCAGACTAGAATTTTGTGTCCTTTCTTCTCCTAAAACAGAAAGTTTAAAGTCAAGTAACAGCTTGACTGGAAGAGCCACTGAAGAGAATGTAATGGTCATCTGATTCAGTCCCCTCTTCCCAATTTGATGTGTTACTCCCTTCTGCAGAATCAACATCAAGGGCCCATTCGGTTCCCACCTGCACACTTCCAGTGACGAGGGATTGCCACATCACAGCAGGACTGTCCCATCTTGATTAGTTCTCTCTTAGGACTTTTTTGAGTCTGGATCCTTCTCTTTCTAGCTCTTTGTTCATTGGGCCTAGACCTACCTGCTGGGTGACTTCACACTAGTCTGTTCCTTCTGCCTCTGCCAGTCCTTCAAGACTTGGAAACGGTAATCCTGTTCACCTGCCCCCCTGCCCCAGTGGCTGTAGCATCTTTATGGACAAAGTCCTTTTAGCTCTTCCTTTTGGGATGCATTTTCAAGGCCTGCTCAACTTGGTTTTGGGGGATGGAGAGCTCTCCTCCTAATTATCCAACTGGATGGCTGGAACTTTCCCTCCTCCACACAGCCTTCCCCAGGCAGAATTCCAGCTCCTTCTCTGGGTTCCATCCATCCTGTGCTCTGCCCATACCGCATCATACCATAATTGCTCATTTAGCTCTCCAGCCCAGGCACACTCCTTCCTCTGTCTTTCCAGAAACTAGCTGAGTGCTTGATGATTGCAAGTTTATAGAATGAATGTATGAGTGACAGTCGATGACTTCTAAACTGGCACCCCACTACATCTGCCAGGTCCCTTCTTCCTTTGGGTGTTATTGCAGTTCAAGCTGATGTTCACCTTTGAAGTCCATGTGACAGACCCCAAGGCAGGATCTTGCCTTTACCCTGATAAATCTATCCTGTGGGATTGGGCCCATTGCTCTGGCTTGCTCTTCCCTCCTCTAGAAACCACAAGGATTCGGCATTGAACTACCCTGTCCTAGTGCCGAATCCTGCTCTTGGTAGATGGACCCCCAGGTGTGGGCTCCTAAGCTCCAATGCCTGACTTTTCTATCATCAGTGGGGACTTATCACCACTTTGCTGCTCACTCAGCCCTTTCTGGGTTCATAGTTGGGTGCAGGAAGTCAGTTACCACCACTGATTAATAAGTATGACAAAGAAATACAAGGGAAGGTATTTATTTTGAAGGAAGAGTTCAGGTTTGGGCTCTCCAGGATCCATGGTGCAGGGGAAATACCCAGAGAACAACTTTTCTGTCACAGAACTGAATAGCATCTGCGCTTTGAAAGAATCTTTTTAATTGTCAAACAGAATTTTGCCCAGACTTACAGGGCAAAATTTTCCCTTCCTGAAAGGTTGAGTATGGGGAAGACAAATAATGAAAAGGCATACTCTCACGGCTGTGGGCTGTGAGCAAGACGGGGCAGCTGGCCTTGCCAAGGGGAACCCCGCTGTGGATAGGCATGTGGATTTGACCCAGAGTGGGAGGGTCTTGTTCTTAAATGAGGCCCAAACAGCTTAGGGCCAGTCTGAGCATGGCTACTTATTCCAAAGATGAGTTATGTCCCCCTTTCCAAGCCTTGGTTTCCTCATCTGTAAAATGAAGTTGATGATCACCAGCATTTGGCAGAGTTGTCAGTTATACAGATGGGATAATAGATGGCCCACACATTCCCTGGGCATCCTGTTCTATATAATCCCATTTTTCAATTCATTGAGTTTCAGCTGTTGCTCCTGTCTGCTGTTCTCTTAGTTTTTCTTCACGACATCCATTTCCCAGTTTTTTAATGATCTCTTTGGCTAACTTCTTGGCTACTGTTTTCTGTTTTATGAGCTCCTGTTAAGACTTGAAATCTGGTATTTCAGCAAGTGTGGGTGAATGTGTGTGTGTGAGTGTGCAGAGGGTGAGGGGGCTGGATGAGGGTGTCAAGGTGCCTGCCTGGATAGTGAGGAATGCAGTCGGACACAGTCCTGCATTCCTAGTCCACCTGCATACATGGTTCCAGACTATAGCTCTAGTCTCACAGTTTTTCCCTGGGTATGAGATGTAAGAAAGAAGGGGTGTCAAGAAGAATGGGAAGGAAATGCCACTTGTTCCTGCATAACAAACAGGGGATTTTCAGACAATGAGACAGCAAGTGAGAACTTTCCTGTACATTATGAAAGAAAACTTAAGACCCGTAATGGATTGGTAGGAATTGGTCTGCAACTCAAGCCCTATTGTTGCAATTCTGGCTACTATGATGTAACATAGGAGGTTGATTGCAGGAAACATGGCTGATATTTAGCTCCCAGGACCTCTATGCTCTTCAAGGGGCAGTAGAGATTGCAGGGGTAGCACAAACAGGAGGAATTAGAGCCTGCAGGTACCGGACAGTGAGCTTTGCCCTAGGGCCACCAACCAGAGCAAGGCATAAGGACTGATGGTTTCTCATCTCGCGTGACTGACTGGCAAGTTTCATGGCAAAAAGAGAGCAGTTCTCCAAGGCTGCTTTTGGATGACTGTTTAACAGCAGGTGATAATGTGGTCAGAATACCTGGTGCCCAGGATGGTCACATCTGCCATTGTCACAGAGCAGGAAGGCAGTGAAGACAGAGCATAGAAAAGGAGATTCCTTCATGCCTTAGTGGGAGTCTTCCCTGAGGAGCTTCCTGGGTTGGAAGGTGTACAGGGCAGGGCACAGAAGACTGGCCTGGCCAGGTTAGCCCTGAGGACTGGCCACCAGCTTCTTGCAGCTAGGCCTTCCCATTCACATGGAGGGAGGGCGCCCCCCACCACGCTTGCCAAGCCCATCTAAGAGGCACACATGTCTACAAACAGACGAGCCTCTACTTCATTATCGCCTCGGCCGGGACATGTTTACATCTGATATTGGATTAAAGAGGTGCTAAAATCAATCAGCCTGGAGAATAATTTCCAACACACAGTGAAAATCAACCTTATGGGCCCACACTTAGCCAGATGGACTGCCACCACCTGGTTTTATTAAAAACAGAGGACTTGTCACCACTGACAGCCTAAATAGTCCACTTTCCTCCTCCTCTTTTTCTCCAAAATCTTCTCATTGCCTGCCCTGTTACCATCACCTTCTCATCATTCAATAATTTGAAATGCTAACATATAGCTAATATCTATCTATTATTCCAGGCACTGGAAATAGAGCAATGAATTAAAAATAGGGGCAAGGAACTAAGATTTATTAAACACCTACTATGTGCCAGCTGCTTCCCAATCCATCCAATCTGTGAGATAGAGAGCATTATGACCATTAGACAGATGAAGAAATTGAGGCTCACAGAGGTTAAGTGACTTGTCCAAGGACACTCAGCTAGCAGGTGGGAGCGTGAGGGCTATGAGGGAGGCTTGACCTCATTCTACTGATGGTTCTCAGAGGAATTCAAAGGTCTAAATTCTATCATCACCCAAATGGCTTCCATAGACTTATGCAGTTGCAGGATGGAGACCACATGATAGGGATGACTGAGATTTCTGGAGCTGTCTGGTATGTAGAAAGTGGTACACATGCAGTGTTTTATATCAGAAATTGCGGAGCAGGACAGTATGTATAAGGTGTTCCAGGCTGAGGACCAAATAAGAAATTGTTTCATGCGTAACCAAAAGGACGTAGGCCAGAGTTAGGTACAAGGCCATGTAACTAGTGAGCTGCTGAGCTGGGCATTTGAATTTAGGCCCTCTGAGTCCATGTCACATCCTCTTTCCCCTTTATCAGTCCAGTAGCAGCTATGTGGCAGAGTCACAGGACAAGGCCTTCACTCTTCCTGGCCCATAAGGGTCTCCTACCTGCCATCTTGCCTGCTGATTGTATATCCGAAGAGCGGGTTATTGACAAAACTGATGTTCACACCAACAAGCGGGGTCCCATCTGATGTCATCACTTGACCACGAATAACACATGCATGCCTGCGGGAAGAGAAGAGAGAATAACGCGATGTACCTTTCACAGTTACCCTAGGGGTCAGAAGACAGAAGCCCAATCCTTCAGACACTTCTTACACCCAGAGACAATAAAATAATATCTTTTAAAGATACCCCCTCAACTAAGGCATACAAGTATCCTTGAGAGAATTACAGTTGGGGTTTTTTTCCAAACATCTCACTCAGAGGTTATTTTCTAAGGATACTATATTATGCTATAAGGAGATACAATTGATCCCAGAGGGTAATACAGTATAGTTACATGTATGGATTTGGAGTTAGATGATCTGGGTTCAGATCCCAGCTCTGTCACTTTGTAGCTCTCTGAACTTGTGTAGGTATGTGACAGTTCTTTGAGCCTCTGTATTTTCATCCCAGTACAGAGTAAGCTCCCTAAATGGTAATGGCTTCTATTGTCACTAACTGTCTTATTGGGAGTGAACATACAAGAAAGTGAGCAGGACAGAGGGTACATCCATCTGGCATTGGATACAGAAGGACAGATGCTAACACCCCCTTGGAGGGGGTTATAGAACCTGTCACCTCACCTGCTATCCCTCTCCCAGTAGACGACAAATCATCTGTGTTTCCCAAACTCGCCAGGCGAACGTTGGTTAGAGCCTCTGAGTCTGAAATAATCTTTAATCTGCCTAAAACGTCATTCCTGCCCCCCTTTCCCAACATTCTCACCCATTTTCAAATAACACCTCTTCCCTGAAACCTTTTTTGATGCCCCGTATCAGAATTAGTTCCTCTATCCCCTGAAACCCGACACAAACACCTTGATACCCTGCCAAAACACGCGTTTCTCCTCCCCCACCAGATCATGAGCTCTTTGAGGGGAGGATGAAGGATTCTTTTTTGTTTCTCTACGTGCCTGGACTGTATGTAATAAATACTATGTCACTGTTCAAAAAATGGGGGCTCAATAAATAAGTGGAAGAATTAGAGATGTTTTGGAATGATGGTTTCTCAAATGTTTCAGAAGCGGGAACTTTTTGGCAGATGGCCTTTTATAAGGACTCAAAGTTGAAAACAAGAAGATGATTTCTGGATGAAGCAGAGGTGGTGGACGCCTCTCCCTTTTGGGAGGTTCTGAGGGCAGCTCTGGAGTCTTAGTCTGGAAAAGTCAGTTGGAAAATCACTAAGTTAGTGGAACCGTTTTCATTTTATAGAATAGGAAATTGAGTTCCTGGGAGGTTATAATATTTGTGTGAAGCCACGTTGACAGGTGGTGGCAGAGCCAGGTCTTGAATCTGGGCCTCACGACTCTGAGTCCAAGTCTGGACCAGCCTGTTTGCTGTTGACATGGATGGAAATGAGGGTGCTGGATAGGGTGTCAATATCCTAAAGAGTTGGGGTGCTAGGAGGACTGCCCTCGTTGATGAGATAAATCTGAGGCAAAAATGGAGGCACTGTTGTCCACATAACTTAATCCATTCTCCTCAGTTCAGAAGCCTTTTTTTCTGGTCTACAGATGATGCCCATGGACTAAAAAAAGATCTCAAACTCAGTTTCTGCATTATTAGGTGCCCACACCTCTACCTTCCTAGAGTGATAAACTTTTCTCTGTTTGATGAGAAAAGCAATTAACACCAGGCTTGTAAGCAGCTGGTCTCACTAGTGTCAGCTTGTCCTTTCTGAAGGCAAGAACAACTACCCACAATGCACCAACCCCCTGCACCCCCCCAACTCCCAACCTCACCACACACAATCTGGTTAATGCTAATTCAAGCTGCAGTTTCCTTCCGAGGCCCTTGGTCTAAATGTAATTACACAGCCAACAAGTTAAGCAGGTGAAGCTCAGCAAAGACTTTTTCAGTCCTGCTCTGAAGGTCTCCCAATATATTTATGTGAAATTATCTCTGCAAATGGGTATGATTTATTCCATCAATTGTATTCAGTTGGGACTGAGGGATGCGTTCTTTAATGGGGGACAATTGGATTTCTTATTGCTGGAACTTTGTCCTTCCACGGAATTACTAACAGATCTCATCTCCTTCTGCTGGCTACTATCCAGGCTTCCCCTGACATATGTACCCTTGGCTTCTTTCTGGACAGTAACCAGCCCTCTGGGAATGGTTTCCTTTGTGGGACTGCCCCAGCTGCTGTCCCTCATCACATGCAGGCCAGTCTCCTCTGATTTCTCTCTCTTTGGGGATTTCCCGATAATTGGGAAACACTAAATCAGCACCATTTGGCTCTCATGTAGCCTCCAACTCGGCAAGCCAGAGCTGATGTAATTTTAGCCCGGGCTCCTGTGGACTACTTTTGGATTCTGGGGAAGATTAAGTTGACTCCTTGTATGCCGGTAGGTCACAAAGGCCTCTTGCCAAAACAGGCATTTGGGTTAGGAATTAAGCCCCAGAGAAAACACTTCCATCCCCTTTCTGTTTTCATGACTTTCAGTTTTCAAGAAAGCCTAGTTTAACAGAACGCCCTCTCTGGAGCAAAGGAGATGGGGGAAATCAGCTCTGTGGAGGGCTTTGAAATGTGTCTCAAGACACTTGCTTGTGTCCAGGGAAGCTTGAAATGATATCAGTGCTGAGCTTTCCAGGGCTTTCTTTGTTCTTCCATTATTTAATGACTACCTTCAGTGGTGTGCTGGTAAATGTTTATCAGCTGATTTTCAAAATAAAGAAAGAAAGAAAAGAAAAGAAAAGCAGCTTTAACTGTGCTTGCCCATTTCTGTGTTGTAAATACTCTCATCATGGTCAATTTCAAGCTACCAATCAGATGTCACTGAGCAGAGTTGGGAAGAGAGGCACAGTAGGACACCCTTAGACAGTGTTTCCACCACAGAGAGAACAAGAGTCCTAAATAAGCTTAAGAGCAAAAATACAATACAATAATTAGAAAGTAATACGTTATGAGTATTTGTTACCTTGGTTTTTAATACATTTAATTTTACATAATCTACTTTTTAAGAATGGCTGTGTTTAACACCAGCTTGCAGAATTCTCAAACATTTAATAATCAGTTTTTGTGAGCTGCTCTGAGCTAGTTGGAATGTACCTAAGAAATAGTTGCTGCTTTGAATATAAAAGTCCGAAATAGAAGACAACCTTGGTGAAAAACCATTAGCATGGTAACTACTGTCACCAACTTGGCTTCCCAGCTAGCTCATATGATCCTTTCACTGCCAGTGTGATATTTGACATGTTTTGCTTTCCCTTGGTCACTGTCTTAGCACAATAGAATCCTATTTAAGTGGGGCTTGGTATGGTGGCTCATGACTGTAGTCCTAGCACTCTGGGAGGCCGAGGTAGGTGGATTGCTTGAGCTCGGGAGTTCAAGACCAGCCTGAGTAAGCACAAGACCCTGTCTCTAAAAGAACCTAGCTGGACATTGTGGTGGGTGCCTGTAGTCCCAGTTATTCAGGATGCTAAGGCAAGAGGATCACTTGAGCCCAATGCCACAGCACTCAACCCCAGGACAACTGAGTGAGACTATCTCAAAAAAAAAAAAGAAAAAAAGAAAATCCCATTTAAGCTGTCATTACCAAATTTAAGTTGCCAAATTTACCACCCCCTCCTCTGGGTTTCTATAAACCAGTGGTTCTCAACCTTCCTAATGCGTCAATGTATTTTCGTTGTTAAAAAGGAGTTGCGACCCACAGTTTGAGAACCGCTGCTATACACCTTACAAGAATCTTTCCAACACTGTGATCATCGCATGTTTCTATAATTCATATTTATGGAGCTTCTACCTATCTCACATGCTCATGTGTAAGCCAGAAGAAGGCTGAAACCACATCTCCAGTGGCTAGGGTAAGCATGGGATGTCACTCTCTGAGTGGTTGTTAAGTGAAAATGATCAAGTAACCAAAACTCAGAGAGAAAAGACTTGCTCAAGATCCCCCCCCAGAGGAACTCAGTTAGCTGAGCTGATACTCAAAAGCTAGGACTTCTTACTTTGAAGTCCCTACTTTTACTTCTGTGTTATGTTCCTATAGTCACTAAAATTCACTTTCATAAAAAGCTGGACACCTACCATGAGCCACAGGCACTGTGCTAGGTGCTGGGTTATAGAAATGCAGTTCCTTGCTAGGGCTCATGAAAGCCAATGTGAAATGCCTGAGTGTCATCGTCTCTGACACCAGCGAGTCAACACATGGGTTTGGCATATGTCAGGCAGCTGGGATACAAAACAAGCAATTAGGCTGGGCGAACTCTGCCAGGAGGGAGCGCTCATGCCAGGCCAAGGGGGGTGTCAAACATACTGGCATTAGCCCAGCTACACACTCAGGGCCTGACTGAGGGGCCCTTGCTGATGCCAAGGAGGGGGACGATCCACCTGACTGCTTCTTGAGCACAGTGGCAAGGTCTGTGATCCAGAGGAAACTGTCAGAGAGACACCACCACCCCAAAACAGAATCAAACAAATAAAAAGCCAATCTCAACTGTCACTCAGGGAAAAGCAGTAGGGGTGTGTTAGAGAGAGCATTGGGCAGGAAATCACTGTTCCTAGCTCTGACTCTGGTAATGAACTGTATGGCCTTGGAGAGTCATCTGACCTTTCTGGACTTCCCTTCTCTCATCTGTCAAATGCAGGCCGGAGTTGTTCCCAACCTGGTATGAAACAGAATCCAACATGGGTTTAAGAATTTATATTTGTTTTAATCCATCGTTACTCAGTCCAGCTCAAGCAACCTTACTAAGTGTGGTTTCAGAATCTTAATGGAGGTCATACAATGCTTATACTTATCTCGGAATTGTTCCCTCTGTTTGGAAGCTTCCCTCTCTCTGTCTATTCTGTTCACCTAAAAACAGCCTGCTCCCCCTTCAGGACCCAGCTCAGCATTCACCAAGCAGTATCCACCACATCTGCCCCTCCTGGGGTACACTTAGCGCTGTCCCACTATCAGGACAATCATCCCCACCCCCCCACAGCAGACCATGAGCTCTTTGGAGATGGGAATCAACCACACTGCCTTCACTGCTATGTTCCCAACAGTGAACATAGTTAATGGTCATTTCTGAGTGGGCAAAAGAAAATTTCTTCCAAAACAGGTATCTGTCTTAGAATTTGAAAGCAGAGAACAGAGTAAGCTCTTGCTAAGTATTTATTAAGTGAATAAAGAGCTTATGTGCTTCTGTTACATAAGGAGAGGGCAAAGGCAGAGAATTTGGAGCTGCTTGACCTTGGCTGGGATATGGCTAGAGAACTGAGGGCTGGAAGGGCTGGGCCTCTCCACCTGGCCAGCCCATACTCTCAAAGTTCAGGTCCCCCCCACCCCGGAGGACTCACTCGGCCTCTGCTTGCAACTCTACTCTTGTGATTCTGTATCTTTCTCATTAGTATCACCTGTTTGAAAAACTTGTAAAAAGAACGCCAGAAATTACGTTAGATTTATTATTCAATGTATATTATATACAAGCAAATAAAGGAAGGTGATGGGAGGAAAATTGCAGCTTTCACTTTTTTTGTTGTTATTAAATGAAAGCAGCTAATTCGGTGTTCAGAAGACTGGAATATCATTTGGGACCTAGGTGGCCAGTGAGAACTCCAGTCTTTCCCTGCTTCACCGTATTTACCACCCCACGCCGTTATGGGTTACGGAAATCACTCCTTTGCATTATATGCTTCACACAGATTATATGCCTGCCTTGCACAAACCCTTAAAGTGTTTCCTGCTAACTTTGGGGGACTGAATGAGGACCTTCACAGCATTTAGCATAATTTATCCCAAGTTTTATAGGAACATTACCTGGGCCCAAATGAGAAGCCCTAGATTCGCAGCCTGCCATACTGCCACCTTCAAGGGTATCCACTCAGAGCCTGACACTGTCCACTCTGCTGCAGCTTCCAAGGCCACCTTTGCAGCCTGGCCACACAGGCAGATCTGTGGCTCTCGCTTCCTACTTTTCCGTCTCATGCTCTGCCTCTGTTTCCTGAACCTGCCTTCCCAGCCTGACATCTTCCACCTATATGCATACTGTTGGGAAACCCCTGATCATGAAGTGTTAGAGTCAGAGAGACCTCATTGATCATCGCTTTCTAACTTCTCGAGGGATAGGTGAGGAAACAAAGTCCAGACAGGAAAGGGACTTGCCCATTCTTGTGGAGTTGCTGGGGAGCCAGGGTTCAAACGCAGCACTCAGCATGGCAGTCGAGATCCATAAGAACCTGGGAAAGTCACTTCACCTCTTGAGCTACTTGCTATCTGATGCACATACCATGTTTCTCTCAAAATAAGACACTATCTTATATTTATTTTTTTCCCAAGAAGACACACTAGGGCTTATTTTCAGGGGATGTCTTATTTTTATTAAGTATAATAGAACAATCTACATTTAGTCAAATACAGTTAAGTCATCTTCTTTTGGAACCTTACAGGGGGAGCCAACCTTGTTGTTGGAGTTGGCACTAGTGATATGTAAACTCCTTTCCCATAGCCATTCGCACGTGTGCAATAGGATGCCTGTGACCACACTTACCACACACCTACCCGCACAAGTGCAAACGGCTCGGAGAAAGGAGCTGTGGCAGATAAAAGGTATTCCAGTCTTCCTTACCACTCTGCCCCCCAAATGCAGGGCGTATCACTAGGTCTTATTATCAGGGTAGGGCTTAGATTTAACAAATGCATGGAAATTCTGCTAGGGCTTATTTTTGGGATAGGTCTTATTTTCAAGGAAACGTGGCATGTACCTAACTAATTGAGAATTCCGATTTGTTTTCCCCGCCCCCCCAAAATCAGAGTTAACATCATTAGAGCAGGGCTTTTGAAACTCTTTAGATTGCAGTCCCTTTCTATAAACCTTTTCCAGCAGTCTTCTTCAGTGTTTTTATATTCATTTATATATTATACACATGCTACCATCATTAGTGATGGAAAGCATAATATACATTTGGTATAAAGTTTAATGAATATAGATCCATATTTAAAATAGCCTTCTTGATGATTTTGAGTCTTTTAGATAACTCAGCTTGATTTTTTTTTTTTTTGAGACAGGGTCTTGTTCTGTCACTTGGGCTAGAGAGAGGTGACAGATAACTCACTGCAGCCTGCAACTCATGAGATCAAGCAGTCCTCCTGCCCCAGCCTCCCAGAGTAGCTGGGACTACAGGTACGTGCCACCACGCCCAGCTAATTTTTCTATTTTTAGTAGAGATGGGTCTCACTCTTGCTTAGGCTGATCTTGAACTTCTGGCCTCAAGCAATCCTCTTGCCTCAGCCTCTCAAAGTGATAGGATTAGAGGCGTGAGCCACCATGCCTGGGCAAGATTCTTGATAATTTTGAATCTCTTTGTTAACTTTCTGTTAGAGCTAATTAGATAGAAGCCCTCAATTTTTTTTTTACTTGTACTCAAGGACCACCATAGATCCCACCTTGGGACTACTGCACTAGAATTATGATGGTGTGTATATGGTGATTTCTTTGTATGAAAAATAAATTAAAATATACTATATATTATTAAATTCAAAGGTCAACCTCTTTTGTTATTCATTCTTAATAACTTATTTGAAAGTTCTCCCTGTGTTTACCATGTATGTCTTCCAATAGCCCTAGACCCAAACCAATAAAGCCTGATCTAATCATTTAACTTTTAATGTTCCCAACTTATACTAGGAGGCAGGGGATTAGACCTTCTCGGAGGCACCTTGCAATCTAAGATCCCCACTCTTCAAGTTTCATTTTTTTACTTGTTAGTTTACTTTTTTAACCATGTCATCAGTAGTTGATGACTACTGTGCCATATTGGCCCTTTTCTATGGCACCTGCTATCTCCAGACTCTTTAGTTTGGCATAGAAGGCCTTTCAGGACCTGGCCCCTGGCTGTCTCTTCAGGCTCGCTCCCCAGTTTTCTGCTCTTACACCTTCTGTGTGCAGGCATGGTGAATTTTTTCTCATATCCTTGCCTGGGCACGCATTTCCATGCCTTGCTGCCTTTGTCTTTGCTGTTCACCTGCTTCCAAAGTCTTTCCTCCCATCCCTACTAATCTCTCCCTCAAGACTTGCCTCCTCAGTGAAGCTCTTCCTGATTTCCCCCTTACAAAGTAGTTACTCCCTTTTTTGGCCAACAAAGCATAAGGTACTCATTGCACTAAATTGTATTAGCTCCCCTGCCTTATCTTCTGTTCTAGATTTTGAGTTCCTTGGGGGTAGCAACTATGTCCTTTTATCTCCATAACTCATGCTAGCCCATGAGTCTGTTTTGATTGTGCATTCAATAATTGTGGAGTGTGGAGAGACATAAACTGATGAAAGAAGATGATGGCAGAAAAACTATGAACACACAGCAGTTATTTTACATAGCCCAATTAAAGTAAAGAAGCTATAGATTCAGAGACGAGAAGCTTAGACAAAGACTGGTCAATGAGGATGGGGTTCCGCTATAGAACTTTCACTGAGCACTCACTTAGTGCTGGGTGGTAGGAAAACTATTTATTCATCTATTTTCTTATTTATTTAGGGAAATCACAGGACAGCAATGCTCGTGTCTGTTCTATTTCCACTGTATTCTTGGGAGGTACTCAAAATATGTGTTTAAAAACTAACAAAAAATTATATATAGTTCCTACTTCTGAAGAATTCACAATCTAGAACGTTCTTTGGCTTTCATAAAATCCTTGGATCTGGAAGTAAAGCTAATAAAAAAAGGAGCTACCTGCCAAGCCATTCCAGCATAACTAAAACAAAGATATTCTCACAGTTGGGATAAAGTGCCAGACTCTATCTAGATGTCCCAAGTTCTATTTTTTCATTGGGAATGGGGCTCAGTTTAGACTTTACCAGAAGCTTCCAGATTGCTTATTGGGTACATGAAAAAGTCACCCAAGGGGAGTATTTCAATTCATTATAAAAAAAGCTTTACACCTCGAATCATTTTGTGTATGTTTCAGGAGATGAAGAAGAAATCCACAGACTCCTTCAGACAGATGGAGGAGTTTAACTTTTTTTTTTTTTTTTTTTTGCAGTATTTGGCCAGTGCTGGGTTTGAACCCGCCACCTCTGGTATATGGGGCTGGCGCCCTACTCCTTTGAGCCACAGGCACCTCCCAAGGAGTTTAAATTTTAAGCGAGAGGAGTCTTCTGAGTGACTGAGTACAAGCTCCTCATTAACAGAGGAGGTAAGTAATCTGTGGAGAAGGGGTGGAACTTCCCTTCCACTGCCCACTGACGCTGGCACCACCAGCTCAGCCATGGTGCCTGACACTGCCGGGACCATCCACCCACGAGGAGGCCTAGTGACTACTAGTGTCTTCTGGGGCCTTAGGCTGTTCCTCTCGCAGAGCCCAGAAGCCACTGCTCTGGCTTCTAAGCTAATGTAGCTGCTGGCTCCCTCAGACACCAAGGACGCATGAGTTCTCAGGCTGCAGCTTTAATTCCCTATGTCTGTGGGCAGCCTGGCTGCTAAATGCAGAGGCTTCAGTCTGAGTCCTTTCCCCTAGGAATCTTCTGGGATATTTTCTGCTGGCTGACAAAGTTGTGCACAAGAACAGAGCCCTTGACTGTCCACCACACTGTGTTTCCAGGGAAGTGAGTCCAGTGGTGTGGAGGGAGAGCAGGCCTAAGAGGGGCTGGCTGGCAGAGAGCAAGGCCCCTGCCCCTGGGTGATCAGGTTGGCCATGTCTGAGGACATGGGATATATGGTGCATGTCTAGAGATCCTGTTTTCTATACCATGTGGCCAGAGATCTGTTTCTAAGAAAACTCAGGAGATGATTTTTGCTGTTGGAAAAACACAAGGCAGCTACAGCTTTAATTCCCCATAGCCGTGGGCAGCCTGGCTGCTGAATGCAGAGCACAGGGCACAGGGCAGGTCCTGCTTTACCAGGAACAGGAGACTAGCATGGACCATGACTAGAACCACTTCCTGGGGAAGGGTGATATGGGCAGAGACACAGTAGGGAAGCCAGTGCACAGTCCAGCGCCGCAAGCTGGATCTGAGGTGCACAGCACTGAACAGGCGGCCCTTGCGGGGGAAATAATAATTTAAAAGACAAAGGAGGAGGATCTGACAAAGGGACAGCATGGTGAAGGGGTTCCCAGAGGCATGTGGATGTGAATGTCCCTTGTGCTACCAGTTAATCTAGTCCAGGTTCCTAGGGAGAACAGGCACAGAGCTCTAGACCCAGACATGGCAGGGGTGAGAGTCTGGCCAAAGAGTACAAGTCTTCCAGACTACTTATTGGGCTGCTTACAGTAGGAACTCAGGCACAGAAATGAGGCCAGAATTCAGGGACAAGGCAGAAACCTATGTGGCAAGTGATGGGTCAGACAAACTGCAGGAAGGACGCGAGCAGCTGGGTTGCTCTAAGCTCTTCTCCTTGGACTGGGATTGGTCCTAGCGGCCTGCAGGGTGAGACCCCCAGAGTGCACTCACATGGCCCCCACGTGGTGGGAGGAGGAGGCAGAGGTGGGCAGGGGGCGGGCAGGGGGCAGGCAGGGCTGGGTCTCTCTCCTGCCAAAATGCTGCAAGAGGCTGCATCTCTCCACTTCAGGCCCCTCACTGTGGGGTTTGCTTGCAGCCACCTCTTAAGGCCTCTGGGATCTGCATGGAGGGCGAGTTGGACTCGCTGTGGAGTATTTGTAAATCCTTCCTTATATTCTCCACTGGGGGCAATACTAGGAATGTAAACTATGTCTCTTCAAATATTTTGACTTCTTAGTGCTTTAAATTTATCAGTTCAGGATGAAAATATAGAAAGTCTCTGACTTACAAACAGCAGAATTAAAGCTTGCAATATTACAGCCATCACTCAGGACTTCAGGTGCTCCCAGACTCAGCCTCAGCTACTAAGTTGCTGAGCCAAGGGCTCCCTCTGGCCTGGAAGTTTCCTCTTTCATCAGAGAGGGCTGAATCTCAAAGGCCCATTCGCTCTGGGCCATCCTATGGTGATGGAACATTTGCATCAATTACATAACTGTTTTGATGCTTCTAGTTAAAATTTTCATTTTTCTCCCGTCTCTCATAGTGACATTAAAACCTGTATGTGTACCAATACTATTGCTAGTGCTAATGTCAGCACTACCGCAGTCAGTGATGATGCCACTGACTTGTTTAACGCTTACTGCCCTGACATCTAAGGCTTTTACTTCTCATTTACTCCTCAGTACATCCCCATGAGGTATGGATTATTACCCTCCTAAGAGAGAGGAGAGGAGTGAGGCCCAGAGGGATTGAGACACTCGTCTAAGGTCACACAGGTAGCAAACAATGGGACTGGGATTCAAAGCTCTGCGGTCAGCACTCACCAAGCCCTACTGTGCATTTATCTATTATGTCACACAGCATTCGAGAGAAAGTCAGGGCAAGCTGGGCTTGTAGGGAACAGCACCGCACTGCGTAGATTTCTGCATTGCCGAAGCTGAGCTAGGAACACACAGGACATGGCAGAGAAGGGGCAGTCGGGCTTGGCTTCCAGTGCTGGCTCTGCTACTTACGAGCCCCATGACCTTGGCTAGTTTACTCATTAGCTGTCATTACTAAGTATGTGCTGGGTAGATCAGCTGCTGATTTCTGGGCCTTTCATCTCATTTAATCTTCTGAACAACCTGGCAGGGGTGGAGTTAGTGACTCTGTATCGGAGGAGGAATTGAGCCTTACTTGCCCAGGACCACTCTCCCAAAGCCCAAGTTGCTCCTGCTTCGCCACAGCATCCTCTGCTAATGCTTCCCGTGATGGACAGCTAGGACTAGGCTTAAGCTACAAAGCAAACGGAGACCATAATTTGTTTCTGAAATCAATAAAGGGATGATCAAGTGGCAGAGGAGTTGCTGTTAGCTGCTCGTCAGGATGACAAGAGGAGTTGCTGCCTGCATCCTGAATTGAATTCACCTAGTTGCTTCATCATCATAAATACTCATTGCGATGTGGGGAGGGATTTTAAAAAACCAACATGAATAATAAATAATGGCTGACATTTTGGAGGAAGCAGGATCTTTACCTTCTTCCATCAGGTAATTCATCATTGTCCTTCTTTCCTTTAAAAAAAAACAAAAAACAAAAAATAAAACCGATGGGGTCCCCTGTCAGCTCAGCTTGTTCTGAAAATGCAGGAGTATAATTCAATAATAAATTCTCTCAGAGGCCAGCTGTCAGGAAGTCGGTGTTTATTTGAAGTCCATTAGATGATCTCTACGCCTGGCCCCTCAGAGGGCTCTCTGAGGGCTGTCTAGGGCCCTGGGCAGGGGGGTGTGGGGAGCAAATGCTCTTCTGTCACCGCTAGGCCACTGACACTTACATATGGCTTTACATCTGCAGTGGACCAATAAAAAATGACAGTGCATATATGATGATTCCTCCCTCCTTTCCATTAGTTTTTCCTCAGGAAAACTCTTGCTTTCAAGATTCCTAGAAGCTTCATAAAGAGTGTGAAAGGAATTCTGAAGACTTACAAGGGATCAAGGTTATTTTGCTTCTGTGGATGGCCAATTTTAAGTACGGATGGAGAGAAAATGCTGTAAGCAGGTTTGTGAGCAGATGAGGGACAAATCTCTCTCGGCTCCTGCCCCTAAGCCACCTTTCTGGCCTCACATGCCCCTGTGTCCTTCCTTCTCTCCTCTTCCCCCTTTGCTTACTGTGACCATGTACAATATCTCAGATTTCCTAAGCCCATCTTGATATCAAGTGTCAGAGCGTGTCTCCTGACTCTTGAGTGGAAAACATTATAACCATAATTACCTTCCAAGCACATTAAAATTCTCCCCATTCCCTCACTGTCCTGGAAAGTCATGCTGTTGCTCACACTGGCTTCTCGGTCTAGGATGTATCGTTAAATCTTGTTTGACTGAAGCCCATGGCCAGCGATGCGGCTCACCCTGCAGTACACACAGACACATTCCCACATCCACGCGCAACATGTATTTCATGGAATACTTACTACTTTTCCAGTGTTGCACTGATTATTTCCCATTCCATTCTCTCCCATTCCATTTACATTTACTTCTTCTTTTTAAAACAATAGTTTTCACCCATGAAATTGATTTCAGAATGCACAAATGGGTTGTTGTGACCTGCAGTTTGATAAATGATGTTCTAATGGCCAGCCCTCCTGACTGAAACCTTTGTCTCCGGCCAAAGGCCATCTCCTGCAGGAAGTCTCCATTCGTGCGTTTGTTTGTTCATTCACTCCACAAAAAACACCCTCCATTGCTCACCCTGTGCCCATCCTTTGCTGCCTACTGGAGAAACGAAGCCCGGCAGAGGCGGCTCTGTGGTGTGGGCTGTGGAGACGGGCTTACGGTGGGAGTGACGGTTTTATCTTTGAACTCACACAGCATTTTGTCTCTCTTTCTCTTTAGGCTCCCAGCACGGACTGACTGACTCACTGATTCATTCTGTCATTCATTGTGGTGGGCTCTGGGTTCAGTGACAACAAGGCGTGGGATCCACAAAGATCCCCTAAAATAACGTGGTGAGATGCAAATCTCCTTCCATGCCTGGTGCAGAGTAGGTCCGGTCAATTACTACCACGTCAAGTGTGTGTCTGGGCGGCTGTGCCCCTCCGAGCCCGCCTAGTCTCCTCTCCTCCCAGGATCTGTCCTCTCTATGGGATACGATTCTCTGATTCCTTTGGGATGACCGGTCTGGCCACCCAGCCTTCCTTTTCCTAATGTCCTCCTGACTCTCTGGATCTGTTCTCTTTGGGTCCAGTGTATTCTGCAAACCAAGTCCTGTAGCTCCCTGTCCACATCCATCTGCTTACACAAGTGAGCTGACCACCTGTTAGAGCCGGAGGGGCCATCATCACATGACTGCTCAGACTAGTACAGCATCCCCAGACATATGCTAAACTTAGATTCAAATGCCCTGAGGATGTGCTTCTGTCAGAACCTCTCCCTGTTACCTAATGACTTACCCAGGATCGGCCACTTGCAGCTATTCACTGAGATGATCTCTGCCTCACTCACATCTAGCCTTTCTTCTTCTTTTTTTTTTTTTAAGTTATTTTCTTTTTGTTTGTTTTTTAAAGAGGGGGTCTTGCTCTGTCACCCAGGTTGGAGTGCAGCAGTGCAATCAGCCCTCACTGCAAACCTTGAATGCCTGGGCTCAAGTCTTGCCTCAGCCTCCTGAGTAGCTGCGACTATAGGCATATGCCATTGTGCCAGCTTTTCTTTTTTTTTTTTTCTTCTTATATACATGTATTTTTTAGAGACAGATCTCACTATGCTGCCCAGGTTGGTCTGAAACTCCTAGGCTCAATCAATCCTCCCACCTCAGTCTCCTGAGATGCTGGGATTACAGGCATGAGGCACCCTGCCCAGTTTAGCCCTTTCAGTCTGATTAGTCCTTCCCAAGAACACAAATACACCGATAGTATTTCTATTCAGCCTTGTCTTGAATCTTCTCCCAGAAGATGTGTCCTGTTGACCTCCCTTTCCCAGCTTGTCTTATCCCCAGCCCCCTAGTCTGCGTCCTGGCCTCTTTGTACGGACAACCCAGTTAGAGAGCCTTCCACCTGCAGACCTCAGCAGCTCCTGGTCTCTCCCTCAGGTCTCAGTGGTGGGCACCCTTCATTATATTCTCCACATGACTCCAGGTGAGGGACAAGTGTGCTACTAGGCGGATGGGGCCCAGGCACCCAGGCCAGGAGAGAAAGGTGGCATTCAAGCCACCTAATCATTGAAAGTGGCTCCCATGTCTGCTCTGTCCCCTCCTACTTTATATCATGCCTCTCCCAAGCTCTATGGAGTTGAGGACAGCAGTGGCAGGATGTCAGCTAGAAGTGTCGTAGTCATCAAGCCACTATTAAACAGCTGCTCTAGGCCAGGCACTGTGCTGGGTGGGCTTGGGGACACAGATGAACCAGATAGGACCCCGGAGGGAGGTCTTCCTCACTCCCAAGCATGGGGTCAGTCTTCTGAGGAAATGCATTCTGGGCAAGCCCCGGGAGCTAGGGACTGGCTTGCTTGCTTCGCCACTGAAAGAAAGTCAGTTCAGTTCTAGACCTTGGCCTTGCATTCCTCTTCCTCTCTCAGTCTCAGTGCCTGAGGTCCCAGCACACCTCATAGCTAAGGCTCCCTGAGCCGGACTCATAGCTGGGAATCAGCTGAGTGAACCTCTGAGCCCTGCTTCTCTCTGACAGTCTCAGAAATGCTGGGGGGTGGGGGGGGCTCTGGGTGACAGCCTGCTTCTCAGAGGCTGTTAAATGAAATCTCAGACAAACTGTCAAGACTGTGGTAGAACATATGGGGTGTAGGAGAACACAAGGTTTTGTCATTCAGGGGCAGGTACCAAGTCAGGTCTGCCTCCCATCAGAGATCTACTCTGGAGAAATGCCACTGGGTTCTTCATTAACAAGGATCCCAGCTGACAGCAGCTGGCAAGAATGCTGCCTTTTTTCTTCCTCAAATGATTCCACAATCTAAACCTGGCTCATCTGGGGGTGAGGGTATTTGCTGAACCGAGAAGGAAGCAGATTTGGGAGCTCTTTTTAACACCATTGCCACCACCATCATGTAACTAGCAAGAATGTTTTTGTGGGGCAGTACTAGGTTGTGGCTTCATGTACTTCCCCAACCCCATTTAATTCTCATGGCAACCCCAAGACATAGACATCATCACCCTAATCTTACAGATGAGGAACTGGGACTCAGATAAGGAATTTAGGGATTTTCTCAAGGTCATATAGCTAGAAAGTGGAGGCAACACCCTCTCAATCCAAGTCTGTCTGACTCCAAGGCTTGTGCAATCTTCACTGTGACATGCTGTCGCTATAAAAGCCACCATTTACTAATTACCTAGTATGTCCCAAGCCTTGGGCTAGATGCTTTATTTTAGTTAATTACTTTAGCAGTTTTCATGAAAGAGTTACCATTATCGCCCATTTTAACCGGAGGTGCCTACGCAAAGGTTGAATCATTTCCCCAAGGTCACACACACCTAGGGAGAGGTAAAGGTAGGATACTTTGTATTAAACCGTACTCCTTTACACAAGAGGAAGGCAGGCAGTAAGTCAAACTGCATAGCCGATTTCACTTTGCCCCACTGTGCAAAGGAACGCAGTCTTCCCGGCTCAGATCGAGCTCATGGAATACCAAGTAGGAGTCTGGCAAGAAAAACATCTGCTGCCTCGTGCTTCTAGGTTTCTGGTCACTTGGGCTTATTTTACATAAAAATCTGTCTGGGGATCCTTCCTAATAGACAGCTGTTTCTTCTGAATCTAGATCAGCAGGGAGCAGGGACATGATGATTCACACAAACGTAAAAGGAATTTTTACAGTAACGTTTGGAAGCTAACATTATCTATTCATTTGTAGAACAAATATATTCCTGGTTCTGTCTCAAATGTTATAGGTTTGGAGAAGTGAATGGTCCTGCTTTCCAAGTGTATGTCATTAACTGAAGGTGACAGATACACAAATAAGGAGCTGCAAGCTGACTTGCTTTTGTGAGCAATCTGTAATGTGATTTTTAGCAGGTAATCTAACCTCTCCAGACTCTGACTCCTCAGTATAAACTTCAGTAAAAGAGATAACGTACCCATCCTCCTTCCCTCCATTTCTTTGTTTTCTAAGACAATTTACATATGTCTATGTCTTAGCAACTAAGTGCTGCTAAAATGAGGAACAACGCAGAGCTTCCCTGGAGCCTCAGTTTGGAGGAGTTGACAGACATTTACATGATTCACTGTAGTAAGCACTTGTCCTGAGCTATGTACCCAGGAATGGCAGTGTCTGGAGCCCCCGGTGGCCTGTCTTGGAGGCTTGTGACTCCTTGACTGCAGAGGGTTCATCCCCACCCACCACTGGCACAGGCTCTTCAAATTCCACGCTTTGCTGGGACCTTGAGGCGAGTTGGACCTACTGGCGTGACGACACTGACGTGCCATGAGATTCACAAGCTCAGGAAGTGACCAGGAGGACATACACGAGCCATATCCTGCTGGCACTCATCAGCGTGTCCTGGTAAGGGCATCTGGGAAGCAGAACAGCCAGAGGCAGCCAACAAGTGATAGCCTTAACTAGACCCCATAATGGGCCCAGTAAAGAAAGGCTGAACTAGTAATGTTTTCTTGGTAGGAATATTATTTATATCTCCAGTCTTTAAAAGAACTCATACCACGGGAAGGCCCGCAAGCATGCATTCATAAAATCATACAACTGAAGAGAACAGCAAAATGCTTCCTACCCAGAGACAAAGCCGCATTTCTGGCCAGGATAAATGAATAGGGTTTTCCTCACTCTGTTTCTGCTCCTGGCTCTGTTACTTGATTAGTCTTGTGAATTTGGGAAAATCTCTTAATAATCTCTCAGCTTCTCAGTATTTTGGGGGTCATTTGAAGGGACTATAAAGTACCTTCATCTTCAGAAGGTGCAAATTTGAATGCCTATTGGTCCCTCCCAGTCCACTGGAGTGACAAAAAGGGGACAGTTAAGTATGATAGGCAGAAGTGTGCTCTTCTCCAGAGAGGTACTCTTGGGCAGGGGGAAGGCCAAGGCGTAAGGACCAAGTCTTCAAGATGAGACATGATTAACCAGGTAAGGCAGAGAAGGTGCTCCAGGGAAAGGGAAGGGCTCGTGCAGAGACCCAGGGGCACAGAAGAGCACAGAGCCCGCACTCAGGAGGCCGTCTTGCTGCGGGATTTCCCCATCTCACTTTCCCACCTTGTCATTGCTCCTCGCAAGGATGGGCTCTGGAGCATAAAAGGCCTGCACTTGTGTCCCCTGCTCTGTCTCGCACTTCCCGCGAGGTCCCTCCTCAGCCTGCTCTCCCACTCTGGAGATGAGGGTGGCCACCTCTCCAGTCCCTGCTCTTTCCCTGTGTGTTCTCCTTGGGCACGTTTAGTTGTCATGACCCCCGCTACTGCTTTCTTGTTGATGGCTCGCAAATCAAGAACTCTAGGCCCTAACTTCTTCAGGAGCTGAGGAAATCCTTAATTGCAAATCGGCATTTCCTCCCGGGTGTCCTAGGAGGCACGTCCTCCTACTGAGGCACAGCTCTTCCTCGCCCTGACGATGCTCAATGTGGAGGCCACGCCTTGTTCCCAGTGCTGCTTCTGCTCTCAGGTCCTCATCCTGGTGAAAGCACCACCATTACCCAGGCTTCCAGGCAGCAGACTCCTCTCCCCAGCATCCCTTGGACTCAATCAATTAATGAGTCTAGCTCATTTCTTCCTAAATAAAACTTGAAAATGCCCTTCATCCTTTCCATGCCTGGCACTACCTTGCTCTCCCCTTAGGCAAGGGCTCTCCAGCACAGAAGTCACAAACATGGAAAGTACACAGTCGGTGACCACTGAATGAACTGCTTTGAGAGAAAGCTCTGCACACATGAGGCACCACTACATTGGAAGACATTCCAAAAATATTATAAATCCCTCCTCTTGGATACCAGGTCCTGGTTCACTGCCCTGATCTGGGGTATAGGAATTGGCTGGGGTGTAGCTCTCTTTGGCTGGCTCCTGGGCCCCTTTGTGCCTCTGGGTCTCAGCACAAGCCCTTCCCTCTCCCTGGAGCAATTTCCCTGCCTTACCTAGTTAACTATTTCTCATCTTTAAGACTTGGTTCTTACTCCTTGGCCTTTCCCCTACCCAAGAGCACCTCTCTCTGCATTCCAGAGTACCCTGGGGCACATTTCTGCCCTATTATATTATAACTGTCCCCTTTTTGTCACCCTAGTGGACTGTGAGTGACCAATAGGCAGGAACTATGCTCTAGTCATCTCTGCCATCCTAGCACAGAGCAGACCTCAGTTAAAAACTGTCCAATGGCTGACGCAATGAAAAAAGGAAGAATGTGTTGACATGCATCCTGGGACACCAGCATTAGCCCCCTACCGGCAGTCTTCTGGATGCCAGCTCTGAGGGTACACGGCGTCAAAGCCTTTCAGCTCATCTTAGAACTGCAGGATCATTTAAGAGCTTACTGCAAAATGGGTATTGATCCAAGATTCCCTTTGGACCTTTGATTTCTCACTCTTTCCATCTGTCACCCAGTGGGAGCAACAAAATCTTGCTCATAAAAATTCCAAAGCCTTGGATAGCAGTTTTATAACTATGGATACCTGAGGCTGCTTCTCTGCCTCTCCTGATAGCCCGTCAGGAGCCTTTGATGCTTACCCTCTGGCCTCCTCCCACCCCTACCCACCCACATGTGGCCCTGAAGAGCCCTGGCTGGATCTGGGGCCCTTGGACTCACCCTGCATCAAAGGGGTTCTCCCCAGGGATGATGTGCGTGCTGTCCCTGCCCACGAGGAACTTGATTCGGTCATAGAAGGAGTGTAGGTTCTGCTGGGACACAGGGACCTGTGTCTCCTGGATGATGTCCAGAGGGTCGGGGGAGCCCAGGCACAGCGGATTGACATGACAGAGGGGCTGGAGGCAGCAGTCAGGGTCCATGCAGTCCACCAAACCATCTGCAGGGGTGACAGAGCATGTGGTTTATGTTGCTATGTCCAATCAGCCATGTTTATCCACGATGCCTTCATTCATTTCTTCTCTATTTTTCACTCACTGAAAAACTTTATTAAATGCTGATGTAAGCCAAGAGCTTTGCTGGGCACCAAGGAGATCGGAGAGACTCAGTTCTGGTCCCAGCCCACCAGTCTAGGAGGGAGGCAGACAAGTGAGTGTATAAGGTCTGTACTGCATGTTCTTCCTTCTAAACAGCAAGTAGGAAGGCCTGGAGGTGAGATAACATGTGGACATCTGAGTTGCTAACTCAAACGCTGCTGCTCAGAGGCCAGAGGAATAGCACAGCATGGTGCTGCTGGGGCCACGGGGGCACACGATGCTGGGCCCTGTGCACCAGATCAGGGAGTTGGAATTTCACCCTCAGGACAGTGGGAACCACTAAAGGAGTTGACACAGGTGGTGACTTTCTCTGGTGTGCACTGTTGAAACTAAAAAGGAAGTCGGGGGCCATTGGGGCTGTGACTGAGATTACACAAGTGAAAAATAAAGGTTGATGAGACTAGTGTAGTCGCAGCAGAGATGGAGACGCAGGTGGTTTTGAGAGGCATTTAGTTCAAACTGTTAAGACCTGGTAACTGCCTGGCTTTGGGGGTGAGGAAGAGGCCTGGGTGCTGCAGGGCGATCGTGTGGCCTGGGGCTCATCCCTCAGCTCTTTGGAGGCCTTCTCTGCCTTTGGTGATGGAGCTATAGGGATGTTGGTGCTTTCTGAGTTTGTTGGATGGTTTCAGATCTCTGATGAAGTTGCCATGAGCAGGGAATTCTCAGTACCACATGAGAGGTTGCTTCAGGACCAAAAATTATATTAAAGCTCTACTATGTTCCCAAAGTGCAAAGAAATAAATTCTACCAGATTATAGATTTTTGGTCTCATTCTCCACAAATACTTTTATAGGCACCTAATAGAGCACCTTACAGTGGGTAACAAACCTAGAGATCAGCGGACAGTGCCCAGAGTAGTGGGCAGGAAAAGCCTAGGGCTACAGCCTCTGAGCTTTGTAGTGAGAGAATAGTCTAATGATGTATATTCCTGGCTGAGTTTGAATTCTAGGTCTACCATTTGTTAGCTGTGTGACTTTAGGCAAACCTTCTCACCACCCTGGAAGCACAAATCCATTCTGGTCATCTCTGTCACATCGCTAGCACTGAGGAGAGGTGTTTAAAACACTACTGTTAAATAAATGAATGAACGGAAACCAGATGTGTTAATTAACAAATGAAGCAGGGGATGAGACCAATGGCCAGTCCATAAAAGCCAGAAAACTGTTATCTTCATTCCACTCAAGGAAGCAGTGTAGCATGGTGAGAAAGTCATGATGCTCCAGGCTGAAGTTCAAGACCCCTGACTGTGGCCCTGGGCGCACTCCTGTACTCAATCTCTCTGAACCCTGGTCTCCTCATTAGTCACATAGGCACTGATGCCCTCACCTTCCTCTGTCCCCATGGGGTTTACAGTAGAAGATGCTCCCCACCAGAGTACTGTGTGTGCCCCAGCTAGAGTCGGTGCAGCCCTAATCCTTCTTACCGGCTGTGTGGCCTCAGGCAAGCTACTTGACTGCCCTGGAACCCCCCTTTTTCCTTAGTAAATTAACAAGAAAAAAAGCCTTGTCTTTCTCTCCCAGTTCTGCCTGATTCCCAAGAGCTAATAGTTTCCATTAAGGCAGCCCAGTGATAAAGAGTATGGATCCCAGAAATAGACCATCTGGGGTCAGATCCTGGCTCTGAAACCTAATTCTGTGTGACCTTGACCAAGTTATTTAACTTTCTGGCCTAAGTTTACCATGTCTCTTAAAGGGGGATAGTAAGAGTAGGTTATCTATGTAATAAATGTGAGTATTTCTTATACAGGTAAAAATTAGAGCACTGTGCCCCCAAATCTAGCACAGCCTCTGACACGTGGTACCTGGTACACAGTGTCTAATAAGGAGTAGTTTCCCTTCCTGATCCTGACCCCAGAAGATGGTTCACCCAAATGAAAGGCCTTTGCTCACTCGGACATGTGGGTGGAAGGCCTCCCCCACGTTTTTCTGGGTCTAAACTTGTGGCTCCTGCCCCAGCTCGCCGATACAACTGTCTAGCCTTCTAGCAAGGCCCGGTCTTCTCCTGCAGACGGCAGGCTCCATCACCGCTCTGGTGCTGCCCCCGTCAGACATTGCTTAAACACATAATTACAGCCCCAGCTGAGGGTTATTTGCATTCTGCTATTGATGTTAGCATGACAGAGTCAGCTGCTGCATCCATAACTCTGCAGAAATGCTCCATTATTCAATCCCAGCGAGCAGCGACGCTGACCATTAAATCAGCTAGCACAATTGAAGGGCCGTGAAAAGTCATGGCTAATTTGAAATTTTATTAGCTCTTCCCTGCTCTTGTTTACCACCAAAGCAGTCCCTGGAAGCCAGTCTTTTACCTCTTTATAAATGCTCTGCTCTGTGGCACCTGGAAAGGACTGCTGCCTGCTGAGGACGGACGTGTGCTCTCCGGCCCTGGCAGGAGGTTAGCCAGGAACGGTCTTGTTATTAGTAATATCTATATAAAACTGATGATGATGATGACACATGCAGCATTTACTGAGTGCCAGGCATGGTGCTAAATATTTTACAAGGAACATGCCATCGAATGCTCCCAACCTTATGAAGTAACCACTCTCGTCACCCTCATTTTAGAAAAAAGAAGCCAGTAACTTAAGGAAGGTCATATAGTCAGGAGTGAAGAAGCTGACTCAGAATTCAAAGTCAGTTCTTTCTGGGGTATGAAATGTTCTTTGAGATCTGGAGAGAGGAACTCCCTCTTAAGCAGAAACATGAATTTATGATTCTTACTGAAGTAACACTCTTCCATGCTCTTCAGACTCCTGGGCAAGCCCCCATCACAGCTTTTCTTTCCCCAGTGTTATAATTTTGATTTTCTCTCCGTCCCCCTCCCCAGACAATGAGAGACCAGGGGCTCTGACTCATTTTGGTATCCCCCGCCCCAGAACTTGACCAGCACAGAGACTGTACTTTACTGTGTGAAGAATGAATAGATGACTGACCCATGCCAGGGCTGTCCCACTGATCCAGGATCAGAATCACAGGAGGCCAGAGCTCCATGGAGCTTTTATTCTGTGATCAGTGGCTGAACACACAGTGCTTAAGAGAGCCATCTCAGTAGGCAAACTGCCTGGATTTCACCCCAATTCTCATGGAATCTGTGTGACCTTATGCCGGTATTCAACTCCTCCAAACCTTAGTTTCTTCATATGTATGGTGGTGGTGGTGGGGGGGGAAGATGGTTCATTCCTTAGATTCCGCAATCTGCTGCTATAGCCAGGTGTGAAGTACAAAGATTCCTTTGGGCATCTTGTGACAATGAGACAAAGGTTTTCCAGAGAAGAACTTTTAGACTGAGAATCTGTCTCCCGGCATGGGACCCAGCATGTAGGCATGTGTGCTCCACGTGGTGGTGACAGGCCACACCATGGACCTTTTCCTTAGGATTTGTGTCTTTTACTAGTTCTGGAAAGTTTGGGTGTACGCTCTTGGAATATTCCTCTCTAGTCTTTTCTTTAGGAATCCTAAAGGTTTAAACTGGATCTTTTCCTAGCTTTCACATCTCTCAATCTCTTTCTTAATCTCCATCTTTTTATCTGTGTTCCGTTCAGATTTATTTTCACAGAGCTATCTTCTCCTTCATTTCCCCTTCTTTTGTGATTGGTCTGCTGTTTAATTTGTCCTTTGGATCATTCATTTAAGTGACTATACTTTAAGATTTCTGCATAGTCTATTTGGAACTCTTCAAAGTGTGCCTGTTTCTTTCTTGATAGTATCTTTTTCCACTTTTTAAAAAATGTCATTTTATCTCTTTAGTTATTTAAAAACATTCATTTTATAGTCTCTTTTAGATTGTTAACTTCTTGGGGATGGTAATTCTCTTGTATATCACAGTGCCTGACTCTGGCTTATGGTCAATCATTTCCAGGGTGTTCTGTGATATTGGTTGTTAGTTCTAGGTGGTTTGCCTCTTTTCTGGGAATCTTATAGGCAGAAATGGTTGAACTAGCCCTCCTGAATGGTTTCCTAATTACTTCCACTTGCCTCCCGAGAGGTACCACTAGTCTGGGACCACTTTTCAGGCTGATACCTTAGCTTAGAGTTCTAGGACCACTCTGGCATGTAAGTTTGGATTTCAAGACACCTCGAGGTGTTGCCTTGATGTCTCAATGATTTTTATTCCTTCCCTCACATGACTTGCATCTTGTGAGGGTCCCAGTTTTTTGCAGGGCCTCAGTTGCAAGTGCCCACTTTGAATGTGCCTTGTCTTCTGACTCTATGAACATATCACATCCTAAGAGTCTACCTTACTGGATTGGATAATCTCCTATCTCCACTGGGGCTGCCATGGTTTTAGCTTATGTGCCTACTGCTCTGGCTTTTGGCTTTGTTTTGCTTCTAGAATCTGGGGCTCCCATGAACCCCCTTTTCTTCTTTGCTGAATTTAAAAAACAAATTGTACCTTGTGGTCAGAAAGGTTTTGTGATGACCTAGGTGGCCATTTTACTGGAAATCAAAGTCCCGGCAGAAACTCTGAGCTTTAGTTCTTCTCTCTGGAAAGTGAATTAAACCCACTTCATAGAGATGCTGTGAGGATTAGGAGAAATCACGGCTGTAAAGCAATTAACATGATAACTGGTGCCTGTGTAAGTACTTGATAAATGGTTGTTATTATTAGCTCCTGGCCAGGTGCCTCTCTTGAACCAGTATCCTGGCGGCAGACCTGCCCTTTGGCCCTCCCCTGACCCCTTCCCATACATGCATCCCTGACCGGCCCTTCTGGGATGCAGTGACCTGTAAATTAGTGAGTAGAGACCTCAGGAGATTTGCAGATTGGAGTCCTCTGAAATGGTGATATCACATAAACTGTGCTCTTAGGAGAGACCCTGGGACTGTGGAATTGTTTGTTCTGTTCTTCAGGTTAGAGTGATTAATGCCAGGCCAAGAATTCCATCTGTTTATGTTGATGCTTCCTAATCATTCCTTTAACAAATATTTGCTGAGTGGTAAATGTGGGCAAAACTTCCACCAATATAGGCAATCATATATAAATGAAATGCATATTTTTAAAATGAGTACAGCTCATGGAATTATTTTCAAAGGTTGCAGTTTACAAGACCGGCTTTTGGGTAAAACCTTCAGCATATTTTTGGATGTAGCATATGGTAGCCCGAAACAGTACATATGGCTGCTCCACAGTAAGGGAGAGCCTTTCACAATTTAATTTTGTTAGGCATAGATGACAAATTTTAGATGATTCATATTAAAAGGGAAAAAGTATGCTTTAGAGAAGGAAGTCAATTTGGGTACAGATTAGACACACAGCAACATATAGTTCTTAGAATTTTCCAGTTTTGGGGTGGTTCGGAAACATTTACATTTTCCAAACCCTTCAAATCTCACTTAATTGTACATTACACATAAAGTGACTGACTTATAAATTGTACATGTTTCATATATTTGCTATTCCCATTGAGAAACCTTCATTATAGCAGCAGAAAAAAAAAATCAGGAAAATGGGAAGGATTGGCCTTTATTTCTTTCCAAATTTTAGTAATTTCCCCCAATCCCTAAACTCCAACTTTTGGGAAAGAACATCTTTCCCCTGAGAATTTCCTATCCTGGAAGTTCTGAAGGTTCCTCCACTCCCTTTACATAGCAAAAGTGAAAAGGGGCAGAAGAAAATGTTAGGAAGTCCACACAGGCTCTACAGCAGTGGTTCTCAACCTCCCTAATGCCGTGGCCCTTTAATACAGTTCCTGCGTTGGAACTGCTGCTGTAGAGGTCGGGGGAAGGGGGGCAGCAACGCCATACTCAAAGTGCCTCTGATGCGGAATGGGGGACGAAGAAAAGGCAGAGGAAAGGGTGGCACTAAATGGCACACTCCAGAGCGGTTCACATTCTCCCGACTGCAGCTGGAAGCACCCCGTGTTCGGCGTTGCTCTACACAGAAGCCCTGCTTCTGACATTTCCCTCTCCATTCCCAAACTCTCACATCCGTCTTCAGTGCCTGCCTCGTGGGGTGCCCACCGACCTGAAGAACCAGGCAAGGGATGTGTGGGAGAAAGAAATCCGAGCTGGATGCCCAAAGACCCGGTTCCTGCCCTGGAGCTGTCACTGTCTAACCACTTCCTTCATATGCCCGAGACACCGTTTACTCATGTCAAACCGAGACAAGAAGCTCTGCCAGCTGTTCAGGATTGCTGTGAGGTTCCTGGCTTGTGCAGAGTACATGAGTAAGTCCATGAAGGAAATGTTGGTGCCTTTCCCATGCTGGTGACCGTTCCAGAGAGCCCTCTCTGCACACAGAGGCTGGGCTGCTGGCATGTGCTCTGCTGGCCGCCAAGCGCTTCTTTGAGAGAACCATTGCTTGCATCCTGACTAGAAGCGGCTCCTCATTTGTTGTGAGATCTGAACAGCTGCCAGTAAGTAGTGGGACTTTGGGAGACTCATGGCCCTCTCTTGTGCCAGTGGCCTCACAGGGGTAGAGGGGAGACTGGGCAGGCTAAGCTGTTGCTGCCTGACAGCCACCCTGTGGTCTTCATCTGCTGTGGGCCATCTCCCTGGCTGGCCTGCGGGCACTTGTACAGGAAGTAGGAAGCACATGGGAGTGTTCTAATAAAGGGCGGGCTCAGCTAACCTCCTCATCTTTATAAATAAGGATGCTGGGTGATTTTCCTAACATCGCACTGTTAGTGAAGGGGCAGAGCTGGGAATCTGGTTCCTAACCTTTCTCCACACCCACGTGTCAGGCACTATTCCACAGCACAGCTCTTTAGATCAGTGCTCTGGATATTCTGATTCCCCGAGTCTGCCCCTCCTCCGGGGGTGACAGGAATCATCTTGCTTATTTCTGTATCTCAAATGTGTAGCACATTGCCCTGCACACACATTTATTGAACAAATGAACAATTGGGTGAATTATTTTGTTTTTCTGAGACAGAGTCTAACTCCATTGCCCAGGCTAGCGTGTTGTGGAATCCACCTAGCTTACAGTAACCTCATACTTCTGGGTTAAAGCGATCCTCCTGACTCAGCCTCCCAAGGAGCTGGGAATACAGGCAGCTGCCACAACGCCCAGCTAGTTTTTCTATTTTGGTACAGACAGGGTCTCACACTTGCTTAGAGTGGTCTTGAACTCCTGCACTCAAGCAATCCTCCCGCCTTTGCATCCCAGAATGCTAGGATTATAGGCCTGAGCCATCACACTTGGCCATGAGAATTACTTTGTGGGGATCTCAAAGAGCTTGGCGAGTTTGGCATGGCCCCTGGAGGACCATGGGTGTGATGGAAGCCATGCTGCAGGAGGAGCTCTTTCCTCTCCTTAGAAGGAGGCACAGGGGACCACACCTATTATGAGGCCGGCAGGCCTGCACTAGGCACTAATGTGCAGGAATAAAACAGAGTCATGCCTCCAAAGGGTTCAGTGGAGTGGGTCATCCAGAGGCAGAGACTGCTGAGGAGGACAGCAGCGAGAGCTGCCGGAGCCCAAGGGTGTGCACACAACTCGGGCTGGGGTCTGGGATGATTCCAGGAAGAGAGAATGAAAGCTTAACCCAAGCAGAAGGATAGATACGGATGTGACAGGGATGTGGGCAGGGCAGGTTTGGGGAGTCTGTGGACTCTCTGTATGGTAGCTGTTTGTATGGTTGCTTAAACAGCCCCATGGACATCGGCCTCTCTGCAGATTCAACTCTTCCTCTGGCTTGATGACCCATCAGTCAACCTCATCTCACTCTTGTCTGTAGTCTGGCTACAGGACTGTCTGAGGACAGGCTGCCGGCAATATCTGGGGAGGCGCGGTGGCGGAGGGTGGAACGTGCCTCCCCTTCTATACACGTGGGGAGAAGTTTTTGTCACTTGCTGTAATAAATTCTGTGCATTCTTCCAAAAGGCTTGCAAAATCTTTATCTGCCCCTTACAACACGAGATTTTTAAAGGTCAGTTTCTCTCTTGTCTCTTATCATGAGAAATATGGTTTAAGAGATTGTCTGAAGGGTAACCACATTGTAGGGCTTTATGTGAAATCTCCATCCCCAGGTGGGGAGGAGAAGGGAGGACAGAGAGCTTTGTCTCTCCTGAGTTTTTCTGAGATTCCTCCTTCTAGGTTGCATCTTTCAATTATCTATTGCAACCCATTATTGTTTTTTATGGGGCTGAGAGCATTGAAAGAGATGATCATACCTTGAAGTTGCTTAAAGATCCTTTATCAAAAGAAGCCACGTTGTTTAAATTCCAGTGGAGTTTTTATTCTGGCTTCTTTTTAAACACAGGTACTGATCTAATCATAGCTCTCCCCTGGATTCCTGTGTGACTTTGGGCAAATCATTTTAGCTCACTGAGCCTTAGTTTCCTTGCATGTAAATCTGCTTTGTATGTCTGTTGTGTGGGTGAAAGATCATGTCCACAGGGTGTCTAGCACAGTGCCTGGCACTTAGGAATGCTCTCATTGGTGGCTACTGTTCTCCTTTATGTACGTTCGGAGTCTTCTCATTTGAGCAATGAACATGTAACAATCTGGGACACAGATTTTAATAAAGAAAATGAAAAAGGTAAAAACACATTATTACATGGAGAAATACATCATAACCTTAAATGACGAAAGTAGAATATGAAATTTTATAGAGGGCATAATTCCAACTTGTAAAAATACAGTAGAACCTCCATAGTTGACCACCTCCCTACACTGACCACCTCCTTAAGTTGATCTAATTTTCATAGACCAGACATGCCCCCCATGTACTCAACAAAAATTCCTTATGTTGACCACCTTTGTAAGTTACAGTCCCTTGGGTGGTCATCTCACAGATGATCTACTGTAATTATTTATATATGAATATACCCTTTGCAATAAAGACCATACTTCAGTAAGTACACCTGTGATGGCAGGTGGATGGGAGAGGAGCGATCACTGATATTTGCAGGTGAGGAACTGTCTTAGTGATGTTGAGTTACTCACTCAAGGTCGCACAGTCAGCAAATGGGGGAGCCAGGAGTTGAACCCAGACAATCTGGACATAGATCCTATACTCACTGTGCTGTGTTGCCTCGTGGGAACCTGAAATAAACCCGTAATCCTGGCAGTGGCCCTGCGAGGTAGCATTGCTATCCTCATTTAACTAATAGTCACTTAGTGTCTTTGGGACACAGCCTTACCATCTTTGAAATGGACATGAAATGAACATCTCCATGAGAGGATCAGCGAGTATAAAATGAGATGAACGTGACTATACTTCATCACGGGCTTTGCAAAGCGTGCAGTAGGAATGGGGCACACTGAGGGCTTCACACTTGAGTATGTATGTCAGGGTCCCAGTGCCCTCCCACTGGGCCCTGTCCCCACTCAGTGCCCAGGATGAAATCTGGGTGGGTTGGGAAGCCCCAGCAGTAGCAGGGGCCTGGCAGTCACCAAGTCACCTTCAGGATCTCTTTCTTGCCTTTAAATCTAGACAACAATCGTACCTGAAAACAAAAACCAACCAATAAAGCTACTTCCGACTCAGACATACTGTGTAGCTTTTTTTTTTTTTTTGGTCTCACAGTTTAAAAACACTGCTGCTGCATTCATAATGAACCTTGAAATTCAAGTTTAACTTCAAAAGGCTGCGGTAAGCCTAGCAAATTTGGAAAGAAGAGAAACCGGGGGTTCTCAGATAACCTGAAGGGCCACAGTGATCTACAGCAGAGCCGCATGTCTGAGGTCTGGGCACAGAGGAAAGCTCTAATGGGGCCAGACCTCACAGACTCCAGCAGTTTCTAACACCGGCCAGCTGAGTCACCTGGAAAAATACTTGGTAAATCCCCATTTCCTTATCCTAAGGGGACAGCAAGGATATAACAATACCACACACCTCACAGTGTCAGTGAGTGGATACACAATTGCTTTGCAAACGTAAAACGACATCCAAGTCACTACCTACTCTAGCAGGCTTTGTGGGACTGCTGTAGCCTGTCTGGGTCTGAGCAAGCACTCGCACCAGTTTCTGGGAGAAGTCATGAGGAGAAGGCAGTAGCACTCTGGGTTCACAAGGTCATGTGGATTGGCTCAAGAGTCTGGGGTCCTAGTCCAGGCCATGTAAAGACTTCCTGGGTGACTGCGCCAGCCATGCACAGTCACCTCCCCTCCCTGGGTTCTGGGTCTGTAAACATGCAGGTGAGGGAACTGGAGTGGATGTCCTGTGACAGCCCGCCCAATCCTGTCACTCGATATCAGGCTCCGTTGATTCCATCTCAAGCCCTGTGACAGTCGTCGAGAACAGCCCCTCAGTGGGACTCTAGCCCTGCTTCCCTCCCCTGCATTACCCTCCTGGGTTATGCCGCATCCTGTCCGTGTCTAAATTCAAGGCACTTACTTAATTCTGCTTCCATTGGACATAGACATTGGACAACATCTTTTTCCGAATGACTGTGAGCCTCCTGAGGGAGAAAGACTGGGCTGTGTTCACTGGTCTTCACGTCCCTCAGCAGAGGCCGACTGTGTGCTTGCGTGGACTGAAACAGCTCAGCACTAAGCAGCTCACCCTCGCGCTTTGCAGTCTGCTGTTTCTCCCTCCACTAAAACTGTCCCTGTTTGGTTAAGACCCAGAGTGACAAAGAGGCCAGTGAGGAGCAGTCTTGGCCTTTCTGAAAGCTGGGGACAGTCCACCCCCTATGGCAAAGCAGGGGTCCTCTGACTTTCCTTTGACTTCCTCGATGGGTGGAGAGCCCACCAAACCGAGGGGGTTCCGAGGTGTGACGTTTCCTCATTTCACAGCTCAGAACCCAAGGACAAAGACCCTGAACAACCTGGCCTCCCCTGCTGGTTGTATTTCTAATCACGATGACCCACGGGAGATCTTCCTGGCTGGAGTGGAAGCCCCATGGGACAGGAATGATATCAGTTCCCTGCAGGGAACCAGACATCTAATACCACTGGCTGAATGAGTGCACGCTCCTTTATCACAGCAGTGATCTCACTGCATTGCGTTTACCTGCTGTTCCTCCCTCCCTTTAGCTGAGAATTGCACAAGGATGGGGACTGTGTCTTACGTATCTCAGAAGCCCCCGTACCCAAGAGAGGGTCAATGCAGTGAAGACACACAGTTAGCACTTGGCAAGTGAGTAAATCAACTATGCACAAGCTCATTTCAGTCCACAATATGCTCCCAAATGCAAAAGGTATATTTCTCTACAATCGGAGATTTTCTGGTTGTTTTTTTCTACTTCCTGCTGGCTCATCTGTCGAGCAGCTGGAGGAGGCTCTGTTCCCTGGGGGTGTGAATCAGCCCTATTTCTTATGACAAGAAGCTCTTTCTCCCACCAGCCGTGGGTCTTTGGGCCTCATGCACACACTGGTGAGTCCAGGTGCTGGGAGCCTGGCTTTGAAGTATGGTAGACAGAGGACACACTCCTATGACGCTACGTCTGAGAGAATCAATGAGCTGTGTTGTATTACCTGTTCTTATATGTGAGTTGGGCTGGGGGAGAGGTATGCCCCCAGATTTCCCAATGACATCCTGTTCTTTTGATGCCCAGATGTCCAATAGCTATTTGAAGGCTTTGGCTAAGACCCTGGACTCTTGAGAAGGGAATGACTTTGTGGTGTGGCTCCTTCCCTTGTCTTCTGTTAACACAAGTGTTAGTCATTGGCACGGTGCCTACACAGGCAAAGAGAAGGAGGACGCTAAAGAAATCGTGCAGATAACCTAGGCTGACTCCTCTTTCCTAGGAAGAGCAAATATAAACACACTTTATCCATCTTTCCCAAAGACAGGGATGTCTGATGCCCTTCCCTTACTTGCCTGCCTTTGCCCACGATGTTGTCTCTCAATGGAGATCCCTTTCCTTTCCAGGAAACTCCTATCTACGCAAGTGCCACCTTCCTGATGACTGTTTTTTTACTCCCACAACAACTAATACATCACTCCACAGCAGCACTTATCACAGTCCATTAGCACTTAACTTTGGATCTTTCTCCCTCATTTGAGTTCCTGGAGTACAGGGACAGAAACTGCTCATCTCGATGACTGGATAGGGCCTGATTCCAAAGAAAGAGCTCTGGATATTTATAGAGAACAAAAATTAATGAACTCCACAAGTTTCACATTGATAAAGGGGAACTCCAGCCCTGCAACTGTGGCCAAACCCTGAGCTCCTTGCTTACAATTACTTCCATGGGCCGGGCCTGGTGCATCAGGCCCACTTATCTCCTGGGGTTAGGCAGAGGTGGAGGGACTGAAAGCCCCCTGTAGGCCACTGGGGCCAGCTCAAGGCAAAGGAATTATGGTAGTTACCATCATTTGGCCTTTTAGTTCTTATGGTGCTTTGAGATTTTAGAATCCCTTTAAGCAGAAATTTACCAAAGGTTGTGATGCTGAGTTTCTGTCTTATTGACCTCTGACTCTTTGTAGTATACTAGAAAGTCCTTTGTATAAATATAAGGGAGCCACATAAACACATTTGACAAGGCCAACTGTTAGGCCATCATTAGAAAGGAAGGGTTAGTGGTTCTTTTAATTATATATATATATATATATATTTTATTCTTCTAATAACTGCTGAGATTGGTAGAATCAGGAAGCGTCAATCCATCTTCAAGGTGGGAAAGTAGAGCAATTACAGTTGTGTTTGTGAAGGCTAATTCTATAATTAATTTTTTTTTTTTTTGAGAGACAAGGTTTCTCTCTGGCTCGGGCTGGTCTTGAACCTGTGAGCTCAAGGCAATCCACCCACCTTGGCCTCCCAGAGTGCTAGGATTATAGGTGTGAATCACCATGCCCAGCCCTCTATGACTAATTTTATGACTGAAATTGTCTCTATGGTCCAACTGCCTCATTTTATAAATAGGGAATATGAGGCCCGCAGCTCACCTAAGGATGCACGGGGAGTCAAAGTCTGAGTCAGAATTAAAACTCAGGTCTCTCAACCAATCAATATTGCACAAGACTAGCCCCTTCTTCCTTGGGCTTTGACCGTAGAATACTTGAAATTCCAAAGCAAAGGCAAATTCTATTGCAAAGGTGTCCCTTGGTGTGTTTAGTGATGGTTTCCACCAGAATCAGAGGAGACAAGACCTTGACCAAAGGAAACTCAACCTCCCTCCTGTGGAGAAGCGTTCCTAGCAGCTCCTGTGATCAGAACTAGATGCCTCTCCAGCAAGGGGAACCTATAACTTTGCCAGCCGACTCACGCCACTGTTGAATGTTTGAAAATTCCTTCTTCCATATGCCTTCTCCTCTATATCAGCGGCTAGATGGCAATTCATTTCATTTACAGTGGTTAATTTGAGTTAATTTACTGGAACTAGTGAAATGCACACGCACACATTCCTTAGGCCACATGTACAGTCTCTGAGTGCCCTGCAGGCCCCCTGACTAGATAATTGGTGTCTGTGCCAGTGGCCTGTTAACTCAGGGATGCCCACCCTCCACACTGTGCCTGTGGGTACCACAGTCCTACCTCCATCATTGTCTTTGCTGTCACCACAGGCGGTTTCCATAGAAGTGTCACAGCCTGCTCCTCTCCAGCCCAGCTGGCAGACGCAGTGCCACCCATTCAGGTCCAAGGTACATCTGCCGTTACCGTTGCACAACCCAGGGCACCCCTCTGCAAGAGAAAGTGCACAGAGTCAAGGTCTGACTTCCCAGAGCCAAATGCCATTGCACACACTCCACCTGCCAACTCTCAAAATGCCTTCACCACAGTGATGCCCTCAGCAGATGTCATCTGGAATTGCTGTTTACAGAGAAGGCAACTGAGGCTCAGAGCGGTAAAAGGACTTAACCAAGCCACACAGTCAGATGGGACAGGAATTGGCCCCAAACTCATCCTTTCTTGCATCTAAAACCCCTTCTTTCAGTCTGGATCCTAGAGCTGGAGTGAGTGGATGGAGGCCTGTCAGAATCTGCGCGGAGAGCTGTTTGCCTGATGCTTGCTCCTTATTCATCGTTGTGTATTTCTCTAGTTTCTGGCAACTGTTTGGAACAAAGGAAACATCTCTCTGTTTACTCCCACTGTCCCTTAGCACTTCTGGGTGTCATTCTAAAGGGCTGTGCTTTATCCAACTCTTGGGGCCAGGTTAATTTTTTATTGGACCTCAGGCATTTCATTTATCTTATCTTATTTTCCCCTAAACAACGGTCTTTGCTTTGAGGAAGAGGACTGAAGCCCTTTTCTTATCAAATTGTCTACACTACACTTAGAAGAGGGTTCTGCATGCAGAGGAGTCCCAGTGACTGTCCCCCAAGAGACTGATGAGTTCTGCCTCCCAGTGCGGGGCAGGGACCGCAGGCTGCTCCACTCCCCTTACACTCACCTGCACACATATCTGCCTGTCTGTCACTGATGAAGCACCTTCTCTGAGCCAGCACTAGAGACACAGAAATGAATAAAACCCATTCTGATTCTTGAGGAGCGTGAAGACTACTAAAGGAGATAAGTTTGTATAACAAAAAATTCCAGTGCCCTCAAGGAGGTGCACAAAATACGATTGGAACCTAACACACAGGTGGCCATCTGAGAGGGCCCTGGATGACGTAATCAAGAAGGATCAGGCAACACTTAGATTCTGTGCTGGCTCTGCCTTGACCACATAATAAGGTTGGAAGTTTTTATGGCTATTCAAGTAGACACATGGTTTTTGGTTACCTCCCTTTCAACACCCCCGAATCTGTGGCTCAGAAATCTATGTCTGAGAATATGTTAAGCTACGTGGTTTGTTTCAGCTTCTATTTTGCCACTTGGTTTTCCCAACAAACCGCTGCCAACTGGATTTTCTGCTATGAAATAATGGGAACTTGACTCATTCTGAAGTGGGAAAACAAATGTGAAAGTGGCTGTCTAGTGTAAGACCTGGCCCAAGGTGGGCACCCACTAAATGGCTGATCTACCAGAATCTAAAACTTTAGTGCTTCAAGGACTTTTGGTAGTTGACTGTCATTCTAAAGTGAAAGAAAAGAATATGTTTATTTTTACTTGAGATGAACGTGGCCAACAATCAAATCAGTCTGGCTACTGTGTTTTCCATTCAAAGGAAGAAACACTGATCAAGTGTGTACTCCAAGTCTAGGAGGGGTCCTCGAGAAGTTTAGTAGCATGTGTAGACAATGTGGTCTTTGCACAGCAGAAGCCTTTTGGGAATGATGTAAAGCTACCATCACATCTGCCCCTAAAAGTAACTGAGAAGGAAGTGGTAAAAGCCGACCCCAGGAACAGTGCTGTGATGTGCAGGTGACTACCCAGACATTCTGACTCGTAGCCAACATTAGCCACTCCTGGTGATCTAGGCAATTACAGCCTACTCCTTCCCCCAATTAGTGTTATTTCAATTCTCGTCCACATGTCTGGGTGTGGTAGTCCCAGAACTTTGGAGGCTGAGGCGGGAGGATCACTTGAGGCCAGGGGTTTGAGGACAGACCAGCAGCCCAGGCAATAGGGAGACCTCTGTTTATATTTTTAAAAATTCAATTTTTGTCTATAAGGCTGAGACTTGTTTTAATTAAGCCTCATTTGTATTTGGAGAAAGTGTTCCAATCTTAAAGAATGGTAGTCTCCTGTAATATGCAAAAAAATATGTCTTTCTAAGAGCACAGGCTTGAGAGCCACATTGAAGGTTAGCTGTAGCACTCAGTGGCTGTATTACTCAGCCATATTATTTAATTTCTTTGAGCCTCAGTCTTTTTACTTGTAAAATGAAGGTTAAAGAAAATCATGCATGTTGGATGCACAAAGCCTGGCATACAACTCGAACACAGAATGTGAATCGACCGCTCACCTTCACCCTCTCTCTATTTTGGACAGACGGCATGTAATATCATGGTGCCCATAAACTCAGGTAGGGCTCCCAGAAAGGCAAAGTGGTAAACTGAGGTGGTTATCTAGATCAGAGTCCTCAAGCTTGCTCTGTAAAGGCCCAGAGGCTTTGGTCCTGTGGGCCATATGGTCTCTGCTGCAGTTACTCGACTCTGCTATGTAGCTTGAAAGCAGCCATATATAATTTGTTAATGAATACATATGACTGTGTTCCAATAAAATTTGATTTATAAAAATAGACGAGGGGCTGGGTTTGGTCCTTGGGCTGTAATTTGCCAAGCTCTAGTTTAGATGTTTCAGAACAGTGACAACAATGACAATTGCCAGATGCTGAGAGTCTACTGTGGCTCGCCACTGTGTTAGGCACTTTACAAAGATTATTTCTAAAATAAGTAACTTGTTAACAGCTTCAGATCCTGATTTTCTAGGGAAGTCCTTAATCATAATTTTTTAATGAAAACCATGTGTTATAATAGAGCAAGGACTTTGGAATTGGACAAATCTCAGTTCAAATCCCAGCACCACCATTTTACTTATTGCCTTGTGTAATAATTGGCAAATTATTGAACTCTAAGTTTCAGTTTTTTTCTCATCTGTAAAATGGAGATAATACCTAATTCAAAGAGTTGTTGAGAGGATTAAACAATAGCTGTTGGATTTATTTGTTTTAGTTTTGTGTAAGTTCATTCAGAAATTCACAACCAAGAAAACCTTTGCCAGTCCAAAAGCTTTGGGTCAAAAGCTATGGTTCTCATAAATACAACCTTGCCAAAGAGGGCTGAGACAAGCCCAGTATTTGTCTCATGGGGTCATGGGGTCCACATGCAGTGTGGTAGGAGCTGATGTGATGAGTTCAAGGCCATGAGTCCCTGTGCATGCCACCATTTCCATTTGCTTCTCAGTAGCAATTGTCCTGAGAACACTTAAGTGATGAATGAGCCTTGGGGCTCACCCAGTGCCTGCACATAGCAGGCACTCAATATATATTTGTTGAAATGAATCAATAAATGAACTAAGACACCTAAGGTCTGGTACTTCTGGTCTAACTTGCAGGGAAGTTGGGGAAGCTACTTTCTCGTGGCCTCAATTTTCTCAATTATAAAATAAAGGCTTAGATGAGATGATCCATTAGGTCCCTCCAGCATAAAACCAACCCAATAGAGAAAGTCTAAACAATTTCAAATTTATGATTCTGTTCTTAAACTCAATAGACCGTACTCGGGGCCTGCTATATATGCCAGATCTTGTGTTAATTCTGGGGTAAACAGAGTTGAGATATATCCCCTGCCCTCAATAATTTTATATTCTATTTATCTATACCTCATTTTCTTCCAGGAAGAACTTAAAATGGGTCTTTAATCTCAAACAACGCTTCCCAAAGTGAACTTTGTGAAATACTATTCCTAACATTGCATACCATACTTTTATTCTAGACAGTCATCCTGAGTATCAATACATTAAAGGATCTGAAAATTTTTATAATAAAGGAATCTGCTTTACTAGAGCATTTTCCAATTTGACCTTAGAAATCTCCCCCTCCCTCCAACAAGCCTTGTATATTCCATTCCTTGAAACCCCCTTTGGGAAGCCCTGCTCTAGTGAGCGCCTGTGGGCACATGGCATCTTTTGTGCACGCATTCTGTGATGCTCTGAAGTTGCATGAAGCAGCAGGTATTTTCAGGAAAGGTCACCTCTAGTTTTGGAATCACAGGGACACTTTACCCACAGTCAGTTGCTTCAGGTGGACCAAGTTATACCCTGAAGCTCTGCCTGTCCTATCTGTTTCAGGGGGACTTTGAGTACCTGTGGGAGGAATGAGGTTTGCTCTCATCTCGCAGTTTCCTTCTAAGATACTTACACTCCCATTAGCCAGCCGGAGGAAGCCTCCTTTGGGGTAACTTGCTGATTGTCTCAAAGCAATATGCCCATCCGTACCCACTGCTGAGGCTGATTAATTCCACAAACCCCGAAACTCATCAATAATTCAGAGAGCTCAAGTGACATTAACAATCCCCTCTGGAAGAATCATCCCAGTCATTTGCTATAGCCAAAATAACGTAATTTTAAGGTTTAGAGTAGGGTGAAGCTTTTTGAAAGAAACAATGCCCTTTAAATGACAAGGGACTGCATCATTATCAACCTTCTACTTAAGCCTATGTAGAATCCCCCCTTGTAGCCAGCATCAGGTGTGACGAGGAGACTTCTAGAACCCTTGAATGTATTTATCTTTTAGTTAAGTGGCAAGGAGACTACGCACCAAGCCTACCATATAACAAACGCCCTGTTTCTTTGTTTCTCTTCTGGTTCTCTTGTACTTTTTCATTACTACATTCACTTCCCTAGACAAAGCCATCATCACCTCTTACCTAGATGACAGCGATAGTGTGCTAATTGGTCTTCTTGTCCTCAATACTTCCCCTCGACTCTTCTTTCACAACACGGCCAAATTGATTCTTCCAAATCCAAACGTGATCAAATCATTTTCCTGCTTTTAAAAACCTTCGGTGGGTCTCTTCTACCCTCATGTTCAATTGCACAATCTACAAGGCCCCTGAGCAAATTAGGAAGGGAAGCTCGCCTTGGTAAGTGGCTCTTGGCCTCCCCCATCATAACCCTCATCAGACTTTGTTGGAATTACTTGTTTTAGTGTATTCTCTGGTACACTGCAGGTACCCCCAGACTAGATATCTGTTGTGCAGTATCCACATTTCCTGGCACTTAAAAAGAGTTCAGTGTTATTTGTTGAGTGAATGTTGTTTCTTGAGTCTCTACCAAACAGAAAAACAATGAACAGAAGCTTTTTTGTCTTTGAACTACAAAATACTCCCCCTCTGAGAAGTCCCGAGCTTGTATGGTACAGGTGTCTGAATTCTTTTTACAGAATCAGTATCCATTATACCAGAATGTCAGCCAGATGAGGGCTTGGTTCAGACCTAGATTTTGCCAAGAAACATTCATCTTTTAAAGCAAGTTGTGATTCAGTGACCTAATCCAACCAAAGGTCTGGTGATGATATCTTCTGAACTAAAGATCAGAACATGTGGTTTGAGACAGAATATAGGCCACTTCCCAGAGAGGGTGTCAGTTTGGAAGATGTGTTTTGGAGGAAAAAAATTGGAAATTTTGGGACATTCTTGGTGACTTATAGTGACAGAAGGTGGAATGTTAGAAACATGGACAGACTAGGAAATTGAAAGTCTCTGGAAGTGTGACCCAGGATGAGCCACTACCCACCCTCAGCTTGTTTCCTTTTTCAACCAAATGAGTGTAACTGTATCTTTTTCCTTAAAAAAAAATCACAGGACTCATTTAAGACTCATGGATATGATAAAACTTTACACAGTAGGGAAGAATTTCATCGACTAGATGGTACCATAATTAAATTTAGTCCATCCTGAAGATTTTGCAGATAATGTGTGAAACACCTGTTTTAAACAGGCTGAGAGGTCCTAGGTTTCCTCTCTGGAATGACTATTCTCAGCTGAGGAGCAGCATGGGAAACGTGAAGACCATTGCTTCTCACCCACCCAGTGGGCCCTAGCAACACCTTTGTTCTTTTGGGCAATGTTGTTCCAGCTGAAAAGCATTTAGTCACTTAGGTTTCCTTTAAACCTTTCCCATAAGTTTTTTTAAAACAGCAGTTGTCATCTATTATACAAAGCCAATTGAGCCTTTTCCTTTACGGTTTCAAAAATTAAGTTCGCTAATAAAGTCCTTCTCCAAATAAGTGTAAATAAGGACATGATAAAATGGCACAAGTCACATTTACTGATCTCCTGCTCATATGCTAAGCATTTTATGTTCATTATTCTACTTTATCCTCATGCTAATCCAATGGGGGCAGTCCTGCCAGCATCCTCACTGCACAGGTAAAGACTGGAGTGAAGAGAGGTTAAACAACCGGCCCGAGGTCACCCAGTTCATCAAGTGCTAGAGTTGGGAGTTAAGCCCAGGCGCTCCAGAGTGTGAGTCCATAACTATTTCTCACCAGGGCCTGAGAATAAAAAGATGAGTATGACATGGTATTTCTCCTCAAGGAGCATAGAGTCTTTTCAAAGCACACATATCTAATCATTCTGAGACTTATTCTTGGAGCAATGAGGCCTATTTGGAAAATTCGGCACCATCTAATTAATGTAAATGCTTAAATTGGAAGGAATTACTTTGCCTTTAGGGAACACTCTTTAAAGATAAAACTTACCAAAGTCGGGCCTTCTCTGAAAAGGAAAACAAGCAAACCAACCAACCAACCCCCCATCTGCTCCCTGAGGCCAGGGGTCTGTTTTCCCCCTCGTCTCCAGAGCCTGGCCCATGTACCTAGTACACAGGTGGTGCTCTATTATGTGCTTACCAAATCAATGAACGCAATAGCAATAGAATGTAGTGCTTAAGATTCCTAAACTTTGCTCTTGGGTCTCTTCCTTTCTTAGGCTATCCACCCTGGTTCCCAGGATCTTAATTCTGATGGGCTAGGGCCATAAGGAATGAGTATGGTGACATGAGATGGGGTGGAAAGGGTGAAGGGCATATGTATGTGTGCGGGGGACAACAGCCCAATGGTAATGTAACAAACAGGTCTGAGCAACTTGCAGGGAGAAGGATACTCCAGGTATATCAACTACCTTGTGACCAAGGACATCCCCTTTCAGCAGTGGGTGCTGTGACAAAACCGGGCTGTAGCAGCGTCTAGACATCATGCTTATGGGGTGTATATACATCTTTATATACACGTTTCTTCTCTTATGCTCATACACAACACACACACAAAGACAACAGGAAAATAGAGGAAGGAAACCATACCTTTAACTACCCTATCCAGATAGTGAGCTTGGGAGATAAAAGACAGGACATTTAAGGTAGGCTCGAGTAAGTGCAATACTGCCTTCCATGTAACCATGCCAGACGCTAGGAAGACAAAGGGGGCTGTGTCTCACGCTTGGGACAGGCCTCTGTCACGGTGGGGGAAATAAAACCAAAGACAGGACGACACAAAAGAGAAGGAGGGAGAGCAAGCAATTCTCCAGGAAGGGCCAAAAGGAACTTCAACTCATTCTGTGATCCAGGTGTGTGGAAACGTGACCATATAAACAAGAAGACACATGGATGGAGCAAACAGGAGACGGGAGGATGGGAACCTGCAAAAGTGGCCACACTCCTGCTCCGTCAGGCTTGTCCAGCTTTATGGAGAACTGGAACTTGCCCCTTGTCTACTCAGAGCAGCATCCGCCCTCCCTACAGGGGAAACAGCCATACCAAGAATAAGCGCACCCCATCTGGGCGGAGGTGTTCCCAAGAAGCTGGAATTTAGAAATATGCAAAATATGAATGATCTCTGATATGCATTAGGGAATTGGGTTGAATCTTTGATCAACCCAATTCGAGATTTGCTAGATTATCTGTTTACCATTCTTGAATTTTCCATGTACACATGTGCCCACATATGCTTGAATGCAGAATGCCTGGTGTTCTAAGATGCCTCCCTCCTTTGTGCAAGTTATACAGAAGGGAGACACAGGGCAGTGGATGTCACTGTGAAAACCAGGAATAAGAAAAGGAAACCTGACTACTTCTCAGTGCTTAACTCCAGAGATAGAATGATGTGTGCTTTGTCTTCCAACGGAGGGGTTGTGTCCAAGCCTTGAATTGTTCAGCCATCTAAGGTATTGCTTATTTGTCAGGATTGGTGTCAAAGGCTGCTCTGAAACAAACCCCACTGCACATACATGTGGGTGCCTGGCTGCGTGTAAAGCAGGGCAGGCCTCTTCATTCCCAGCACAAATCAGTAATGCCATTCCACCTTCCCCACCGAGGCTGGAGTCATGGTCATTTGGGGAGCTCCACCTTCCCTGTCTCCCTACACCTCCACTTAGCATGTGCCCACAGAGGCGGAGAGGGCCGTCTCCTGAAGGAGCTGCACTCTGTCCTCAGCTGTGTTTTACACATGAATCAAAAGCCCATCAGACAGGCCTGGACTGCAATGGTCAGGCCTTATCTGGAACCCCTCGCATTTTATAAACTGTAAGAACATTCTTACTCTCTCTGTAAACAAATCTAATTTTTATTTTTTCAGTCCTCTGGTCAGAACAGACATTGTTGCTGTTCATCAATATATATTAGCCTAAAAGACTGGTAGATGAGGGGCTCCACTCTCACTTCAGGAATCCACGTGGTCTCTGTTTCAAGATGAAATACACTCCTGGAGGCTGCACAGCCAAGTGGCAAACTGGGGAGAACAGACTTAACGTGGCCTACATACTTCCCTTCATTCTTACAGATGCTGTGGGGTCCATGAGACAGGAGGGTCTAAGAAGGATCTTGGAAGAGGATGTGGAGCGTGGCTTATTATGTGGGAGTGGATAAACAAAGCTGTGGAATGCCAGACAATGAGAAAGAAGGACAGCTCACATGGAAAACAGTCTGGGAAACATCTCTGGCTAAGGGGAGGGATTTGCTGATTCTTGGTTCATCTGTCACTTTAGTCTTAGTAATGCTAATTCACCTCATTTTGCGAAGTGGTCTAAAATTTCTTAGATATCATCTCCCAGGATATATTATCAAACAGCAAGAACACATAGGGTCTCCGGGCACAGGTGGTTTTCTTGGCTTTCAGATCTGCAGAGTGTTCTGGAAAGTCCTAATCATAAGTTCTTGTAATGACTCTGAATCCAATTACAAAGAGGTAGACTGCATCCAGGTTTCTCTTCCAGGGATGGCTAGGCTGGATGAGATGCCATCATCGGGATCCAGATGGTAACACCACTGTGCAGCATCCACTTAGAGAAAGTTCTCTGATGAGAAAACCTTTCTTGATTGTCTCTTAATGGTGGTATCATGACTCTAGTGTTGAGTAAAGATTATATCCACTCTACAGGATCGTGTCCCCAGTGCCCAGGGCTGATGTCAGACAGATCTCTCTGTTCTAATGCCATTCCGTTTTTAAGAACTCTATGATAATGAAGATCTCTGTTAAATGCAAATATATACATAATACCTTTAAAAAATTCTTACAAATTTCTCCAGACCACAGGTAGGACATAATCCAGGCAGCCTAAGGTTATAATCAGTATTGTAAGTTTTCAGGAGATAAAGAGGATAAGAACAGACATTCAAAATGTCAAATTCTGCTGACTCCACAAATTGAAAGAGATTTCTTCTTCTTTTTTTTTTTTGTTGAGACAGAGTCTCACTTTGTCACCTTGGTAGAGCGCCATAGAATAACAGCTCACGGCAACCTCAAACTCTTGGGCTCAAGTGATTCTCTTGCTTTAGCCTCCTGAGTAGCTGCGACTATAGATGGCTGCTATTTTCAGAGACTCTCATTCTTGCTCAGTTTGGTCTCGAAGTGCCAGGATTACAGGCACGAGCCACTGCCCCCAGCCTGAAAGAGATTTCCTTGCTACAAAGAGACTTCAACCTGCACAGAATCCAAAAGCTGGTAACCACCAGTTAGTACCAAGTCCAAGAGTACTCTGGGAAGGGAATAGCGTTTTCTGCTTCTGGCTATTGAAAATGAAAGTGACAACTGGGTCTTTGAACTCGGCCCCCAATTGTTTACTGAAGGCCCACCCTGTAGAGTCCATACCAGTGATGCTTTTATTGTTTGAAAATCTTGGCACATATGATCTTAAATATAATCATTTCAAAATTCATGACTTTAAAGTACTAACTTTTCAAAAAAATGATGCAAAGCCCTTAAGGTTATATTATGAAAGGTGGATTCAGGATTTGATAAAATTCTGGCATCTTTTCCCTCAGGGCTTCAGGATAAAGATCATGGTAGTAGAATCATCTCTCCTCTTGGGTCACACTTTTTTTCTGACATTTTGCAAATGTTTCTTATGCTCCTGCTATCATCCTGTCACTATGCCAGAAGCTGGAGACAGTGGTGGCACACAGCTCTTCACGCTGCAGACTCTGAGGCTTTGGCGTACATTTGAGTTGTGAGGTCTTATGTCTCTTTGGCATTTCTACAACCATCAACATGAAAACTCTCTTCCTTCACTTGTTTGTACCAACAGAAGTTTCCAAAGGTTTTTTTTTTTTTTTTTTTTTTAAGGATAATCTCAAGAAGCTTCAGGGCCCTCCTCTCAAAGGCTTTCCATTCAGACTCTCCAGAGCCTTAGGTCAACCTAACAGCTGCAGCACTGGTGCTCTCGTTAGGGTCACGATAGCAGGGGATGTGTGGTGGTGATCATCATTTAAACTTCTTTCAGATAGATGGCCAACCATGAGAGAGATAGATGTTCCTGTTAAAATCTTGGATACATTAATGCTCCCCTCTCTTTGGATGAGTGAGTGAGTAAGTGGTCAGTGGAACCCGCCTTGAAAGAAATTCATAAATCCGGGTAACTTTCCCACCCACCCCTACGACGTGCAGGCTGAAATCTCCCAGAACCATCAACAGATCAAACTCTTGCTCTGATAACTGGAGGTAGATTCCTGTGTGTTTTCTCTTTGTCCTCATCAGCATCTGCCCTGTCAGACCATGGATCCTATTTGAGTGAATGCTTTTGAGGAGGAGGGATAACCACAAGGTTATGGTCCAGGGGCTGACACCTTGTTGAGCGATCTGTGAACTCTTGCTTACGGATTGTCTGATTATGAAAAAGATAGTGGCCAAAGTACTCCAGAAGATTTTGTGGCCCTTTATAATAAGTTCCCTTCATTGTGAAGTCTGGTTTCGCTCAATCAAATAATTGCATCATTGGAGTGGTATTTTGATCTGTACTCCCCGAGGAGGCTTTTGTTTAAGGATCAGGATTTATATGAGTGGACAGCTCTCCTGATGTCTAGTAAAGAATTCTGTATATTTGGCATCTTGAATGATCACAGCTTTGGGGTCAGGGTTGGAATCTTACAAATGTAATCAGAAGCCGGCATTTCCTACAGGTGTTTTGAGACTTTATAGACAAGGGGCACTCAGACGAATAAAGTAACCAGCATAGAATTGATCCAAAATGATAGCAGTGTTTTCAAAGGAATAGGAAAAATTTAAACACTCTCTTAAATTTAACTATGACTTTTAGCTTTCTCAGAGGAAATCAGAGGTCAAGCCCCAAGCTTAAGGGACCCATAAAATTCCTTGAAAAGATATCCAAAAATATGCATTTGATGACTCTCTGCTGCACATATGCTTGGGAAACAAAGCCAAATCAATTCATCTTACTTTGAATTCTGGGCTAGGAAAACTGACCTTCATGTCTATTGGGAGTAGTAGTGTCAAGAGCAAAATTTAAGAATCCCTTTTTCTTTGTGGGACGTTTTAGGAGCAGGTGACTCAGTTTCAGGCTGACGGGTATTCCATTCTGTGGGTAGCAGGGGAAGGGGCCAGAATTCTTGTCATCCTGGGACTTTCTCCATCCCATTCTGTGACCCATAGACAGAGAAACTGAAGCCCCAAGCAACCATGTGGTCTGCCCACAACACTTTTTACCAGAGACCTTCCTTCAAGAAGCAAAGAGACAGATATTAGAACTGAATGTGAAGTATTCTTGTGCTGTTAAAGAGCTTGCCATTGTTACATTCCCTTTTATTCTGACAACCAATCTCTCTTGTGAAAAATCAAGTAGCTTCCATAAAAGATAAGGTGGGCCAAAGCCTCCAGAAGAAGATTTTTAATTCCTACTAAAATAATCTGCTTTGGAAATGTCACTGGGTAAAAAGTTTCTTATGCTGGGGATTTGGCCATAAGGAGCCCAGATTTGTCTTATTCTTTAAATTCTTTATTCCTGCTGTAGGCAATCAAGTCCTTCTTTCCTGTTTATGGAAGGCAGCCACGTGTAAATAAACAGGCCCTCCTCTCATTCGCTTCCACGGCATGGAGGTCTCTGCATCAGTGTCTTGGGCACCCGTTCTTTCTCTGATATGGGAAATCTCTGATACGGCAGTGTAGGAACCAGCTGCATGCTAATGGCCTATTGTACAATAATGAAACCTGATAACAAGAGAAGACTTAAGATTTGGAATTTCTAACTTTTCACCTAGGCACGTTTTTTCTTTTCCTAAATGACCCTTCCAGGGAGTGAAGTTCCCTGGAAACATAAGACAATGCTTCTTGTTACCATCAAAGATCAAAGAAGGATTTGACCTTCTCCTTTGTTTTTCAACAAGGAAAGGAAGGCACCTACCACTGTTCCTCTCATTTGCGTCCCCTCCCTTCCTTACAGCCTAACAAGGTCATCCAAGTGTCCCTTCAACATGAGGGTGTTGGCTTTCTCTTGGGGATGCAGCTGGCCAGGCCACAGGCAGAGACCCACAGACAGAAGGTTGCCATGCATGAGAATTAGACACGGACATGGGAAATGCCCACCATACAATGAAAGGTAATAGAATTCTGAGCCAAAGTCCTTTCACCTGAGCCACTATGACTAGTCCATTACTTTTTCAATGTCCTATGACATTTTGCTGGTATTTGGGGCTGTCAACTCTCCTCTCAAATTGTGCACATTTACCTTGATGTATTTCTTATCTGGAGGGAAAAAGCATCTGCAACCCCCAGGAGGAATGTGTTCTTAGAGAGTGATAATGGGGTGAGCTCGGGAGGTAGGGGAGGATGGGTTGACTTTTCAGCCACAGAATAAAAGGAGCTTTCTGAAAGCCAGGCTGATGAAAACCCACAGACACCACGTGGACAAGGCCTGCCCACAATCCTGTCATGAATCATCTGTGTTTGGACTAAGGGAGAATTTCCCCGAGTCCCTCATCATTTGACTCAGATCAGATGATTTTATTTTACACAGTTTTTGTCTGACATTTATAAACTTTTCAGAATTGTGGTAAGGTGAGCTGAGAACTCTGTAAGCAAGTCACAGAAAACAGAATGGGCCCTGAGACCTGCTTTTGTTTTCTTTTCAATAGGGATCAGCCTTCTTCCGGGTGGGGAGGCTGAAAGGTCAGTCCCTCCTCAGTCATGAGAAAAATGGAGGTGAGGGGAAAGATGAGTTTATAGAAGGGGGGCCCTCAGGTGACTGGGGTCACCCCCTCATTAAGGGGTCCCCAGGACATCCTGAGGTAGGATGACACTGACGTGTAGGAAGCCATCAAGCAGCATTCAGTAAGATGCCCTGGAGCAATCGGCTGCTGTCCTGATGCAGTGACTCTGTTGAGAATGGGGGCAGGGGCCAAATAGGTGGGGAACTCTGAGTGCACGGTCTCTGGGAAGGAGCTGATGCCTCAGTAGAAAACCTGGGCATGCAAGGACTGCAGTGCTAGCATCTGGTGAGAAAAATCAAGCTTCAAATTCCCTTTCTACTTCTTCCCATTACATGACCTTAGGCCTCAGGGCCCTGAGGAAATAGGAAAGCATGCTACAGACATTCTGCTTCACAGGGTGATTGTTAGCAGCATAAAATAATGTAGTTAAGGTTCTTAGCACAGTCCCCCACACAGTGTAAATACTTAAAAACTGGAAGCCATTATTATTAATATTAATAAATGTACTGTGTTCCACACCCAGTGATGTAATTGGGATGGGGACCAAGGATATATAAACCGATGTCAGGCTACAAAACAAAAAGAATAAAGATTTTTGAAACCCACAAGAAATAAGAGGTAGCTGTGTTTGCTCAAAATTCCTTTGTCTCTCAAAAGCTGGGGGTGTGTCTTCCAATTTCTCCAAGTCCCAAGAGGTCACTTTCTGAGCCAGAAAGGCATGCAGAATGCTGCCTTCTATTCTAAAACCATGTGCTCACCATCTGATCACAGACCTTTCATTAAAAAAAAAAAAAACAAGGAAGGGGAAGAAGTTAAAGTTAAAACACACATCCATAAACTAGTTGATTCACTAAAGAGCTTTTGGTGAGTGTTCATTCCAGGATAATAAACAAAGCAAAATGTCTGGCTGAGTTTAAAATCAACAAAACCAGCAGGAAAGGCAGAAAGAAGGGGACAAAGTGATCAGCTTGTTTTAAAAACTGCCAACAGTGCTGCTTCAGCAGAGCCTGGTGCGGAGGAGACCCCATGAGAGGGGACAGGAGACAAATGCAAAGCAGGACAGAAGCTGAGGGCCAGGAGGGTGATCCCAGGCCTAATGGATGCAGCTGTGGCCTTGGGGGCTGTGGGGAGCTCCCCCCAGGGTTCCAGGCCTCTGCAGGAGCTCTGACCCAGGATCTGGTGACCATGGAGGGCGCAGAGCCCAGCACGTGCCATCCCAGCCAGGTAGTGCTTTTTAAAAATGGCTACACGTATTAGGCTCCCCTCAATGTGTATTATTACCTCTACCTTCTGGGTGAGGAAACTGAGGCTCAGAGAGGGGACAGGGCTTGCCTGCTGCTCCTAGTGGCAGTCATCTGCCTCATTCCTGAACACAGAGCTCCTTGACACAAGGCTATACTGCATTTAGCCTGGGAGGAGCCAAACGGCAAGGCACCCCAACCAGCTGGCTGGAAATTGGCAGGAGAAAGGTTGAAAATTGAAATCCAACTGAGTTTAAATCCAAATGATGTCTAAGAAATGCCAGTCATAATGTCGTCAGATGAAAGGACTTTCTGCCCCCTGTTCTCACATGCAATGGGGGCTCAGGCTGGCCCCGAAGTGCCCCCGAACGACGGAGGTGTCCTGCAGACCCGAGGAGGTACCCTGGGCCCGCCATACCGATGGTGCAGTGCTCGCCGTTCCAGCCGGGGCTGCACTCGCACTTGCCGTCGCGGCAGGTCCCGTGCTCGGCACAGCGCGGGTGGCAGGCCCGCTGGTCGCAGGCCGCCCCCATCCAGCCGTCCTCGCAGCGGCAGGTGCCTCCTGCGCAGACTCCGTGGCCTCCACAGTCAGCCGTGCAGATCTCTGTGGGGGGTGGGGGAGAGGGAGGGAGTGGCGAGGGAGGTGGGGAGGGAGGAGAGAGAAAAGAGCAGGGGGAAGGTTATTGTTGGGCACGAGGGTCACACTTGGCTACTTACCTAGGCTTCTGTGGGAGATCAGGATTCCCAAGGCTTGGGAGACTAATCTCCGTGGACAATGACCTTCGGATGAGAACAATTCTCTGGGCAAAAAGCCTGGCCAGCGCCCGCTTCCCTACCCAAACAGAAGGATTGAAAGGCTCCTCTGCTCCCTGTGCTCTCCCTACTGCCAGCCTGTCCCTGCTTTTGTGCTTGCCACTTCCAAAGGGGACCGGCCATCTGAACAGATGTGAGGGAAAGTCAAATTTAATTAAAAACCAGTTATGTGTGAAAACAAAGTGAGGATGAGTCCCTGTCGCCAAATGAAGTTGTGGGTCTGGCCGGGCAGTGAGTTCGGAGCCTGCCATTTCATTAGAGCTCCATGCTCATTGAGGAGGGCGGGGAGCAGCGGCAGAGGCAGGATTCTCCACCCTACAGGTACGCTGTGGCTTGTTGTCCAAACCTGCAGGGTAGTGAGTGTGTTCTGTGCTTTGCTGGGTTTATTCTCTGTCCTCCAGCGTCCTGCTTACTCACCCCAATTCCAAGTACCATTTAAACAGGCTTTCGGATCCAAAGCAAACAGCTGGGGGGGCCACTTCACAGCCAGAGTGGGGTTGCCCACCCTTCACAAAGGCTTGCCTGTGAGATGGTGCAAAACACACAGGGCCGGATTCACAAGACCCACGGGCTCCAGGCCAGCAACAGCTTCACGCCTGTTGCAGGCAGAGGTGGCCAAGGCTTCCAAAATGCAACCGCTCTTTAGGAAGCAGGCTGAGCAACCGTGTCCACTGACGCCTTCTGCCAAGGCTCTGGTGGAGAACCTGACTTGGATTTTTACGCCTCGTGACCCAACATTCTTCAAATTCATGTGAAAATCCCAACTCTTTTCATTTCTTTCAAACTAAATTAGCTGGCACTTCTATCAAGTTGCATTTGCCCATTCTTCCCTTCCAAGCTGCACTCCTGGGTTAGAAGCTGCTAATACTCTAGCTAATTTTGAAAGAGAAAAGAAAACAAAATTAGGTCTCAGAAGTTCAGACCTTCCTGCCAATCTAAGAAGACAAGGGATGAAATGTTTCGGATTGAAACATGCATGCCATTCGTGGCGTATTCCTATGCTCCACACCCTGCCAAGCACCCCACCCACTATGTGCAGGACCACATCCGGTTTCTCACCTGTAAGGCGGGTAGTGATACCTCTGACCTGGTGCTGAGGACCTGGGTTCTGCAGCAGGCTCTGGAGTTTCTGAGCCGTGTGACCTGAGGCAGGTCCCTGGACTTTACTGAGCCACAGTTCCTAGTCTGGGGGCAGGGGCAGGGGGATGCTGCCATAGAGCAGCCCTCTGCTGACCTGAGCAGGTTGCAGGGAGCACTCAGTGAAGTAGAAGACTAAGGGCATGGCAAAGATCAAGAACTCCAAGAAGCTTTCCTTCAGGTGAGGGTGGGAAGGTGAGCTTTGGACCGGGGGTCTAAGGACCTTGGGAAGTTCGCTTCCTCTCTCCTGGTGTCAGTTTCCTCATCTATTGCTCTTCAGACTCCAGACTGGGGGATTCTGCGATGCGGCATCTTCCTGCTGCACAGCATACTCCACCCCTAAGACTGGGCTTAACTGTCCCCCTCCTCTGAGAAGCCTCTTGTGCTTCCCCCTGTGGTTACTTTCTTATTCCTTTCCTTCCCACTTTACATAGTAGGGTGTTTTTGTGTCTGTCTATCCCACAGGTCATGGCACAGAATAGACTCCTCCTTGAGGTTCCTTGGATAATGGCTGGATCAGGGTGTGACCAGGGCTACAGATGCCTGGGAAGGGAAACATTCATGCACAGCCCTCGGCCTGTCTGCTTCTCTCTGGTGACCTGCCCTAATGTGCCTCCGGAGGCTGAGTCTGGGGAGCTCAGTGTCACTGCATGTAGCAGGGCCCTGGGTGTTGTTCAAACTCCCTCCTCTTCTCTCTCCAAGGGATCATCTTGGGCTTTCCTCAAGATAAAGAATGACAATCACCGGGCCTAGGCTTCCCTGGGTCCTCTCTCTGAAATTCCTGTTTCTTCTGCCCAACACTGAAAGGGCAATGGTGACTCTGGAGGGCGCCTGGGCTCAGGGCTAGAGCTTTCCCCTGAGAGCCTCGGGAGAGAAGACCAACTTGGTATTTGTTAGGGGGTTTATTCAGCACTTTTTCTAGGTGGCAGTTTACGGTGTGAAAGAAAACAGCAAACAGCACTTCTATTCACGGAGGTGTGAGCCCGGAGAGTGACAGCTGTGGGGCCAAAGCTGGGGGTTTTCAGGCAGCAGTGCACACGGAGATTATGGGCGCAGGCCTCCCCAGGAGTGACTTTTAGACTTTGGGTCTTAGCTAATAGGTACTGCATTCTTTTATTAGTTAACCCAGAGACAGTGTAGATGAAAGACAGGAAGACTTGGACTCAGACATGACCTCAAATCTCAGTTCTGCCAGCTATGTGCTCTGAGCTTCCTTTTCTTCCTCTGTAAATGGGGCTTATGATGGCGCGTCCTTCCAAAAGTGCTTAGGGTCTGATAATTTATTAGGCATTAATAAATTGATATGGATTCATTTATTCTTCTTAATATATACACACATGCCCACTATATGCCAGAGACTGTACCTAGTGCTAGAAATACAGAGGTCAGTAAGATACATGCTCTGCCCCCCAGGAGATCATAGTCCTAATTAAAGCACAAACTATTATTGGCATTCCAAATAATAGCCAAATAAAGTGCAGCAGTTACTCATGTCTGCTTATGGACAATAGATTAAAAGAACCACAAAGCTTAGGACCAGACAGATTTGTTATCTACCCATGGCTTAGCCACTCAGTGCCCAGGTAACATGCAAGTGGCAAGTTGTGCAATGCAGTGAGCCTTGCTTCCCATTTCTGTGAAGTGGGGATAATAATCCCACCTCACCAATTTCACAGGGTCGAGTCAGAGCAAATGGGGCAATATTTGAGAAAGCCATTTTTGGCTTAAGTAATGCTTATATCAGGTTTTATAGTTTATAAGGCATTATTCAAGTACAATTTCTCATTTAAATATCATCACAAGGTTGTGAAAACACCAGGCTCTTACTCCTCTTAGAGGTGAGGATACTGAGACCCAGATAGTAGAAGGTCCTTCTACAAGGCCACATGGTCATCTCGTGTTTTTGTCCTTGTTTTGATAATCCTCAGAACAACGCTTCAAGAGGCCTTTTACAGTTAAGGATGCTGAGCCTCAGAAGGGGCGAGGAACACGCACATACCATGGTCGGCTTTCCTTTGAGGGAAACTCCTGGCTCTCTCAGCAGATCCCCTGCCCATGTCTGGCCCTGCTGCTTACCCTTTGTTACATTCAAGCCAGACCCTGGGTATCTGTGAAATGAAACGAGATCCTCTACACAGATTTTCCTGACACTTGGTCACCCTCCCTGCATCTGTCTATCCACACACCCCATTTCCTTGCCAGTTTCCACTAGACCTGCTCTCCTGGCATGAAGCTGAGGTTGCCTGGTGGCTGGGCACCCCTCCACCAGCCCTTTACAAGCCGGGTTGTGAGCTCTTACATGTTTTAATGGAAGGGGCCTGCCCAGGCGACCCTGATGTTTACGGGGTGCTAACTGATGGTAACACAGACTGTGAGTGCTCGGGTTCCCCGCAGATGGGCCTGTCTGACTGAGTGGAGCGATCGAGTGCCTCGTTTGGGAGCAGAAACCTGAGATGCCACTTCATCCTTTGGTCTCAAGTCATGGTCCCTATTGCTTCTTTTCTCAAATACCTTGTTTTTTCTTTGTCTTTTTTTGGTCCTTGAATAAAAGGAACTGCTTTATAGTTTCTTCTCAGATTCTGCTCTGACATTAAAGCAGATATAACTTCCAAGAGTGGCTTGTGAAAACAAGGCGGGATGATGCGAAAGAATGTGCTTTGACAGCTCATGTACCTTTTACATAACATAAGGGAGCCTTCATGGAATTCAGGCACGGCTCCTCTCTAAGCCCCAGATGTAAACTGCAGATGACATCAACTTCCGTGCTTTGGAGTGTGGCTGTAGGAATTACTCTCATTTGGCTGATTTCTTGGGTGCTCACTGTGTGCAAGTCCTACAGTGGCCACTGGGGATCCCCCAGGTGATCACAACAGACGTGGTTTTTTCCTGACCTCCAGGAATTTATGTTCTAGCATAGCAGACAGATATAATCGGAATCAATTAAATTCAATCAGTGAGCGTGAAGGCAAGTAGAGCTGGTAGCACAGTGCTTGGCACACGGTCAGGGTATCATAAATCACATGCACGTATTTTTATAGGAAAGGCAATGAGATGGAGTGGAAAGTGTGCAAAGGTGAAGTCAAGAGAGCACATGAGAATTCTGACTCTCACGACGTACGAGGGAGCATTTGACAAATGCTAGGTGACTTTCACATGACCAATAGCAGAGCTGTCTGACTGTTCTTCTTGGGCTGGGGTCTGGGAGGAGTCTTTCGAAATACTGTAGAGTACACAAGCCATAGGGTAGACTTGGGTTCAGATTCTGACTCCCAGTATCCTAGCTGTGGGTCGGTAGGAAAATTACTGAATCTCTCTGAGCCATAATTTTTCACCCCTAAAATAGGGGGAGTAACAGTGGTCCCCTGCCAAGGTGATAACTGAAGAAAGCAGTATACATGACCAACTCTACTGAAACTCTGTTGTGCACGTGACTGGTTGCTGAGGACCCGAGATGTACTCTATCAGCACAACTCCAAGTCTCTGTGCAGAAGGACATCTTCCTGAAAAGCGAAATATTTGTTTTTCTAGTAGCAGCCTCAAACTTTGGGTATGAAACTCTCCCTCATGGCCCCTGGAGTATCAAAATTGGGGGAAAATCCTCAACTGCCCTAACATTCTTATTCCAAGCTTATCGCGTTCTTGCCTCAAGTGTTGAGGTCCTTGCAGATGAACCTGGCCAGGCCAAAGGACACATTAGCGCTTCTCCTACAGACAGCCAAACCCACAGCCCTCCCCTCGCCCACCTGCCTCTCTCCTGTCTTACCTGTTACAGATCTGTCTTCTCCGGAAGCCCACCTGATGGACAAGTCTTAACTTCTATTCTTGCTTCCCTGGCGCTAGTGCCAAGTGTGACACAGCATGGCTTTCAACCAATGTTTGTTGAAAGAACAGATGCATGAAAAAAGAAAGGTTCATGGAGGGGGTGTGCGTCAGCTGACTTGACTCCATCTCAGGGCCAGACTGTGCAAAAGTTTGTGTTAAATATATTCATATAGAGGTTCAGTTTCCCTTGTGCCGAAGCATCTTAGAAACTCATCTTCTCTGATCTCTGAGTGTGAACTCTGTAATTTTGAAGTGTCTCAGTTCTTACACCCTCAGACACATATATTCTTTCACACCAATCCCCACATCACACCTGTCCTGCTATCATGTGGAAGGAAGTGAGCACATGGGGAAGAGGGGGAAGGGTGGGTATATGGTAGAAGGTTTGGCTAATGAGTAATTGTGCCAAAAAGGTATGTATATTATATACAGGACAAGCTGCCCGGGCTCTTCTCACTAAATGTAAATCCCCTTACAAACCCAGACAAAGCCTGAGACATATCCCACCTATGCTTTAATGGGTGTAGACTCAACTTTACAATCCAGTTCATTAAATGGCCAGTAGGGGAAGCTGTGCCTTTCTCCTCATAGAAGTTTCCTATGAAATTTCTTCTTCTTACAGAGGTGCTCAAAATTGATACAACTAAGGTATAGAACAGACTCCCACCTCAAACTCTGCATTCTTTGCTGCTGAAAGGAACAGAGGCAGGTGAAGCTGTTTCTAAAATGCCAGAGATATGGAAATAGAGCCTTAAGCCCATGTGACTGGGGGAGGAGGGGCGGGGAGGAGGGGTCCTTTCTTAACTCTGCCTTTAGCACTGAAAGTGATAATAAGTAAAATTGTTCTATTTTGCTTAGGACCTGAGGCTCTGATATCAATAAACTGTAACGGCGGGTTAAACAATATAAATAGAATTCTTGCCAGGATTTTCCATTTCATCACCAGCTCATCTGAGTTATACAACTAAGGGACTGTTTCTGAAATTCTGGTATACTTAAAGTCCAAGTTAAGCTCCTCAGCATTTGAGGCAAAAATAAGGATAAAAGGGAATGTCTACAATGTTCCAGAGCTGTTACTGGTGGAACATAAATATTGTCTCACTAAATTCTCATAACAGCTCTGTAATGATACTTTTACTCACACACTGTAGCTCTACAGTTTGGAAAGGTTAAGGGACCTGCTTGAAGGGAGGACCCAGAGAGAATGGAAGGTGACTATGATTAACGCAGTGTCTTTGCCCATGAACTGTGGGACTGAGTTTGGGTGATGCCTTACATGTAATCTGCCAGTGTCTCCTGACTGCTGAGTGTGGATTAGGTCTCTGCTCAGCGAGTCTAGAGCATCTCTGGAATCGGAGTCTGATTCGCCCAATCATCCCAAACCAGTGCATGTTTCCTTGTCTGTTTATCTGTCTGCTCAGCCCCCATCTGTCTGTCCATCCATCCAAACATCTAGTCACCTAACCAGCTGTCACCAGGCCACTTGCCAATCTGTCCATCTGTCCAACCATGTGACCTGGGCAGGATACCTCAACCCTGTGTCAACATTCTCATCTGCATACCAGAATACAGACCAACATCTCAGCATATGAGCCAATTAAATGCGTGCTAAGCGATGCACCTGGCGTCTGCACATGTTTTATGAAACGCTCACTGTTGACAGCTCTGCAATGTGCACTTACTGTAAGGGGCCAGGGGAAGGAGGGGCTTGAAGACACTGGGGGAACAAGGGGGTGATGTTCGACTGAGGAGCCTCTCACTAGGCAGAGGACAGATGCGAAGCACAGCCCCAGGGGCAGGCTTAGTGGGCCCCTCAACCTCTGGGGAGACAGAGATGGGGGGACAGGCTGTGCAGAGAGCAGCCTGGATAATGGGGAGGTCTTAACCATGTGCTCCGTGTCCTCAGTGAGGAAGGAGGCAGGGACCTCTGCTGGAGGAGAGATGTGGACCCCGGGATAATGGGGAGGTCTTAACCATGGGCTCCGT
>NW_003852396.1:23563233-23694157 GCF_000181295.1 Otolemur garnettii | reverse complement strand
TGTGGACCCCGGGATAATGGGGAGGTCTTAACCATGGGCTCCGTGTCCTCAGTGAGGAAGGAGGCAGGGACCTCTGCTGGAGGAGAGATGTGGACATCTGAACAAGCCCCTGTGGGGAATGACAGTGAGAGCACACAGGAATAAATGAGGCAGTGGGAGGGCCCAACACAGGCTCAAGATGGTGAGCATGATGTGATTTGGCAGAGTGGTACCTTGGACCAGCACTAGGACCAGAAACAATGAAAGCTTGGACTGATCCTGTGTTTTGCCAGGTAGGTGTAGGAGAAAGCCACAGAGGCAAGGGATCTATGAATGATGGGGGAGTAGGGGAGGTGAAGGACCAGGGGAAGAGCAGGACATGGAGAAAGGAGAAAGGCAAGCCAGGAGAGCACCAATGCCGGGGGTGGGGGTGGGGGTGGGGGCAGGAGATCTCCTTCCAGCAGATTAGGGCACGGGAGACAAAAGGGGGAAAGCCAGAGGAGCATGACAGGTACTTTGGATTCTCTACAAGGAAAGACAGGGTGGAGAGGGCGGAAGTGCCAGTCCTGTGCTATGCAGTGGCATGCGGGGCAGGACTGGAGTGACACCTAGCTGGCTGCCCCAGAGGACAGTCATGAGAGGGGTCAGTCAGACCAATGGCTACACGAGGGCTCCGGTCACACTTGCTGGTCCCTCCTCTGTGTCTGCACGTGCAGTTTCCATACGCCGAGCTCCTTTACCCCATCTTGGAGTGTTCAAGTTCACACAGGCTTTGAGATCCAGCTCCAATGCCACCTCCCCCTTGCATCTCCTCCTGGTGTCCCGGCGGGAGGGTTCACCTTCTGCCTTCCCACAGCCCCCGTATGCACATCTAGCCTTCTTGAGGCTGGCACTGTAGAGTCATCTCTGCGTTCCCGTGAGTCTCACACAGGAAGCCTGTCTTCCAAACGCACATGTACCTCTGGGTTCTAGCGGCACAGGGCAGGGTGCTCCACAGAACTATTCAAGGTTCTCTGATTTCACACAGAGGCTCAGCATCAGGGAGGCCAGGTTCAAGAGCCTGCTCTGCTCCCTCCTAGCTATGTGAAACAAGTATTAGATACCTTTAAGCCATATCTTTGTCACTCAAAATGGTGATAATGATCTCTACATTCCAGAATTTTAAAAGTGATTTAAAACATACTGAGCACTACTACATGCCAGATATTCCTAGGGGCTGGGGATACAGCGATGATATGAAATTACTCCTCTCCACAAGGAGCTCAAATCTACCCAGCCATGTAAATGAGCACAAAGCAGCCACCATGGCCAGCACACAGTAGGTAGCCACCGTGGCCAGCACGCAGTAGGCTAAATACAAGTTAACTTTCTCTCCCGCAGGCCAGTTCTTTCTATATTTTGAACAAATTAGCATTGTTCAAGTGTGTCTTCTAATGATATTTTGCCCAGGGAATGAAAATATGCTAAGGACAAGAATTCTATCTTTCCTTATATTTCTTGGTATAAAATGTATATTGAACATATTGGTGAATAAATGGAATAGACACACACAAAAAAGTGTGTCATCTACTGTCTTACTTCCTCCCTAAGTTGGGCCGAGGGTTTTCAACCTCAGTGCAGGTTTTAAGAAGCCAGAAGGGGAAGAAGGTACAGGAAAGGGGCCTCTGACTTCCTTACGGTAATTAGTCTTCTTCAGACATAGAGGCCAAGCCCAGGCTGCTCTCCTGTGCTTTTCAACTTCCCTCCCTCTCACTGAGAGTCCCAGCTGCTTCGAGCCATGGCTCTGTTCCACAGATCAGGATGGCAGAAAGCTAATGAGCCTTGGAAACCACATGGCCTTTCACCTCATTCGGGGAGCCCGGAGAGCTTTCAAACCAAGCAGAAAAGCGGATTCCAGTATGCTGGGCAGAGCAGGGCTCCACACCTACTTCCCCAGGCCTGGAATTTCAAGCCTTTATGAAGCACCTATCACAGAACGCAGTGAGCCAGGGCTATTCATCTTAATTGGAGAGTATCTGGTTTCCTGATTAGAGGAGTTCAAACCTAGCTTGGAGAGGCCTCCAGACAGGGGCTGACTTTGCTGAAGTGAACAAGCCAGTAAAGGACTGGGGAGCAAAAGAATATGACCAGGATATGCATTTTTGGCCAGGTTGGAACACAACCAGAACCCCACTGAAAAGGCCCATGTGGGCGAGTGAAAAGGTGACCGATGTTAAATTATCTTCCCAAAGACTTCTGATCCTAACAACCTTTTGCAAGAGGCCTATTCCTCCATTAGTGATAAGCTAACTTATCTAACTCCTTCCTGGACACTTCCACCTGGATGTCCCCCAGGCTCTTGCAAATGCATCCTGATACTAGAGTAGCTTTCTAAACCCAGATGTGACTGTGTCACACCTCTGCTTAAAATTTTTCATTGGCCCCCAGTGACAGATAAAACCTAAACACTTTCAAGGCCATTCATGACCTGAACTTGCTGGCTCCCTTCACCCCTTGTCCCTCTCACTACTGCCATAAATATCCTAAACTAAGTCACTCTAAACTACTAGTCTTTCCTAGGAAATGCCCGTCTCGCATCTTTGTGCCTGTTGCAAATCATTGACTTGTCCAATGTGCTTGCCTCCTCCTCCAAGCTCTGCTTGCTCATATCCAACCTCCATCACCCACCGCAAGTCTCACCCTGATCAGGAGATGAAAATGAGTCCTCCTTTTCTTAAGCCCTTGTACTAATGCCCAATACACCAAGTTCATGATGCAATTTATACGGTTCCTGGCAGTGTTACTAAATGAAGTGGTGCCTTATAAACCTGACACCTGCTCATGGGCAATTTCAGCACAAATTTGGCAACAGCCAATGGCAAAGTTGAACAGGGGATAAACACGGGCTCTGAAGCCAGAGGAGCCTGGATTTGAATCCTTGTTTTCCAAGGCTATCTTTGGGCAGGTCACCCACATTCTCTTTACCCTGGTCTCCTGAGAATAATACCTTCTACCATGTCAGACAGTTACGTATTTGTTGTTTGAATAAATCATGAAGCACATACAAGGCAGGACCTCTGTAAAATATAAAATTTCCATTCAAAGGCTAGTTTTGTTTTTTTTTTTTAAATTACAAGTTGTCATAGCAGTAGTTGGATTCAGGAGAACAACTGGAGATTTGTGCAAGATATCAGCTTGGGTATCCAAATAGAAACCTGATTCTGAAGCCCAATTTCAGGAGGACTTACATTTGCATAATGAAGAGTTCCAATTCTGATCGAAAATGTTCCAGGGCTGTCAGGGGAAATTCTACTAAATTACAAATCTGCCAGCTCCTGGTTTATCAACCTTTAACTCTGGCAATATTTAGCAGCAGCCTGTCTGGGCCCAATTTTCTAGTCTTTGATTAAATGTTAGGAACTGACCATTTCATTGTGTCTAAACCTCCACACTACCTCCCAGATGACTGGGGGGCTCTTCTCTGTCTCCCTTCAACCCTCTGTGCCAGCTTCAATCACTCAGATATTTATTATTCTGAAGTTTGATTTTAGGCGGTCACTTGCTGTTGGGAAGGGGTACAGGAAATGTCAAGTCTCAGTGGATATTATTCCTTGGGTGAAATTCTAACCTTGAGTTTCCTCCCCCCCTGTAACTTACCTATACAGAAATACCCCAGCCTGATCGTTTCCTTTTGATGTTTAATTGGATGTTGGGGCTGTGTGTTCTGGGCTGAGAAGCTAATGCTTCTCAGAGAGGGAACAATTCCGGCTACACAAATGAGACTTGTAACAGGGGAGAATGCTCCATGCTGAATCTAATTTTCTCTCCCATCCATGAACATAAGACAATTTCTCTGGCATTAAGGCATCTCACTCAGTCTTTCTGTCATTAATAAGAATTAAATTCTGTTCCCTCAAATTTAAATGTAATTATATTTTGCCTTGTAAATAAAATTGAATTTAGCACTAATGCAACTGCTATGTTTAGGAAGCTTTAATTTTTTTTTTAACCCTGTTGCTACTTTTGGCTTTTTAAAAAGCATTGCGTATATTCTACTGTCAATTGTGACTTAATTTGATAACAGCTTTCCACCCTCATACCCATCCAACAGTTGTTATTGTTATTATTTATGCTTTGCGATTTTCTTTTTGGCAGGAAAGGAGAGTAACAGAGAGAAAATGGAAGCTCAGGGGATCAGAGTTTGAACTCTAGAGGGTCCCCCTAAATTAAGGTAGAACGTAGGCCAGGTTGAGTTGAGAGACTTAAAGAGCGAGACCCGATGGGGAATCTGAAAGGGAAATCTTCAATGTTCACTGAAAACAATTTTAAACCAAGATTTTTGGTAAGGCATTCAGTGGGCGCCAGGACCCAGACCCTGCCTACTTTCTGGTCTTACATCCTAGCACCCACCCCTGGGGCTCCCAGTCAGGCCCAGGTGGGAGTTTCCAACACCTCAACCACAGGCTCTGCTGGCACACACGCTGTTCCTCCGCCTGCACGGCCCTCTCCTCCTTGGCCACCAGGGGGCGCCCCTCAGTCCCCAGTTCACAGTCTGGCTCACAAGTTTCCTTGGTGAGGATAGTCCCTGGTTCCTTTCCCATTTCTCTGCTGGCCAAGAGCACTGCACCTACCCTGGTGCTCCTGTACTGTGTATACATCAGTCAGAGCCCTGGTCATGCTGCATAATTGAATATCTCACTTCTGAACAGGCCGAGGGGATGTCTGATCCTTGGGGCCTAGAACCGTGCCCGGTACACAGGAGAGGCCAGAAAGGCTTGGTGAATGAATGAAAGAAATGTGTGTGGCTGTTGGCATGGGTGCAGGTCTGGGGCTGCTGTGAGTGCTCTCTGCATAGGGGCTGAGCTCCTCTCTGGAATGGACATCGGAAGCTCAGTCCTGAGGGGAGGCTGATGCTAACACCCTTGTGCGATGGGCCGCTAACCTAGCTATTTGGGTATGAATGCGTCAGCACATTCATGTAGAATCAGTGACCAGGTCTGGGGCAGAGAGACGAGGATGGTAGAGAGCCTCTGAGAGAGAAAGCAAGCTGTGTGAGGCTGCAGAGACTCGCTTCAGGTCTTTGGGCACCGCAGCTTCACCATATAGACGTCCTCAGACTTAAATTTGTTAGTGTCAAAGAACTGTTTGGCCAAATGAGATCTAATCATACATTCTAAAAATATACACTGATACTTCATTTATTGAGTGCTTACTTAACGTCAGCCTCCATGCTAGGCATTTTGTGCAATATAGTAAAGCTAGTTTGGAAAATAACCCTGCAAGGCAGGTTTATTAGCCATAGTCTGTTCATAAGTGGAGTCTTGAAAATCTACTTCAAATCCCAAGAAATTCTTACTGACTTCACATGCTACTGCCAAACCCATGCTACTGAATCTCTAAAACATCTCCACCTGTTATTCTGTGAAACTCAATTGCAATGAAATGATAAGAATCATAAACCAGCAGCATGAGCATTTTATAGGCAGAATCTCTGTCATGTCCTGCTTCTGTAAGCCTGCAGCCCTGAGGAATAAAATATAGTGAGAGGGATCTCTCAAATAAAAGTCATTTACACTAGGCAAGGCTGGAGTGAACTTACAGAGCAATGGAAATGAGGAAGGAATTTACAGAGCTGAGGACAGAGACCACAGGGTAGAGTGGGGGGAGATCTCAAGGAGAACCATGGAGGGGCAAATGATGTGTCTAATGGGTGGCCTTTGAAAGGGTACCCTGGAAAATTTCACACAACCTGAAATTTTCAGAAGTCATTGGGCTCTGAAGGAAGGTAGACTTTCCTAATTCTAAGAACCATCTCAAAGAGGTTAAATGCTTTCCCTTGTCTGAGACAGCTCTGAGCCAAGAGGATGAAAAGCCAACCAAAGGGAGGGAGGACGGTGTGGGGGGCCGGGGGGGAGTTGTTCTTCTCAGCAGCACTGCTGAGTGTACCCACCTGGTGCAAATGCTGGTGGGCCGTGGAGCCCAGGAGGGCCGCTCCCTGGAGAGGGCTTCAAGTGGCTGAACTGAGGGGGGTCTTGTCCAGGAGGGGTCTGCCTGGCTGATAATGCACGTGAAACTAACATGAGCTACCTCTGGAAAGTGACAGAGAAGAAGCCTAGAGATGGGGGGGCGGGGAGGGAAGGGGCCTGTTGGGGGGGGGAAGTCCTGAGAGAAGAGATTGGCTGTCTGTCTGGTAGTGTGCTGGGACCCTCTTGCCTGGAGCTTTCTGCTGCAGCCCTCCCTCCCCTGTGTTCCCAGTGGGCTCTCACTTCTCTCTCTTTTTGCATGTTGACCATTTATTGGCTAAGTCACCCAAGCACTAATCCCTGAGAACCTAAGGCACGTCTGGCCCTATGCTAGGGATACTGATAGTGCTGACCTCATGGAGTCAGCTCGGTTAGGGAAAGAAGTGACCACAATACATTGCTTAGTATACCATAGAGCTTAGGAGAGACTTGGAGCCAGATGTGGCTTGAGTCTGGATTCTGCCACTTACTAACAGGGCTGGGGCAGGAGAAGGAAGATGCTGGCATGTAATTTGATCTTTCTGAGCTTCAGTTTCCTCATCTGGAAAATGGTCATAGCAGTACTCCTTTTTTAACCCTCCCTTTTCAGTTAAGGGTTTGTAGGGTATTAGCTGTGAAGCACTTAAGATTAGTGCTTAGGACATGGTAAACACTAAGACATGAGTGGCTCTTTAACACGAAGACAGGACTGTTGACAAGGATGCCTCTTTGGATGGAAACGGGGCTTGAGACAAGAGCTGAGGCCTTGAGCACAGGAGGCCTGGATTTAATTTAAACTCTGCCACCGGCAAGCTGAATCAGTTTGGGCTGGTCATTTTCCCCTCTCCATCTCTCTTCTATCTGTAAAACAACAGCAGCAGCCATCCCCTCCCCCCATCACTGACACCATCGCTGTCATTACCACCATGCCAAATGATCCGGGAAGTGAAGTCGCTGGGCCCTGCGTTGAGAGGCCCGAAATGTTTGGGGGCCTGGGGGTGAGGCACATGACCTGTGCTCTCTTCTGTTCCAACAGTGATCCTGTGTGGTTTATCAGGAAGGAGGACCGCATGCACAAGCCTGGATTTAAGGAGGAATCTCTGAGACGAGACTGGAAGCCAAGTTGCTGGGAAGCCAGGGAACTGAGTAAACACTTGTATAAAATCTGACTTCACTGTTTCCACAAACCTAACCAAAGTGCTGGGGAACTTGTCAACTCACATTTCATTACAGGGCTGGTTGTTGGTGTAGGGCATGTTGATTTAAGCCGCTTTCATTAAATCCTGTTTTGGTGCCAAGCAGCCAGACACTCATCTCAGGGAATTGACAGTCCTCCTTCCTAGGACGCAGCGGGGAGCGGGGACCCGTCTCTGCCAATCCAAGAGCCCACAATCAACACTGATGGAGCAAGGATCATTTACGCTGTGTTTGCTGGCCTGCAGCCCCTGACGGGAGGTCTGGGCAGTATCTGTGCCAGCCCTGCCATGCCAGGAAGCAAGAAGCATAAATAACGTGATTAGAGCCATTGCTTGTCCGGGGCGTGAGTTGTGCCAGACACTTTGAGCACCATTTTGCCTATATTTTCTCACCTAATCCTCATAATGATTCCATAAGGTAATTTTCCCTAAGCGGAACCTAGGAGTTGGAGAGGTTAAGCCACTTGCCAAAGCCATTGGACCTGTAGGGAGCAAGTGTCCCCCCTCAAAAGCCCAATGTCTGCTCCACTGCCCTGTAGCCAATTCCAAGGCATAAAGACAGCCTCTTGGCTCTTGTGGATCCACCAAAGGAGGCATGTCTGGCTTAGCTTCACTGCAAAAACTCAATAGTTTTTAAACAGCTTCCACTCAGCGAAAATGCCCTTGGCAGGGGGTGGGAGAAAGACATGAAGTGGTTAAGCTATGACAGGCACTGTTCTATATGCATACAGAATGATAGGACGTAATGAGCACACTACCCACCGAGGTAGGTACTATGATCACCTCCCTTTTCAGGTGAGGAAACTGAAGTCCAGAAAAGTGAAGTTTCTTGCCAAGGTCAGCATGTGACAGAGCTAGGACTGAAGCCAAGCAGGCAAAGTCTACACAGCAGGGAATTAAGAGAGGGACTTTCTTTCATTCTCTTTCAAATGGGCTTCCAGAGTGGAAGAGACAGCAGAGGAGAAACAGTGGCCTGTCCAGGCAGCAGACAGAGCCGGGTGTAGGCAGATTCCCCCATCACCAGCAGGCCTCACTTAAAGCACTGCAACCCCCAGCCGCTCTCAAGGGGGAAACCCCATCCCTGCCCTGGCCCACAGGTGCAGCTATGCAGGGTGTGTATGTGTGTGTGTGACATCTTTGTATGCTACAAGGCACTCAAGAAACACAGACTGTTACTACTGTGGCCAACGGAGACGGTAACTTTGAAGCTATCTTTTAAACTCCTGGCCTTGTGGCAATCATGATGCCATTTTAGTCAGTTACAGGCTAGAGAGTGAAAAACTGTAATCTGATTTCTGAAAGGGCACATTTCACCTCGCCTCTTAGTATCTTTGTTAATATCCAGTGCTCTCACCAATGGGTGCTCCAGTCTTAATCATAACAACAGTAACACGCATCGAGCCCGCGTCATGGTCAAGTAGCATGATAAACGCTCTTTTGTCTTACTTAAATAACTCTCACAGTAACTCCAGAAAGTAAGTACTGCCATTATCTTCATTTTACAGCTTCAAAAAGTGATGCAACTTGCCCCAAATTATAATAAGCAAGTAGCAGGGCTCAGGGCTCTTGACTCACCGCGTGGATCTTTGCCTCCGTACATGAGGCCTTCCACATACATGTTTCATACCAGTCACAGGGAGTGGCGTGCCCAGGCCTGGGGCAGGTGAGATCTCACAATTCTCCTCAAAGTCCTTTCTGATGGTTCTGTCGTCTCCTTTTACAGGGCCAACTGGAGAATACTTAGTAATCTCACCCAAAGTTATCCCTGCCTCCTCAGAGGCTGTGGAGCTTCATCAGGGATTAACAGAGCAAGACGCAGTTATACACCTCTCATAAATTAGCTTTGCAGCCACATAATGAACAATGCAAGGCAGCCTAGCTTTAAGAGGCCCATTTATTATACCGCTATAAACAGAGCTATATAAAAAGAATTATTCCTGAGACCCTGCACATCTGTGCTCACAATCATGTCTTTACATGAGCTTTGCAAACAAGGATAAAAGTCCAATTTAGACTGCGTACTGAACATCAATTCTCTATTCAACAGGGAAAGGTAATTCCAAGTATTCTAAAGGCATGAATACTGCTTGAATCTCATTTTGCCAAAGGTCCCAACCATCTTTCCTGATCACACCCAGAACTGTTAACGTACCACATAATGAGATAATCTGAGCTTCGCTTTGTTTAAATAATGTGGAGTGGTGAGCAAAATGATTAGAGAAAAAAATATATATATAGTTGAAGATGCTATCACTTTTTAGCTGTCTGTGCCAGGGCAGGATTAAAGTTTCTCCTGAGCCTTAGCTGGGTTGACTTACCTTAATTTGTTTGCCTGTTGCCTCCCCTCCCTGCTCCCAGGATGCAAGCTCTGTAGGGAGGGACTTCCTGTCTCTTTGTCCCCTTCATTGGAAGAGCGCCTACTATGCCACAGGTACTCAATAAGGATTTGCTGACTAACGGATCATGTAAGTTGGCTAAAGAGAGGAAGAGAACCTTTCTCAAAGGGTTTTTGTGTGTATTAAATGAAATATTAGCGGTGAACATACCTACTGTGCTGGGTTGTCACTTATGTTCCAACTTAATCCTCACTTTGAGAGGGACCATAAATCACAAACCGTTTACAAAAAGAAAGGTGCCAACCTAAGTATAAACCCCGAGGCGAACCAAACACAACAGTTAAGAACAACTTCAATCCTGTGTTCCTTCATTCATTCATCACCGTTTATGGTGCTGCTGCTGTGAGTCAGGCCCATGCTGAGTCCTGGAGCTGCAGAGACGGGTAAGACATTAGCCACCCTCATAGAGCTTACTGTCTAGCAGAGCTTTTGGCCAGAAAGCCAGGTAGGGGCCAGATCTCAGAGAACCTTGAACTGAGACTTCATTCTGAGGAACGGGTGAGATGGGAGGGTTAGATAGCTGCGGCCTGCACCCTGCAAGGCCTCACCCCCACAGAGCTCACCTAGGAACATGTTCCCCATGGCCTGGCCTCCGGTAACAACCATATTAACATGAGAGAAGAGATTTCAGTGAAACACATCTATAATTATAAGTAACACCGTCCAAGGCCACTGTTTTGGATCTGAGGACTGCCACGAAGGAGGGAATGATGTGAAGATGTAAGTTTTAAATCCTCTCTGCACCTAAGAGTACAGGTGTTGTAGGCCAGAGTTCAAGGAAAGAAGAAAAGCATTCATGGGGAATGCACTGCTGTGTGCTGAGCATGGGGGACAGGTCCCTGATGAGGGCCGAATGGCTAACATGTTACAGTGGAAACGCCCTCCCCCACCCATGCACGTCCCTCCCCCCCTTCCCTCCCAGCTCCCTCCATCCATCCTGCCTCTCCCCACATTTACCGATAGAACAGTCATGTCCAGTCCAGCTTGGGTCACAGCTGCAAAGCCCAGTGTCTGGGAGGAAGGTTCCATGGCCTGAACATTGGTCTAAGCATGTGGCCCTGGGGGTCTCGCAGTTGGTGCCTCCCCATCCCACGGAGCAGTGGCACTCGCCTCTCACACAGACACCGCGGCCAGAACATGTGGGGTCCATGCAGTCCACTGTGCCATGGAAGAAGGAGAACATGGGTGAGCACCTGATCAGCAAAGGTTGAGTCATCTTTAAGCAAACTACTGAATTTGGTAGAAGAGGGCGTTACACATTCTGGCAGAAGGACACAGAGGACCCTTGGTAAGATGAAGAGCAGTATTTCAGTAAGGGCAGGCCTGGGTTCCCAACTCCACCCAGCGATGGTTTACCTCCCTAAGTCTCAGTTCCCCTGCCCATAAAGTATGGCTACAAATTCCTCCCTCTTGGTTGTGGTATGGACAGAGTAAGAAATCTATCCCCGTTTGTTTCCTTTTGCTGTTGTGATTCCCAATTCAGTCTTCTTCCATAAATCATTCCCAAGGCCAACGTCATCAAGAGTTTTCCCATGCTTTCTTCTAGGATTTTTATCATTTCATGTCTTAGATTTAAATGTTGTATTCATCTTGAGTCAAGTTTTGTAAGGATACAGCAATTAAAGCAAATAGACAACCTTCAGAATGGGAAAACATATTTCCATGTCGCAAATCTGACAAAACCTTGATAACTAGAATCTACAGAGAACTCAAATTACTCAATAAAAATAGCAAACAAACCCATCTGTCATTCAGCAAGAGACATCATAGAACAGTGGTTCTCAACCTTCCTAATGCAGTAGCCCCCTTTTTTTTTTTTAAATTGAAAGGTAACTATGTACATTAATGCACTTCTAGGGTACAGTGTGGGGTTTTCACACACAATCTGAAACACTTCCATCAAACTGGTTAACATAACCTTCATGTCATTTTCTTAGTTAATTGCTACAGCCCTTTAATATGGTTCCTGTGGGTCACAATCCACAGGTTGAGAACCGCTATCATTGAACCTTCTCTGAAGAAGACAGATGAATGGCTAACAAACATATAAAAAAATACACATCGTCCCCAACCATCAGGGAATACAAATCAAAACCACCGGGAGATATCATCTAACCCCAGTGAGAATAGCCCCCATCACAAAGTCCCAAAGCTGCAGGTGCTGGCATGGATGTGGAAAGAAGGGAACACTTTTACAGTATTGGTGGGACTGCAAACTAATACAGCCTCTTTGGTAAAAAGTATGGAGAATCCTCAAAGAACTCAAAATAGACCTTCCATTGGATCCCATAATCCCACTACTAGGCATGTACCCAGAAGAAAAAAAAATCAATTTATCACAAGGACATTTGCACTAGATTATTTATTGCAGCTCAATATACAATTGCCAATATGCGGAAACAACCCATCAATCCATGAATGGATTAATAAGCTGTGGTATGTGTACCATGGAATACTATTCAGCCATAAAAAGATGGAGACTTTACATCTTTTACATTAACCTGGATGGAATTGAAACCCATTCTTCTTAGTAAAGTATCACAAGAATGGAAAAGCAAGTGTACAATGTACTCCATACTAATATGAAGCCGGTGGATGATCTAGTATGTGCCCACACAAGAGAAAAACTCAATTTGATTCAAGTTGGAGGGGAGGGAGGAGGGAGGGCATTGGTGTGCTGCCACTGAATGAGCACAATGTAAGGGTGTACAGCACACCTCCTGGGCACAGGACACAACTGTAACAGGGACCTTACCTAAGAAATGCAAACATTGGAACCCAATCGTTTGTACTCTTATATTAATCTAAAATTAAAATAAAAAAGGAAATGTATCCCAAGCACCAGTGCCTACTGTAATAGAGGACAAGACTTTGTTTTGTCCACTTATGTTGTGTCTACCTCCTAAAAGAATGCCCGGCATACTGCAGGTGCTGAGTCAATCTTTAGAGAACGACATTTATTATCAATTCCTAACGCAGGTTTATTTTACGTGAGCTTGAGACTGAAATAAAGCAATTCCCTAACTTAAGTGAGAATTTATTTTGCAATTAGACTCCATTAGATTTCATCATCTTCCTTCAATTCTTGTGATTGATATGAACTTCCAAACTTCACTTTCCTGAGGGCAAACATTTCAATGACTATTCAAAATTACAAGCGCTGACTCTGCACTGAGGTTGTTGTGGGTAAGCCGTGCAGCTGTGGCTCACAGCCACACAGATCCCGCAGGGCTCCTAGGACCCAAGGTCAAAGTGATCTCCAGAGACCAGCCCAGAAAGAACGTATGGAGAACAGCATTGTGGGTTACCTGCTCTGTGCTGGCCCCGTACTAAGTGCTTTACGTACACTGTCAGATCCAGTTTTCTTAATCACCCACTGAGGTGCAGATGAGGAAACAGGTTCAGAGAAACTGAATAAGTTATACCAGATTATGCAGCTGAACACTGCCAAAGAGGAATTGTTTTTCTCAATTATTTTTGTGGTAAAATATACACAAAATTTACCACCTTAACCATTATTAAATGTGCACTTCAGATTTATTAAGGATACTGATATTGTTGTGCAACCATCACCTCTGTTCATCTCTAGAACTCTTTTTACCTTGCAGAACTGAAACTCTGTGCCCATTAAACAATTCTGTATTTCTCTTTCCCTCTAGCCCCCTGGCAAACGCCGTTCTGCTTTCTGTCTCTAGGAATTTGGCTACTCTGGGCACCTCACAAGTGCAATCATACAGTATTCATTTTTTTGCAATGCCTCATTTCACTTAGCATAATATCCTCAATATACCCCTGCAAGGGGCATATTTTTCCTTAAAGGAGCATGTGCCAGAATTTCCTTCCTTATAGGGCTGAATAATATTCCATTGTATATATACCGCATTTTGTTTCTCCATTCATCCTCTGATGGACACTTGTGTTGCCCTCACTTTGGGGCTATTGTGAATAATGCTGCTATGAACACGGGTGTGCAACTATCTCTTCAAGACATTACTTTCAAATAATTTGAGGAGATGACCAGAAACAGAATTGCTGGATCATATGGAAATTCCATTTTTATTTTTTTGAGGAACTGCCATACAATTTTCCATAACTCTACAATTTTATATTCCCGCCGGCAGTGAACAAGGGTTCCAGTTATTCCACATCAGAGAGGAATGTGAAGACAGGTCAATCTGATTCTAAGCCAATGACATTGCTAGTCACAGCTGATTTTCTCAAACCAAAGCTTTAATTATGGGGCTACACAAAATTAACAGACACCTACCTACCTCTAAGTGTCCTGAAAGCACTGCATAGACACATGAAATTTCCTAGGTGTAGAATATAAATGTCTTAACACAATAACTAAGAAAATGCCGTGAAGGCTATGCTAACCAGTTTGATGAATGCATTTCAAATTATATATAAAACCAGCACATTGTACCCCATTGCATTAATGTACACGGCTATGATTTAATAAAAAAAAAAAAAGTAGGAGAGTATTGAGAATTAACTTAAGTAACTCCAATTCATATGGTAAATGTAAAAGGCAGCAGAGAGAAAACAAAATTGGCAAAGAAGGTGGGTCCGTGTCCTCTACAAAAAGCTAAAAAGTTATTAGGTCTGTTGTTCTCTTCAGGGAGGTAGAGATTCTATCCATTTTGTGATTACAAGGGGACAGTGGTGTACTGGTGGGGCCCCAAAACGTAGCTGTTGGAGAAGGAGTATTGTAACACTGCAAGGCTTATGTTCTTCCTTAGAGGAGCTTGTGGGGAAGGCCTGTGCTGCAGAGGAAAGAACGTAGCATCTGGCCTCTGAGAACCTAGGTTCAAGGGTCAGGGGACACAATGTACTGGTTCTATGACCATGGTCAAATTACATATGTGCTCTGAGCTTGCCATCTATAAAGCAGAAATGGCAAAAACACCTACCTCTTAGGTTGCTATGAGACCAAATGACACTGAGGACTTGGTGAATTATTGCAAAGAAGATTTTTTCCCATCATATCAGGACATTCAATAGCATGGGTTAGGCAAACTGGCCGCAGCTCATTTATAAATCTGACATCTTTTAAATTTATTTATTAATTATATTTTATAAACCATTTTATTTGACTTTTACATACAAGAAAGGGAAACCCAGTCCTAGTGTAAAAGAGTCATAGATGCAAAGTGTAGACTACAAGTGGTAACATTTTAGGAACACTTATTTTGAGAACCAGCTTATTAAGAAAACTCTTTCACTATTTAGATTTTTAAAGGAGTTCAACTTGACCTAAATGGCAAGTAAAAAGATCAGGGGGCGAAGTGACCATTTGCTAAGAATGTAGTAGTAATTACAGTATCAGCAATCATTTAGTCCCTCTTTCATATACAAGACCTCACTTAATCTTAACAAGTAAATATAAGGTAGCTACTATTATTATCCTCATTTTATAGATAAGGAAACTAAAGCACAGACAGGCTAAACAACTTGCCCAAGATCACACAGCAGCTGAGTAAAGGAATTTAAATTTGAATTATTTTTACTTGGTTTAGGCTTTTTGCTATTTCCTCTTGAATCTTACTGGTTCAAAAATACATGTAAGCATATATACTTACATCAACGCATAAAGTGGTTTAAAAATAGAAACTGTAACAAAATAAGAAAAGAAACGGGGCAATGTGGAAAACCAATAAAGCCAAATGAAGGGAAAGAATCTCTTCTTCTGAAGTCTCTGGACACCGTTTAAAAATAGTTAGAGCATGACCTATTAGAGTTTCTGGCAATTAAAAATAATAAAAATAATAATAGTGATAAATTCTCATGACCTGCCTCAGATCTTAGAACCTCAGAAGGCTTTTCCTGGCCCATTAAGCTACTATGATAATTCCCTACATGTAGAGAGCTTTCAAATTGGACAGGAAATAACTCAGTAATTCCTGTCCCAAGGCCTATAAAACTATTTCCTGTTCTGTGAGTACCTGGACACCAGTTTTGGGTTGAAGCTGTCTCTGACAATCCCAGGGCACCCTTGAGGTTGAACTTATAAATCTCTACCATTAGTGAGCAGGTCGAGGGGGTGCCAAGTTCAGCAAGAGGCCTTTGGCATCACAGTCCTGTTTTTCCTGAGATGTAACGAGTCTAATAGGGACCTGGGAACCAGCAAGGTGAATCACATGCTCTCAGCAGATGATGGAGGCAGAGAACAAAAATCAGAAGGACCCACTGGGAGGCTACCTCCAGGCAATTAATCTTTGCTTCTGAAGGTCGTTGGGGCAAAGTGAGTTATAGCAGGAGGGAAGTTTTTGTTTTTTGTTGAGACGGAGTCTCAGTCTGTCACCCTGGATAAAGTGCTGTGGTGTCATCATAGCTCACAGCAACCTCAAACTCTTGGGCTTAGCCCAACATCCTCGTGCCTAAGCTTGCCAAGTAGCTGGGACTACAGGTACCCACCATGACACCTGGTTAGTTTTTTTCCATCTTTAGTGCAGTCAGGGCCTGGCTGTTGCTCAGGCTGGTCTCAAACCCCATGAGCTCAGGCAATCCACCTGCCTCATCTTCCCAGAGTGCTAGGATTATAGGTGTGAGCCACTGCACTTGGCCAGCAGGGAAGTTTTAAAGATGACTGTGTCACGGGAGAGAGGGCAGCTCCAGGGATCCTCAGCTGAACTGGCTGAGGGGTCTGCAGGGAGGATATTGTCCCTGCACTCTGCTGATCCTAAACCTAGGGCCGCTGTCTGTGCCACAGTGATGCTTTGTTGACTCTGGATCTGCCCTCCCTTGCGGGGGCCTCTGGAGTGGCTGTCCCCCAAGGCTTGGATTAAAGTTGTCTTGTTTCTATCCCTCTGGGACAGCTTCCCCAGGGATCTGTGAGTAACCTGGGAAAAGCTGGCTGGCCTGGGTGGAGGAGCGCTGTGCAGAAAGGGTCAGGCAGACTGGCCGGACTGCGCTGTGGAATCAGCCTAACTTAGTTTCTTCCTAGAAGACCTGCCAAACAGTTACATTTTCCCTTTGCAGAGCTTGCCATTCAAGCCAAAATTTCTGGCAGAAGCACAGCCCATTAATAAAGCGATAAGGCCTGCACAACCAGGCTGCAAACACAGCCCTTTCCCCACAACGGTCCATGCTTCAGTGACTGCACAAGCTATTAGACACTCTTCAGTTCCAAAAACACAGGGTCTCACTTTCACTGCAAATCACCTAGGTTCGTTCTTTTCTGCTCCTCCCTCAACTCCCTTCACGAGTTCTACTGGCTCTGTTCAAGTTTTAAAAAATATGGGGTAATAAACTTCAGAAGAAGGAAGGGAGGGAAAAAAGTAAGCTTGTTAGCTGATGTTTTATAAACACAGTGAAACCCGTTAGCACAGAGCTGAGGGAGAAACCCCACTTTACACACAAGGACCAGGCAATGACACTTCACCAGAGGAACAGAAATAATAAAAGGAATCAGGACCAGATGGCCCTCCTCAGAAAAGAAAGCAGGAGTAAAAACAGTTCTTTTCAGATAGATGGTATAAATCAAACTTATAAACACTTTTTTTTTTATCTCTTTGTAAGTGACCCTCAGCTCTGGGGCCCCATCCAGTGGGGCCTCATGTGAAGAGGGGCGGCTCCCCCTCCCTAGCCCACACAACACTACTGGGGTTGCGGGGACAGCCAGTTTCAAGGGGAATCTCCTCTTTGTTCCTCTCACAGTCTCAGTGACTAGTCTCAAGTGAAGAGTGAAAAGGGAAAGGAGATGAAGGTTGCTGCTCCCTGGATAAAAGTGGTATGCTCCTTTGCTCCAGGGACTGGCCAGCCTGCGTCAGGCAGCCTAGTGTCCCCAGCAAAGTTAACAGGCCTGAATCAGGACTCCAGCCACACTTGGGGTTTACAGTCTGTCGGAGAGAGGCGAGGTTTTTCTGACAGCAATCCCTTCTTGTTTCCTACTCTTTGAAAACAGGCCTGTTAACACTCTCTGTTTTTAGGGAAAGTGATGCTTTGAGGGGGGCTCTCTGTTAAATGCCAAATGGGTTCAGAAGACCAGCTCTCCCTGGAGTCTCTGCCATCCACTAGGGAAGGTGCCAGGGTGCTAGGGAGTGGCGGATAGGAGGAAAGGACAAGCACGCAGTGTCATCCATCAGTTTCAAATGGCGAAGTCCATTCATTTCAAAAGACCTGGGATGAAGTGAGCGGGTGAAACAGGAAATGTGCTTCAATTGTCCCCAGAATAATAGTAATAATATAAGAGCTCGCATTTATGGAGTGTTTACTATGTATCAGGCACTGAGCTAAGTGCTTTACATGGGTCATTTAATTCAAGCCTCACAAAGGCCCTCTGAGGAAGGTATTCCCATTTTATAGACCAGGGAACTGAGGCCAGCCAGTGGCAGGGCCAGGACCCTGCTCTGTGTCTGATTCCAGAGTGTGCGCTTGTAAAAGCTACTCCATGTTGCTTCTGCGTGAGGCTCTTGCTTCCAGCAAGAAATTCTGTGCCGTCAGGAAGAAAGAGCACTGGATGTGAAGTAAGGAGGGAGACCTAGGCTGAATCTCAGCCCCGTCACTGGTCAGATCTATGACCACGGCATGACACTGCCCTTCCCTGGGCCTCAGTTTCCTCACTTGCAAAATTGAAATGTCCATTTATCGCACCTGTTTAGATTTTGTAGGAAAGAACTAATGCTGCCAGAAATGAGGTCACTTTCTGGCCTCAATCTGCACAGCCACATGCTTACTTTATGAAGAAGCAAGACATATTCTGGGCATAGAAGAGCCACACGCAGAAACACACAGAGACGCACAATGGAAGGAAGGTGAAGTTTGGAGGTCTCTGACAGGATGAGACTTCAGAAATGGAGATTTAAAAGGAACAGACAAGTTAGAGGACAGTGGAAAGAACTTGGGCTATCAAGCCAGAAAAACTAGGCTCAAACCCAGCTCTGCCATCTCCTAGCTGTGTGACCTTGGGCAAGGCATTCGACTCAGTTTCCCCACCTGTAAAGTGGAGATGATTACTCCTCCCTAATGGGGTCTGAATTTAAATAATAGGAGGCTTCTAACACAAGGCTCAATAAATGGCAGTTCTCGTCCCCTCTGCTACCAGGACCCTGATGAGTCTGTCCTTTTCATTTAAATTAAATACTGTTGCTGTCCTGGCTTGGAAAGTAGAGGCTTCCTCTGCTCCCTGGATGCCCCCTTGACACCATGTGCTGGCCTCTGTCTCAGAGGAGGCTGCCAGCCGCAGGTCTTACCTTCCTCGCAGCTCTCGCCCTTGTAGCCGGGGTTGCAGATGCAGGTGCCCATGATGCAGGTGCCGTGGTTGCTGCAGGCCACGTCGATGCACTGGTTGGTAGGCACATCACACTCGGTGCCCTTCCAGCCGCTGTGACACAGGCACCTGCCCTTCATGTACTGGCCATTCCCGCTACAGAGCACAGGGCAGGAGGCTGGGGAGACAGCACCAGAAGGCTGGTGTGACACCATGCCCACGATACCCCACCCGCCTCTGTCTCTTTCTGCCCTGGGCCTGATTGGCTTGACCAATAAGCCATAAACACATGGGTCCATCTGTCTGCTTCTCTTGCTTGATTTTGTTCTAGTATTTATTTATATATTTATTTGAGACAGAGTCTCAAGCTGTCACCCTGGGTGGAGTACAGTGGAGCCATAGCCCACAGCAACCTGCAGTTCTTGGGGTCAAGCGATCCTCTTGCCTCAGTATTTTTTTTTTCTATTTTTAGTAGAGACAGGGTCTCACTTATGCTTAGGCTGGTCTTGAACTCGTGAGCTCAAGCTATCCACCTGCCTCGGCCTCCCAGAGTGCTAGGATTCCAGGTGTGAGCCACCATGCCTGGCCTTGTTCCAGTTTAAACACACCTGGAATTGTAGGTGCAGGTGTGCAGGGCAGGGTCTGGCAGAGCTGCTGCTCACTTTCCCCATTTCTGTCACACCGCTGATGGGATGCTGTGCTGCCAGGAACCTTAGGCAGGAAGCCACAGTCTGTTCCCTGGTGTCACTGGAAAAGACAGAGGCTGGCCCTCCTCCTGCCTGCCCCAAATGATGCCTCCAGCGCTCTCCTAATAGCACTCCACTTTCACTTCCCCACACCTCTGCAGCACCACTCACTGTCCTCTTTAACCAGTCAATCTCAGCTGTCCTTGTCTTCAGGCCTCCACTCCAGCCCCGGACAGCACTGCCCCCCTAAGGGAAGAGCTGAGCCCAACTTGGCTCTGTTAAGTATTATCTTTTCATTCTGTCTCTTAGCGTAAAGGGCTCTGTGATCATCTCCACGAAGGACACGATATAAAAATAAATTATATTGCATTGTGCTGTAAGTACTTCCCAGCTTCCTAAGGCTGTTTTATACATGACTCTTAACTTTAAGTGCATATGGGATGAGACAGTTAATTCTTGTTAGAAGGAATGACTCATCTCCTCTCTCTGCTCCACCTTCCCTTGGCCCCCACCTGGCTTTTTTCCTATTTAAAACACTCGGCAGTAATCACTGTGCTTCTGTGGGGCTACCTGCTTTGCTGCCTCAAACTGAATCTATCTCCTGATAGGAAGGACAAGCAGAATGTTTGGAGCAGAATCAGGGCAGAGTATCTGCAGGGCCTTTCTGCTTCCACTCAAGCACCACTTCGGAAGCCTCAGAATTCAGGTCCAAGGTCACCTCGTGTAGCAAGCCTTTCCCAATCTCCATGTATTCTATGCTAAGACGGCCCCTCCCTTCTGCTCTGACCAATGCTCCCCACTTTTAGGTTACAGTTTGTTCTCCTTATAGCACCTTGCTATAGTTGTTTCTGTATTTATTGCTCCCTGAGACTGGATTAAAAGCCCACAGGATCGGAGCGCTCAGGTCTTAGCACAGGACTGAGCCTTATGTGGGCATGAAGTGAATGACTGGTGAGTGAAAGAAAAGATGAAAAAACAAAAGGGGCCATTATAGTTTCCCAAGGGAGTGACAAACTCTCCAGCCTACATATCTCCCTGTTAATTATTCCAGGACAGGAATGAAGGCTGACAGCCCAGGGCAGACTGTGAGCAGCTTTTCAAACCATCTCCATGGTGGTTATCATTAGCCCTGGATGTCCCAAACATTGGGCAGCGGTGGGGGCCTGTGTGGGGAAGAGCAGCCCAGCCTGTGACCTGCTGGGTGGTCCCAGCCAAAATCCTGCCTGCATGGTTAGGAGCAGCTCCTTGGCCTCCTATCTACAGGCCAGAGGGAACTCATACTTGGGTGAAGATAAGAGTCAAAGATGCTCAGCCAGGGCTGATCATTCCTCTAAGGGGAAACTGAGTTTTTATTTTTTTATTTTTATTTATTTATTTATTTTTTTGAGACAGAGCCTCAAGCTATCCCCCTGGGTAGAGTGCCATGGCATCATGCTCACAGCAACCTCCAACTCCTGGCCTCAAGTGAGTCCTGCCTCAGCCTCCCAAGTAGCTGGGACCACAGGTGCCCGCCACAACGCCTGGCCATTTTTTGGTTGCAGCCATCATTGTTGTTTGGCGGGCCCGGGCTGGGGATTTGATCCTGCCACCTTAGGTGTATGTGGCTGGTGCCTTAGCCGCTTGAGCCACAGGCGCCGAGCCGGAAACTGAGTTTTTAAAAGGACCCTGCTGCCACTCTGCCTACCCAGCAATGGGCACTAAATTCACTGTGGCTGCCCCTGTAAAAACCCTCCCTTCCTGACCGCCTAGGTCACCTGCATGTGGGTAACAGTGGTTCACAAGGGCACACCTGCCTGCACACCACCCTAAAGAATGGCCCTTGGGAGCCTTTCTTGGGGCTTCAGGAGGTGGCCTGGAGTTTTGCAGTTGCTCTTGAGCTTCTTGAGGGACCTGGGGAGAAAAATTCCAGAACCCTCGTGTGGATTTCTTACCTCTGCCACAGTCGGGGCCCAGGAAACCCAGGAAGCAGTGGCAGGTCCCAGAGATGCAGTCACCGTTGCCATAGCAGTTGCTAGGGCAGTTATCCACCGATTCTAGGAGGAGAAAAGAGACAGGGAGTTGAAAATAGAAATTTCTTCACCCAAACAGAGAGCCTGTGAATCAAGCCTTAGGTTAACCAAGGCCCACATATTTGAGCTACTCTGGCCCAGTCACTGGAAAGAATCAACAGAGTTAAAATTCTATGGACGTTAGGTGAGGTGTTCTGGAAAATGCTTTTAACAAATTTTTATAAATCAAATTTGTATCTACAAAGGCATGAACAATTCTTCAGTTAAGAACAATGAGAGAAAACCATTTAACCTGTTCATAGTAGTTACCTGTGGATGGTAGGTTACTGAGTGACCTTTCTTGTAGTCTCCTTTATACTTTTCTGTTATTTTAAGTTTTTCTTATAGTTGGTGATATTCCACTAAATTGTTTTTTCATAAAGTTACTGGGACTTTGCAAATCTGTCTTTTTCCTCCTCTGGTTTTTCATGTAACTGTCCAGGTCCCCCCATCCCTTGTGGGGATTAATTACTACAGCAGCCTGACCGCTGGCCTCCCAGCCTTCCCTCTTCCTCCCCAGCCTCATGTAGTCACTACCCAGTAGCCTGAGCCATCTCTTGGAAACCAATCTGATCTCGTCACTTTCCTGTTTAAAACCCTTCCAAAGTTCCCATTTGCTGGGATGAAAAAATCCCAGCTCTTTCCAAAGGCACAGAAGTTATCTTTCCTGTTCCCTCGGCCCTGTCTGTATCCCCTGAGTCTGCTCTCATGCCTTCCTTTTGAAGGGCTGTGACTTTTCCTAATCCTCTTAATACCTTTAATATATACACTGTGTGACACTGGCCAGGAAACACAGAAACAATTTCAGAAAGTTTTTAATCAAAAATTAGATAATATTTTGTTGCTCCAGTTAATAAACCCACTATAAAATGTAACTTCATTTGGAATAGTCCATTTCTCAGTGATGCTGGATGTGGAATAAGGCAAAGAAGTATATCCTGAAGAGGCAGCAGGGAAAAATGAAGTGACCTGCTGAAGGCCACGGGTGCTAAGTTATGGAGGCAGATTGGAACCTAGGCCTTGGGACCCCCGCCTGCTCCTTTTTCATGATACTGTGCTATCTGGGCCTTGAAGGAGTATGTCTTACAGCAGAAGCCAGGGAAATGAACAACACAGATCTGTGGGCCCCACGGGTCGTGTCCCCACTGAGACACAGAGTGCCTGGTCTGGTTTGTAATACAACTAACTGCATCTCTCCTGCAGGCTTGAGCCACAGCAGGGGCCTTGAACATGCCCAGGCACTGATAAAAGTGTTTAGGTTGCTGCCCAAAACACTGAAAGAAACTAGCCCCAGCCCGGAGCCAAATTCCTTAAGCCTTCATACAAACTCGACGCTGGGTGCTGGGCGCCCCTTACTGCAGACACACCTAGATATGTCCTTTTCTCCCGCTCTCTGCCTGATGATTACTGCAGCATGCTGTAAGTTAAGTTCCCCCAATACATGTTTTGGACTGATCGTCTTGGCATTTGGTAGGACTTTCTTTGGAATCCCGCTGACTGCATCCTGCGATGATTTGGAGCACACCCTGGTGGGAATTGCCTGCAACTGTTTGTGGGACAACTCGAGCTGTGGGTTCACTGGATGAAATAGTGGGACACTGGGGCCAATGCCAAAGGCCACTTAGGATCCAGTTACAAGGTAGGGAATTCTGACACTTTCAGAGCCTGCAGCATCAGGAGACATCCAGCCCAATTTTCTCCTTTCAGAAAGAAACTGAGACCTGGAGGAAGGGCAGTGACTTGCTCAAAGTCTCAGAGTGAGTTAGTAGAGTCAGCTGTGGGAGCAGAGGAAAAGGTTAGTTAGGCAGGAAGAGTTAATGATTCAATCTGTTGCCTTAGCGCGCAACTATAAGCCATGAAGCCAAGATCAAGGCCTCTGTTCAATGAAATGTTACCATGTAAGACACGAGCCTTGCCTGTAAGAAGTGTGCAGCTTGACTGGGAGAATAAGATCATAAGTAAATGGCCACCTGGGCGGCAATGCAGGGCACAGAAAAAGCTCTGACTAGAGGTAAGAAAGAAGCTTGGCTTGGGGGGGTTCCATTCTTTTAGCAGGCTCTGTGACCTAAAGGAACTTTCTTTCCCTCTCTGGGCCTCACTTTCCTGATAGGTAAAATGAAGAGGAATCACACAGATGATTCCCTGAGGGCGCTTCCTGTTCTAAAATTCCATGAGTCTATAATTAATCAAGAAATCAACTCAGTGAAAAGGCATCCAGACACGGGCATGGAGACTTAATAATGCAGCAAGGTACTTAAGGGCACTACGATGGCAGGGGAACAGGAGTAAAATCAGCAGAGAGATGCTTATCAGGAGAGAAGGGCTTGAGGAAGGGTTTGGTGATGCACGGGTGGCGGAGGTGGCATTTATAGCGTGATGCACTTCCAAGAAAGATGTTTCCCCAACGTCTTCCAGTATCAACTTGGGAACTATTTTAAATGCTCAGAGAAATTGTCCAAATGTGTGGTTCCTTTTGTGAGTAGGAAATGTCATTTGCTTGATGTTGTCTCTGCTGATACAAGCAGTGTTTTACACTAACACTAGTCCAATATGTGTTCTTATTTCAGGGCAAAGTGGTCTGGGTCCCAGGCGAGCAAGGATTACAGGCCAGGGCCCCGAGCCTATCAGCTGTCCATGGACTTGGCCTGGAGAAGTCTATGTTCCTAAGGCCTTTACGTCAGTAGTGGCTTCCAAAACACTGTTCTCATGTTTATGAAGAATCATTCAGGAAGTTTCATTTTAAGTATTCTTTTTTAAAAATAAGAATTTTGAGTAAAGTTTAAGGCAAGATAATTTTTCCTTTAAGCTCCTGAGTAACTGTACAATTAGAGGGACAGTTTCACCTACAGTGTTGCAAAGGAGCACAGGCCAGAAGGGTGGGCTGCCCTGCTTCCCTATCTTGTTCTGCTCTTGGGGGGATCCTTGGCCTTGTCACTATCTTTCTGTGTCTGTTTCCTCACCATTGCATTTGCTCAACCCACACGTGCCTGCTTGGTAACTCCTACTTCTTCTTCCAAATCCAGTTCAAATGCCACCTCTGCAGAAAAGCCTTCTGGCCATCTTAAACAGGCTAAGTTACTCCCAGGACACGTTTCCCCGCAGCCCTATTAAAGTATCATATAGTCTGCTTCGCTATGAACTCTTGAGGCAGAGGCTGAGTTCATTCAATTATGTATTTGCCCTGGTATTCAATCCAGAGAGTGATCACAGTAAATATTTGTTGCTATCACTCAAAGAATTCAACTAGATGATCTCAGAGATCCTTCCCAGATCTCAAATTCTATGATTCAGTCCTTCTTAAACCCAATGGTATAAAATATGTCTCGTAATAAAATCACCATGATTACCAGTTGCATTTTTAACAGGAAAAAGTACAGGTAAGTGTTATTTATTTTTTAGATACTGATGGATGAAATCTGTAGGATACAAACATGTTTATCACGTGCCAAAAAGCCTTCAAAATGAGAAAGTGAGGAAAGCATATTTTTTTTGGTGACTAAGTACAGTGTGGGTTGCTAAACCTGACATAATAGAAGCCTGATGGCAACAAAACTTGCCCCAGGCTGCTGGTGTCAGAGAATGCAGAAGTTTTAGGAGACATAAAATAATTTTAAGACAGCAACAAGGTAATGGAAAGGAGACATATGGAGAATATTTTCTTTTGATAAGATGTTTATGTATATAGTTTTTTCTTTCACTCATAGGGGTTTCAACAATTTGGGTTCCGTGTGACATCTCATAGATAATGAGTCTCCACTCACCAGCTATCTCTGTGCTAAACTCCAGGGTAGAAGTGACATTCATTGGCTTGGAAAAAGTGTGAACTCTACTGCATAAATATGTGCATGTCCCAATTAGTGCTTGGTGAATTTTTCTCCCCATAGTCTCTCCTGCTTTGCTTATGTTCACGCTGCAGCTGCCTTCATTTAGCAGGAGTACCTTTAGATCTGCTTGGATTCAAATGAAAAATTTGGCTGCCTCTGAATAACTGATTTTCAGAATTGGGTGTGTGTTGTGTTGGAAAAGAGGGGCCTTCCCCCCCCAGTTTTTGTTTTGCTTTCTCAGCAGTGGGCCCTCGTAGGAAATTTGATTTTCAGGAACTTGGTTTTCCTTCCATCCGTGTTGGAATACAGAGTTTAAATGTTTCCTTAGCTCATTCTCTGGACATGTGTTGTGAGTGGGCGTGTTCTCTGGATGTTGAACAGAATATTGCTCAGAATACAAAAGGGCAACTGCAGAAGGAAGAGAAGAAAACCCTTCCTCCCAGAGGAGACGGGGGAGTCAGGAAACCTCAGAGGCCTCAGGGAACCCCATGTAATGCCCATTTTCCTGCTTAATACTTTTTTCAGAAACAAGTCTTTAGCATCCGTGAAAGAAGATCACACCTGATAAACAAGTCCTTCTGAGTCTAGGGTTGATGTCTGGGAAAGCCTGCCCTCGTTTGCCACCTCTAGTTTTCTTTTTTGAAATCTCAAAGTGTCGTTTGGTAGGAAACAAGGAGAGATCACAGAGTAAAATCCTGTCTGGAGGAGGACTACAAGGGAAGTCCAATTGCCTACTAGACTCCTGTTTCACAGAGGCAATGATCTTGGAAGAGAAAAGGCAGCTTCTCTTCTATCCACTCACCATGGCATGGGCACATCTGCCTCTTGCCCGGGCCTGAGCTGGCAAACCCCTCTGCTCTTAGGAGCTTGATGTTGGACCCCAGCTGCAAAGATGGAGTGACCCAGCTTAGTGAGTGAGGTCAGGCCCACTTGCCATGCTCAGTCTCTCCTCTGTGTTCATCTTGCACCCATCCCCTCCTTCAGAACTTCCTCTATGCCTTATTCCCCTGTGAGGTGCCTAAGCTAACAGGAGCTCGCATTTCCTTCTGACATCTCCTTCCTCTATTTCTGTTGTCTCTCCAAAATTGTAAAAGTGGATGTCAAGAACTATTGGGAGCGCTGAGTTGGAGTACCACAATCTACCTATTGTCCAGCCTTCTGATGTCTCCTGGCTGCTCTGTGGGATGGGGAATAATGCTACGAGCAAGAGGAAACTTAAATTCCAAGAGAGCCAACTGGGTGACTGCACATATCACCTCTACTGCAGCTAGTGAAACTTATACTTTAGGTTATATCTATTATGTCTCCTTTTTTGTGAGATAGAGGGATTAGGCTTATTATTAGAAACCCAAAGAAATGAAAACAAACTAGACAAACTAAACTGGGATTTAACTCTGCAGAAACTCAAAGGTGAAGAAAAAGTCTAAAAGGTCCCCTCTTGGTCCCTCAAATGGAACTGTGAAAGGCATATCATATTTTCTAATTTAATCTTTATAATAATTATGAGAAATCGGTACCTTTGCCACCATTTTACAGTTTCAGCTGGACACAGAGAGATGAAGTCACTTTCTCAAGGTCATTTAGCTGATAAGGGTGAATCTGATCTATGTTCTACATGCAGCTTGTGGCATATGGCTTGGACCAAAGTACAGATGCTAGAGCCAGACTAACTAGATGCCTTTCGATAAGGCATTTCCATGTATCATTTTCCTCATCTGTGAAATGGGATTAATAATAACACCTACCTCAGAGAGTTATTTTGAAAACCAAATAGGGTAATGCTGTGTGTGCAAAAAGATTGGCCCAGGACCTGGCAGAGTTGGTATTTTGGTTTTATGGAAGGGCCACATATGCCTTCCATTTGTGAGCTAAAACAACATTCTAACTTGGTCTAATGAATCCAAACAAGGAAATGTGGGTTTCAGAGGGTAAACACACACACATACCCACATAGAAAACGCACAGAAACTCCCCATGGTAAAAAGGGGAAAGCAAACAAGCAACACTTCTGAACGTGAAGAAGTCAGGGTGTTTGGGTAAATTTGCTCCTGGGGGAAAGCACTGTCAAAGCACATTAAACCCGTTGTCTCCCAGAAGCCCAAACACAGGCAGACTCATGCCAACATCTGAAAGAACTTTTCTCCCCGTGCACTCGAGATTGGCACTGGGCAGGTGCCAGGTACTGGAAAGCTGTTCCATGGCCTGTGAGGTGTCAGTCCCTGTAGGTACCCCAGATTTCTCTGCAGATGATGGAATTCAAAGGCCTTCACTCTGCAACAGTCTAGGTCAATGCAATGACAAAAATTTGACAAAGCCCCTGACAGCCTGGGCTTGAAGCCAGTTCCATAATGGCATTTGAACTGGGAGATCTGTTTTCAGTCATACTCAAAAGTCTACCAACCACTATTAAGAACAGTTCTAAGGAGGGGGATAGGGAAAAGAGTTTTTTGCTCTATTATATTTGATCTTGATTCTTTCATAGTTATTTCTTTGGGGGCTCATCAAATTTTACCAACAAGACTGTGATGTGAGCTCCTTGAAGACAGGCATCCTGTCTGGTTTTTCAAAGAGTCTGGTGAGTGCTGAAGACAAAGACAAATCAAGTACTCAATACTTTTTGGACTGATAAACTAAGTAGGAATACCAAGGTCAACTAGAGGAAAGAGGTCAGTTAAGTGGGCATAGCACAACAATCAGATTCAAGAGCAGAGTTTGGTGGCCAACAAAGCTATCGCTTCCTTGTCCTATTTTTTTTTTTAACATGATGGTGCCTACAATAAGCAGAATGACAGGAGGCTCAACTTGGCATTGTGTTGACACCATATTTAGGGTTGAGTAGTTCACATGTGGAAGCCACGTTTGACACACTGATAAGATAAACTGGAACACACCCATTGAAGAACAACTACAAACATGGGAGAACCTGAAACCACATTTCAAATAAAGCATTCTTGAAGGAAATGGGAATTTTGCTCATTAAGGGTGTTAATGATATTCAGATATTTAAAAATATCTGAAAGGCTATTATATGAAATAAAGATTAGACTTTGTGGCCCTAATGAGTTGACCTAGGTCTAATGAATAAGGGATATAGTCCTTGGGAAATAGACTTGATTCAAAAGAAGAATGAACTTTGTAAGGAGTCAGAGCTAAATACCACTTACAACACTGGGCTACATTTTGTTTATGTGTATGCATCTGCCCAAACTTCTTGAAGGTAGGAACTGTGTTATCTTTGATTTTCCAGTAATAGTATCATCCTTGACTCAAGCAGGTGTTTAATCAGTCATTCTTAGCTGAATGACTAAAGTGAATGGACTGCATGATGGACAAGGGGCTGCATTTTCAGTTCCTGGATGTATTGGGGGCGGGGAAGGTAATTAAAGACTGGTAGGGATGCTGTAGGGGTGATGCAAGATAGAGTGTACTGCATTTTCCAAGCCTGAAAGCTCATGACTTTATGAGACACAGTACCAAGGAACATACTTTGACTGTGCTGAAATATATGAGTGCTAGTCCAACTCCTGCCACCAAGTTAGGTGACTTGGCCAAGTCCCTTCCTCTCTCAGAACCTTTTGTCCATAAAACTTGTTGAAGTCATTCAGGAAATATTTACTGAGCATCAACTCTGGCCCAGGAAGGATTCTATTGAGGTGGATGGCTCAAGTGATCTATCAGGTCTAACGCCCTATGCACTAATCAATCAAACCAAACTGTCAGTACTTCAAAAACTATGTGGACAGATCAAAGAGCTGAGAGAAGGATCATCATGTTTCTGGCCTCGGGGTGGGGAAAGTTTGCTGGGTTCAGGGCTGACTCTAACTTTTCAAGTCTCCCTGTTGCGTCCTCAGATCATCAGTATCCGTCCCTCAAGGGACAGAACTAGAGAAGGGGGCCGCTGGCTGGCCGGTCTTCCCCAGTGTCAGAGTGCTGCTGTCACCAGGCTCGGCCCCCTTCCCTGAAGAGGGGCGGGCAAGCGTAATCACCTGCCGGAGAGCTCCATGGCACACTCCAAGTGACCAGGAGATCAAAAGCGCCATGTGACTGAAGCAGGGCCTTCAAGGCGTGGTGGAGGTGGCAAGGCAGCCCGGGTAACACCCCTCTCGCCGCCCACAGCTGATTGGACAGGGAGGAGCACCTGAGCCCAGCAGAGCCCACACATAGGCTGCGCGGCGCTCTGTGGCGTGACTGCGGTAGAGGTTCTGGGCCAATCAGAGTCCCGCTCTCCAGTATTTGATCTAAAAAACACCCAGGGAACGTGGCACTTGGTGACAGAGTGGAGCTTGGGGCTGTTACAGAAAGAGAGGGGCTGCTGAGTGCTGATGGCCCAGGAGGGTCCATAGTTAATAGGAAGCCGTCCTATCTGAGGAGAGGCAGCGGTCTGGAGGCTGAGAATGGTGGCCGGCGCTGAAGCCCAGAGAGGGCAGGGACCCCGCAGCAAGAGGCCAGGGAAGGGCCCCTGGGGCTGTCCGTGTCCCCAGAGGCTTTCAGCACTTGTTTTCGGCCCAAGCCACAGGGACCTGTTTGAAACTGCTTTACTGCCATGCGGGCGTTTCCTTGAGATTGCTTGAGTGTGTTTTGCCCCTTGCAACTGGAAGAACCCTAACATCCCTATTCACATGGGCACCTCCTCGGGATCTACCTAACAGCTGGCAGGCTTTGATGATCACTGGTACGTGCAGAATGTAACGTTTTTATATTACCACATACCGTTTTATTTGATCCTTACAATATCTCTGCATGTAGGAAAGGGGGTGCTATCACTCCCCCCTCTTGTAGATGGGAATAGGAAGGCACAGAGAACTTGCCCAAGTTCATGCAGCTAATAAGTGACAGGGTTAGTGTTAAAACCTGGATCTTTACTTTCACCTAATCTAAGGATTCTTCCACTATACCACAGTTGTAAATCCAATTAAGAAATAAAAACATGCTGGTTGGACTCAGTACAGTGGCTCACGCCTGTACTCCTAGCACTCCAGGATGCTGAGGCAGGTGGATTGCCTGAGCTCACCAGTACAAGAACAGCCTGAGCAAAAGCAAGACCCCATCTCTAAAAAATAGCTGGGGCTTATGGTGGGCACCTATACTAACACGCATTCAGGAGACTGAGGCAAGGGAATCGCTTGAGCCCAGGAGTTTGAGGTTCCTGTCAGCTGTGGTGCCATGGCACTCTACCAAGGGCAACAAAAGACTCCATCTCAATAAATAAATAAAAATAAAAAAGAAAATAAATAAAAACATGCTGATCCCACTCCTTTTCCCTCTAGTCCAGTGGTTTTCAACCTTCCTAATGCTGCAGCCCTTTAATACAGTTCCTGTGGGTCTTGATCAGTCCTAATCAGAGTCAGGACTACATAGAGGATGGTACCAGGGCCAATAAATTCCAAGTAGTACCTATTTTGGGTTTTGTTAAAATTCTGGTTGCAAAACACGTCTACAGGCATTCAAAAAACAAAATGCAACCCTAGCCACTCACAACTGTATCGTATTCAGACAGTAATATTGATTCATTTATTCATTGATTATTCATTCATTCAAACAAGTCTCTTTTAACTCCACTGTGCTGATGCTGTCAGGAGGACCCAAAGCATGGGCCTATTCTCAAGGATTTTAGACTTTGCAGGCAGGCAGATCTGGGTCTCAATTCTAACTCTGTTACTTCTGAGGGTGAGACAGACACACTGCATCTGAGTCTTAGTTTACTCGTCAGTGAAAAGAAAAAACCACTTGTGAAAATTAAAACCACTATATACATGCACCTGGTACATAAAAGTTGCTCAGGAAATATTGGTTTACTCCTGTTTAATCACAGCTCAAAGTTTAGCCTGTTTCAGTCACCTGAAAGCTTGTTAAAACACGGATTGCTGGGCCCTACCTGCCTGAGTTTCAGATTTAATAGGTCTGGGGTTGGGTCCCAGGTGATGCTGATCGCTTTGGTCTGAGTACTACTTTGAGAACAACTGATCTGGAAGCAAGACTGAGACTTTACACAAAGGTCTATAAAAACAAGCCAGAGGGGGCAGGAAGGTGTAAACTATGCAAGAATGCAAAAGAGCTTGTGGAGCAGTTCCAAAGAGGAGGGACAGGTCCTTCAGGAGGTAGTATTTGAATAGCTCTTAAAGAATAGGCAGGCTTTGAAATGCAAAGCAGCTCTGGGCAAGATGGGGGTCAAGTAAGAGCCAGATCCAGAATAATCATTTTTGCTGCTCCCGTGAGTGACCTGCTGATCATTATGCCAACTTCATGTCGAGTCTGTCTTTGGGACAAATTACTTAAGAAATCAGTTTTTAATAGCTCAACTCAGCTGCTGGCTAGAGAGTTCCATCTAATGAGTATCACTTTGTGTTGAATTATTCTGGGATGACAGACAATGCAGGAACAGAAACAGGCTCTGAGGAGGCGGAGTCGGGGAGCTGCTAATTATTCCCCGATCATTTATTAAGGCTTGTCACCAAGCTTACAAACCACAACCACATGGGAAACCAAGTCCCTTCTCCCCCCATTTTAAGTTACCACGTCTAGGTCTGAAAATGCACAAAATTATGTAAGGATGACCCAGATGCCTGCAGATTAAAATCCCCCATGTTGGCGTGTACTTTGCCTGGAAAATGGCAATGTCCAGGCCGTGTCACCTCTGGCCTGGACTGCTGCATCAGCATTCTAGGTGGACTTCCATCTCCAGGCCTGTCCCTTTCAGTATGTCCTGCCCCTGAAGGCCAGGGCTGTATCTTGGAATTAAGTGTCTTCAGGCCAGGAACAAGGCCACTGTTCCTTGTCAGCTGGACAGATGTCATAAACGAGATTCCTATGGACACTTTGTTTGCACAGTGTTTTCAAAAATTTGAATAGTTGCCAGAACTTTTTTAAAAAGGAGACTTCGAAGGAAAAAAAAAAAAACCTTCACGTTGGCTTTAAGGTATTTGTTTTGCTATTTAGCACTTATTAAATATGAAAAAAATTAAAAATTGGAAGACCCATCATGGCAACAATCTCCTTTCATTTAGGGGAAGCCCAGACACTGTTGTGCTCAGCTGCAGGCCCTCTGTAGTTTCCTGCACTGATGCCACCTGAGGCATCTGAATATACCACTGGCCCTAGAGCAGTGTTTTCCAAGACTCACTTATTTGGGTGCTGCCTTTATGCTGGTGCCATATTCGCATATCATCTGTCCTATTATTCACTAAGCATTTTTTGATTATTGTCTTAAAGAAATGTTCTTTTTTTTTTGAGACAGAATCTCCCTATGTCAACCTCAGGAGAGTGCTGTGGTGTCACAGCTCACAGCAACCTCAAACTTTTGGCTCAGCCTCCCAAGTAGCTGGAACTACAGGTGCCTGCCACAATGCCTGGCTATTTTTGTTGTTGTTGCAGTTATCATTGTTGTTTAGCTGGCCTGGGCTGGGTTCAAACCCACCAGCCTGGGGGTATGTGGCTGGCACCGTAACTACTGAGCAATGGGAGCCACCAAAGAAATGTATTTAACATAGAAATTCAATAGCACTTTGAAATAATGATTTGATAAACCTAATTCTACTTTTTTCAGTTTACTAAAATTCATAATTTTGGAAATAGAGTCTATGTATATTCTAAAATAATCTTGAAAATGTTACTTCAATAAACCCTAGAGAGGAGAAAGCCCAAATTTCTGAATCAAGAGTTTTTAAAGCTCCAACTTCTCTTTTCAAGGAAGGTCTTCCTCATGTCCTCTTTGTGCGGTGGCCAAATTTTTCCCTCCACCGGCACCCACACCCTCTTTTTAGCTTCCCTGACTCAGCCTGTGCTGATAACTTCACTTGAAAATCCCTTTCCACTGTATCTGCTTGTCCAAGTAATACCTGTTCTTCAAGCTCCAATTTAAATATCACCCCTTTCATGAAAGCTCCTCCAGCAAGATAGAGCTCTTGTCTGAATTCTAATGGCAGTTTTCTTCTATTTTTCTTTTCTTTCTTTTTTTTGTTTTTTGGAGACAGTCTCACTCTGTCACCCTGGGTAGAGTGCCATGGCGTCATCATAGCTCATGGAAACCACAAACTCTTGGGCTCAAGCGATCTTCTTGCCTCAACTTCCTGAGTAGCTATGACTATAAGTGCCTGCTACAGTGCCTGGCTAGTTTTTTGTTTTGTTTGTTTTGTTTTAATGGCGCTGGTTCTTGCTCTTGCTCAGGCTGGTCTCAAACTCCTGAGCTCAAGCAATCCATCCGCCTCCGCCTCCCAGAGTGCTAGGATTACAGGCTTGAGCCACCGCGCCTAGCCCGTTCACTTATTACCTACTGCTTTCTACTTTGCAGTCTAGTTATTTATGAATATGGCTATTTCCCCCAGTAGACTGCAAATTCCTTGAGAGGAAAGAATCCATTTCTGAGTCTCCCTCTTATCTGTGCCACCCCAGTGACTGGTACACTGCTTTGTCTGGAGGAGCTGCTTAGTCAACACTTGTTAAATATCAAACAACAAAGGGCAATTTGTGGTTGATTTCATGTCCTTTGGTGTGTGCAGCCTCAAATGCTAAGGCTGGGCTCTTTCTGTGGCACCTGGACTGCGTACTTCCTTGCTGACTTGTTTTTTTCAAATTTCCTTTTTATACATTTATTTTTTTCCAGACATGTGGCTTCACTGGCGTCTATCTTCCTCTGGGCCTGTACATTCAGCGAGGCACTGGACTGGGGTCTCTTCTCCCACAACTGCACTAGCGATATGTTTGGGGAGCATGTAGTAATAACATTTTTCAGGGCCCCTATTCCTTTCTCTAGTAAGAGCTGCCAAGATGGCTTCTTTGAATTATGTACCTGAATTGCTTCTATCAGGATATAACACAATAAATTGATTAGCAAGATGGATCCATTCTTTAGGCTCTGGTGGATTTTTCTTTACAATAATTATAATGCGTGTTGGTCAGCTGCACAATGATTTGAACAATAATTCTTTCTTATTTATCTACTAGGTAACACTCAACATAATAACTTGGGTCTATATCTTTGGGCCAGAGGCCAAGTTGGACTTCTGCTTGACACGAAATCCTATTAGAGATCATGGTAATGTAATTATATGTTCAAGTTAAATATTTTATAGCTGCTCTAGCCACCTAGACAGATCACTCCCTCAGCCTCTAAGGCAGAAATTGCCCAGTAGCAAAAGTGATAGCTACATATCTTACAAGGAATTGAGAAATAGTTGCTGGTGTGAAAAGTTTATAGAACCTTCTGGCCCCTTCTGACTGCTTGGTAGCAATCAAGACTTTAAGCTATCATTGTATTGGGTTATAATAATACAAACGTTAGTCCTTCCCTGCCTGGGCCTAGACTAAAAGAGAAGTCTCCCCAGTTTCCTGACCAATCAGTGGGTGGCCTGTCCATGTACCTGGGCTGTCTGTTCTCTACCCGGTGAGAGTGTGGCAGTGGCCTGCAGCTCCCATCTCAGGGGTCCGTGTGCCTGGATGAAGGGAGCCTGAGGAGCCCCTTGAGCACTAGACTGCAGCCCCCACGGTGGGCTGGCAGCCTTCCTCCCAGGTCCCTGGTTCCTTCCACTTGTCCAACAGGCTAGCGTGTGAGCACTGACCCAGCAGGCCAGCTGGGACCTTGTTTCCCTTTGCTTGGTCTCCAGCCCACAATATTCACCTCAGTTCCTCAAGGCTGGACTATGTCTCTGGCATGATTTGACTTTCCATAGCTGAACTCCCGCATCCATGGCTGGGCGTAGATTATGCTACCAGACAGACCTGGGTTTGGTTTCCAGCTCCAACTAGCTTAAAACCCTGGGCAAATCACTTAGTATCTCTGAACTCTGGTTTGCTTACTTACCTGCCTCATGGGGGCTTTGGAGGGCTAAGTGAGATGATCATGCCAAGTGCGTAGTGGGGCTCACAGCACCTGTCTTGTCAGTGGTAGGAAAAATGAAACCAAGTCAGGACAGACTAAATGGAGCACGGCCACGTGACTGTGCCAGGTGGGAGGCTGTACAGTATGAAGGGAGGAGCACAGACTTCCAGGCTTCAGAGCAAAAGCCTGGGGGTTCTAATCCCATTCCTCTACCTCCTTGCCTCCTGTATGACCTTGAGCTAGTCATTTTACCTCACTGTGCCTCAGTTTTCTTGTCTGTAGAATGGGAATGATTATAAAGCCCCTGATACACAGTAGGTATTATAGTATCAGCACCCGAAAGACTGTGGAGAGGGGGCTGTGGACCCTGTACATAGGTAGTTATGGTGGCTGCCACCTGGCTGACCTGAGCTTACTCCTTCACTAGGGGTTCCCATGTGCTGTGCATGCAGGTGGACAGTAGGATAAGAGGGAGCCTGACTCTCAGCCTAGGAAAGCTGCAATTAATGCTCTAGCACCATCTCTACACAGTACTAGGTTGTGTCATTAAGACACAGTGAGTCTGTGTGAGATTGTGTCCCCCTAACCCCTAGAGGCAGGACGTGGCCACCTGGAGGTACTGGGGCTGTTGAATTCTCTCTTCTTCTTAGGCCCTATCTCCAAGGCGTGGAAAAACAATTCATAGACATTACTTCCTCATGCTGTGAAAAATAAGTTTGAAGAGTCTAGCCTACTCTTAGAACCCCCCCCACCCCAGGACATTTCCCATGAATTCCCTTCATATCGGCCACACCTGGCCTCTTTGTCTGTTACTGCTCACCCTGAACACTGTGGTGCTACCCCTGAGCAGGGGTGCTGTTCTGATGACTGTCCTCAGCCATGAGGACAGCCGGGACCAGGGTTCAGCAGCCGGATGGAGAATCGTGGGAGCTGTAACGTGCTCCCTGTTTGCTGATAAACAAACAAACAAAGGCGGTTGGGGGGCTCATGTGAGGCTTGCTGGGTCTCAGGGCTCCTAAAGGATGTAACAGAAAGCAGGAGAAACATATCAGCCCCTTACCAGGGAATAGGCTTCCTTGGGGAGCCTTCCATTCCCCGTGTTGGCCAGCGAGTTGGAGGACGCAGGCCCACACCCTCCAGAGCAGCTGGCCCGAAGGGTTTTGCCAGGGTCTAACTTTCTGAAGCTTTAGGGAAAGCCGCTTCAATGACTGATGGCCGAGTGTGACCTCCCTTTCCTCTCAGAGCCTGGGGAAATCCCAAGACTGAGGACAGTAAAATGAGGGGAAGACTCTGGGCAGGCATGCTTTCAAAATGTCCTGTGACAGGCCAACAAGTGCTGAACATCGGGCCTCTCATGCTTCCCATCTAATCGTCTTTGATTTCTTGTGTAGATCCAAGTTTTTTTTTTTTTTTTTTTTTTTTTGAGACAGAGCCTCAAGCTGTCCCCCTGGGTAGAGTGCCATGGCATTACAGCTCACAGCAACCTCCAACTCCTGGGCTCAAGCGAGTCTCCTGCCTCCGACTCCCAAGTAGCTGGGACCACAGGCGCCCGCCACAATGCCAGGCTATTTTTTGGTTGCAGCCGTCATTGTTGTTTGGCGGGTCCGGGCTGGGGATTCGAACCCGCCACCTTAGGTGTACGTGGCTGGCGCCTTAGCCGGTTGAGCTATAGGCGCCGAGCCAGATCCAAGTTTTTAATAATAAAGTAATGAATTCAGACATCAAATAAAGGAGCAATAGCTGTCACCACCACCTTTTATTTAGTCCCACTGTGTACTAGACACTGTGATAAGCACACTAATCTCATACAATATTTCATTTAATGCTCAGCCCAGTACTAAAGGCTAAGTATCATTATCTGGTGTTCTAGATGAGAAAATGGAGGCCTAGAAGTGAAATGGCTCACTTGTGATTGCAGAGCCCAAAACTGTTACTGAAAACCTTCCAAACTCGTTACTGAAAACCTACTGTGTGACAGGTGTAGGTGATTAACAGATTTAATCACTTCCTTCTCTGGCTCCCCTAGCACTGTGCCAAGTTCCATGACAGTTCAGGTGAAGCTGCATTGTAGTTAGGGACATCCGTTTTGCCTCCTCACTTAGAGCAACAGTCGGTTGTGAGGTAATGAAGGCACAGCCTCTGCCTTCTACCTCCCAGTCTCAGAAGGGGGTCCCAGCACAGCGAGGGCCTGCTGTAGTGAGTAAATAGAGGAGGGAGCAGCATCTCAGGGCAGCCCAGGAAGGCCCAGCGTTCAACCTCGGGGGCTAGTCTCCAGGCAGACAAGGGCATGGGGAGTATTTAGGAAGAAAGAACATCACCTTCAGGCCAGTGTTCTCAGAACCGTGGGTAATGTGGCAGGGCTGGAACATGGTGCTCAGAGTTGAGGCGAGGAAGGGCAGTCATGACAGAGGCCGGTAACAAGGGGCAAAAGACCCTTCCCATAGTCTGAGCTGGAGCCCTTAAAGAGCTTTATTTTAGGCAAATCACAGGGTCCCCCACTGGGATCACGTCTCCACTCTCAACAGCCTGTTGAGACTGACAATGATCAGGTTGCTGAACCACAGGTCTGGGCCTAAAGGCTCTGACTTCCCCCAGAAAACTTCTTCATCTGAACCCTCAGCTAGTCAACATGCCTCTGTTTTGAGATGCAGACTAAAAGCAGAAAGTGAACAACATGAGAGCCTACTGTGTGTCAGCAGAGTTTCTGTGCACTGCATCATCTCACTTACTCCTGCCCAGGCTCAGGGAGGATAATGAACTTTCTCAAGGTCTCACAGCTGAGTGGCTGCAGAGCTGGAGGGGAGATCTGCTGTCACACCCAGCCAGTCTCAGCAGCCTTCTCCTGTGTCTCAAGCAACTTCTCGTCCTGGATTCTTCCCTTCCTGTTTTTTCTATCCAAATCCTCCTATGCTTTCTTGGTGCCCCCTAGTCTATAGTGACCTTCATTGTTGGCCTTCTAAAAGTTCCCTGGACAAGTCACTTTGAGTCACACGGTATCTGTCCCATTGCTGCCTTCAGCACTATTGGTGTTAAGGTTCCTCTGGCTGTGAGGACCTCTGAGAGGACAAGAACCCCAGATCCATATGGCCTTTGCCCCCTACCCCCACACATACTCATATACACACATCTACGTACGACATCAACATGTATGTTTTAAATTGAGTTGCTTTCTGTCTAAATTAGTAGAGTTGGGCTTAAAAAGGTAAAATCTAAATTTGGACAACTGTATGACTTTCATAAATGTGTAAAAACAAATATGAGAGAAATTTGGAATAACAATAATAATAATTGACGTCTATTGCATACTTAGCACGCTCTGAATGTTTTGCATGAGTTGACTCATGTAAGCCTCATAATAAGATCTGGGCTTGGGCCTGGTGCAGTGGCTGATGACTATAATCCCAGCACTCTGGGAGGCTGCGGTGGGCGGATCATCTGAGCTCAGGAGTTTGAGACCAGCCTGAGCAAGAGTGAGACCCTGCCTCTAAAAATAGCCAGGCCATTGTGGCAAGCACACCTATAATCTCAGCTACTCAGGAGGCCGAGGCGAGAGAATCACTTGAGCCCAGGAGTTTGAGGTTGCTGTGAGCTATGATAGCACAGCACTCTACCAAGAGAGACAAAGTGAAACTCTATCTCAAAAAAACAAACAAAAAAACCCCACAAAAAACCAAAACTGGGCCTATTGTCGTGGCCCAAGATAAAGTGGTTAATAAGAGGTAGCATAGGAATTTGAACTGGGTACCCTCTGAACCATCACAATAGTGTATGGAAAGGTTGTTAGACAGTGTACGTGCTTCTATTACCATTATTCTAGATAATGAAAGCTTAGAAACTACAAGACTCCTACTGGGGGGAATCCAGCACCCCACCTCAATAAATGGAATGCTGGATGTTGAACTTGCCCTCGCCTAAGCCATCCAAATGAACTGGGCTGAGTGAGAAGATACAGAAGTTCTTGTTACTACTGGACACTTTTCAATACCCTTTCTTCCATGGCGTCCGTAGCATGAAAATATCCTTCCCCCTAAACCAAAGTAATATGTGAGGTCAGATAATTTTCATGAACTCATCCTAGGAAAAATGCTACATGTCTCGTTGCCTATCATCACAGTCACCTTCGGAGTATGCCTCTTGGGAAGCTATACACTGATGCCGCTGCCCAGTCCCCCCTTCAAAGTAATTTTAAAGCTCTTTTTCTGGAATGGCCATCAGAGCCACTGTTGTACAAAGTCTGACAATTAAGATCATGAACTCATCCTAAAAAAGTACTTTAAGGGTGGATGGACTAGGCATTGGTGTTGGTGCACAGTTCATCAAGGCAAATTTTCAGACCTCCTGTATGCACGCAGTTTAAGAAGTCAAAGAACACTATAAAGCTTACAATAGAAAACAGTAGTCCTCTGCCCCACTCACACACCTGAATGCTCAGCTCTTTTGCTATTTCTTCTAGAATTTACTTATCTAGGGATTTTTTGAGTGATATTTGATGTTACTACTACTTCTGTCCGTTACATTATTGACTCCCTCTGACCCATGTAATTTAATGGAAAAGCTTGCTTAATTTCCTGTGTTGCTCTTAATGACTCTACCCAAACTATCCAACAGAACTATAAAATCCCTCCAAAGCAGAATGTTCCACATGTCCAAACACACCAGGTAGCTCTCTGATCCACGGCTGTCTTTCACCTGGAGCCTCTGCCCTCTGCAGTTGGGGCAGGCTGTTTTGTAGGCCTGCTACCCACTCATCATTAGGGACTTCTGAATGAACAGAGGTGAAGAAGAGGTGTCTTGACTGTTTCCTGGGCCCCCACTTCTTGGCTTACTTTATCATTTTGGTGGCATGCATTTTCCAGGAGCTGAGAAAGGGTACGATTTCAGAAACTTGCATGGCTGAAAATATCTTTATTCTACTTAAACTCGATTAATAACTTGGGTATAGACATTTAAATTGGAAATAATTTTCCCTGAGAATCTTAAGTGCATTCATCTTCAGGCTTCTCACTGCTTCTGATCAATCTGTTGGCATCCACTTCCTACCTCTTCACATGTTACCTCTTTCCCCCTTGGAACCTTTCAGGAAGGTAAGTGACTTTTAGAAAATTAACTGGGTTGGCCGCTTATAATCCAGAAACCCGTGTCCCTCAGCAGTAGGAAATGTGCTTGTATTATCACTCTGTGTTCTTCTATTTAGTCAGATTGGGGAATTGCTGAATCTTCTAACCTATTTTCTTCTATTTATCTTTAACACACTACTCCCTCCATTTCCCCCCCCCCAACTCATTTATGAGAACTTTATTTCAACTTTCCTATTTTTTTTTTTTTTTGAGACAGAGCCTCAAGCTGTCACCATGGGTAGAGTGCCGTGGTATCTCAGCTCACAGCAACCTCCAACTCCTGGGCTTAAGTGATTCTTTTGCCTCAGCCTCCCAGGTAGATGGGACTACAAGTGCCCACCACAATACCTGGCTATTTTTTGGTTGTTTGGCGGGCCTGGGATGAAGGTATATGTGGCTGGTGTCTTAGGCGCTTTGAGCTATAGGTGCTGAGCCAACCTTCCTATTTTTAATGTCTGAGAGTGCTTTCTTATTTTCTGATTTATTCCCCTAGCATGTACTTTCCTGTTTTAGAGAGACAGTAATATCTTTTTCCTAATACAGGGACAGATTACAGCTTTATTCTTTGAAGTTTTCTTCTGCTCCCTGTATGGTTTTTGTTTCCTTCTTCCTTTTTTAAAATTTGTTTTGGTCTTTTTTTTTTTTTTTTTTTTTGAGACAGAGCCTCAAGCTATCCCCCTGGGTAGAGTGCCATGGCATCACAGCTCACAGCAACCTCCAACTCCTGGGCTCAAGCGAGTCTCCTGCCTCAGCCTCCCAAGTAGCTGGGACTACAGGCGCCCGCCACAACGCCCGGCCATTTTTTTGGTTGAAGCCATCATTGTTGTTTGGCGGGCCTGGGCTGGGGATTCAAACCCGCCACCTTAGGTGTATGTGGCTGGCCCCTTAGCCGCTTGAGCCACAGGCGCCGAGCCTTGTTTTGGTCTTTTTATTATTTTCTAGAAGGTTTCCTCAGATGTCTGATGATCCTCTGATGTCTGTTCATATTTAAGAATGAGATACCAAGAAGCTCTGTGTCAACTGCTGACCATCACTTGTGATGGGACATAGATTATCTTATTAAGAATCCACTAAAGCAGCAGGTCTCAACCTGTGGGTCACAACCCACAGGAACTGTATTAAAGGGCTGCAGCATTAGGAAGGTTGAGTATAAAGGCTCTCTGTCTACTCTACAAGTCTTTTTGGTCCCCCAAAGAGTTTATTTTTTTCTAATCTCCTTTCTTATAGAGAAGACATAACATTGTTGGCTACTAAAAATGGAGACTAGAACTGCCATTTTCAAGATTTAAGGGGCATAGGTACAACTTATACTTTGCCTTATAAACGCAAGCAGTGTTGCCCAATGGTATACACCCTCATGTTAGTGGGAAAACAATTTTAGTTCATACTTAATTTCCTCTGTTTTCAATAGTGGCTCTCCCCTGCCTCTCCTGTGGCTGATGCCTTGAATCTGGAAGCCTCCTGGTTGGCATCACTATAGGACAAACCTCTGATCCCCTGCTTGGGTGGGAGAGGGGAGTCACCTGTCTGTATGAGATGGGGGAGCAAACCTGAGAGTGTAATGTGCCACTTCCATATCACGTAGACCCTGAACCCATCCACCTCTGCACCCTGGCGCTGCACCCCTTCCTGTGCTGTTCCTGCTGTTCCCTGTGAGTCTTCCTCTTGTTGGTATCTCAGAGTGGCTCAGTACTCAGGTGCTCCATGCTGCTAACTCCATCCACTCTCTGTTTTCCAAAGGTCCTCGGACATGGCTTGCTGGCCGTTGTCTCTTACTCAGTTTGACCTTGTGGGTTTAATCCTTGTTTGTTTTAAGTCATTACTCTCATGACAGTGGGACTCCAGAGGGAGGCTGAATGTACCAGTCAGCCACAAGCTCCTCTCAGCAGCCTGTGACAGGTTGTCTAGCCCCTCATTTCCGAAGCTCTCTCTTTAAAAACAGCATTTTCTGATATTTCTACCCCTAGTCCTCATTCTTTTCTGCTCTTCCTCTACCTATGAAATGTTGCTGGTCCTCAGGCATCTATCCTAAACCCTCCTTCCTTCTCACATAGCTCTCCTGGTCCAATTTTTTGAGCTCTCGGCTCAGATGTTGTGTGTGCATTATAAACCTTCCATCTCACTTAGGTGAGCACCCCTTGTTAGTGCACCCCTAGGGCCCATACTTTTCCTTTATAGCTCAGCACAGTCATGTTACTGACTAGTATCTTTCTCCCTGAGAGAATTCAAGATCCTCCAGGGCAGAGTCTTTGCCTTGTTCAGAACGGTAACCACAGCCAGGGCAGAGTGTGAGGCCGAAGGCAGGAGCAGGAGCAGAACGTACTGAGTGGACACATTCTTACAAGAATACATGAAGAATGAATGAAACAAACAAGAGAACTACATCGAAACCCAGGCTTTCCACGTACTTGCTGTTTCATCTTGGACCAGTGAAAAAGGCTTTCAGAAAAAGAACCTTACCTTTTCTGAATCTCAGTGCTGCTTCTACTAAACTGGGACAATAATCCTAGTACCATCCTACTCACTGGGTTGTGCAGATAAAAAATAAGGAAAGAAAGAAAAAGAAAAAAAAAAAAACACTGTATGACACTGTGCTCAGTAAGGCAAAAGTCTTACACAACATAAGGGATTAGTACTTTCATGGTAAACTCTGCTACACAGAAAATTCTCATGCGTTTTAAGCACGGGGATGCAAGAAACAGAATGGCAGGCTCAAGTTTTCAAATCTCAGGATTCTTTAACATATGCTCGCTTTCTTAAAGCCGAATCCCCACTAAGCCTTCTCTGTATCCTCTAACACTAAGTATTCAAGATCTAGAGACCAATCTGGGTCTTTTCTTTCACCTCAAGCAAAGCTGGTTTGGAAAACATAGTGTGCCTTCTTGGTTAACAGTTTTAACTTAATGCAATTTCTTTTTTTTTTTTTTTTTTTTTCAGTTTTTGGCCGGGGATGGGTTTGAACCCGCCACCTCCGGTATATGGGGCCAGCACCCTACTCCTTTGAGCCACAGGTGTGGCCCAACTTACTGCAATTCTTTAAAAAAGAAGGAAAACAAGACAGTAAAAATATTTAAAATATTGATACACACAGAGATGTGTAACAGAGAGCTGAAGAAACACATGTGTGCCCATAATGCCAGTAGCACTGAAGTTACACTAGCAACTCAGGTCTTTCTCTGGTCCATGTTATCATTTCTGCAAATGGGGAGAGCAGGAATTTTTTAGAAAATCTTGGTTCTTAGAAGTTACAGTGTTAACAAAAGTCTCTTCTTTCACGTCCCCCCTCTGTCAGAATCCTTGATGCACTGCATTAGGCTTAGGTTGGAAGGGCACTGTACGTCCACGGTCAGCCCGACAAGCTCCTTCCGGGTCGGCACCTATAAACCATGCCTTGACTGCCATAGGAGGGAGAGATTGGACGGATGGAAAAAGCAGTAGTCTCAGAAAAAACTTGAGTAAGTTCCAACTCGAACTCTAAAATACGTACGTTAGGCAAATTACATTGTTATTAATGGATGTGTTTATATCATAAATATAACTTCTGTGTCCTAGTTCTGGGAGTGAAAATTACAAAGATTTTCCCATGTTTCAGACTTTTCATAGTAATTTTTAATGGCTGTACAATATTCACTAAATGGATAGTCCATACTTCATTATACGCTTTCGTCTATTTAGACACATGGATTGTTTCCAAATTTTCACAATTATAAGCAACGCTCTGATAAGCATACAGCGTTTTCTGGGTATTGGTTTATTTCTTTAAGAGAGACTCTCAGAAGTTGATCACTTTTATGGTTTAATATAAAATGCCAAATTGCTTTCCCAAAGGGTTCCACTGATTTACAATGCAACTAGTGATATATATGTATATGCAGATACCGTCCCACTGCAGGCTCAGTGGGACTGGATATTTACTTATTAGGTTAAAGAAAAAAAAAAAAGACACACCATTATTTTAATTTGTGTTTCTTCAATTACTAGTGTGGTTAAACGTATTTCATGTATGTTCATAGCACAGTATACATTTTTGGAAGCTTTCCTACACATGAGCTTTAGCCATTATCTACAGGATAATGATCCTTTCCCCTCCTCCACAGCATATGGGCTTTAAAATAATACACATATTAACCCTTGGTCTCTCATATTTACTAAAAATGTTTTTTTAATTTATTTTTTATTAAATCATAGCAGTGTACATTAATACTATCATGGAGTACAGTGTCCTGTTTCTGTATACAATTTGAAATACTTTCATCCAACTGGTTAACATAGCCTTCATGTCTTTTTCTTAGTTATTGTGTTGAGACATTTAATGTTTTTTAATCTATTGTTTTTATTCTTGTTTTGATATGTTTTATAAGACAAATGAAAATGTTACGTATTTCTTATAAACATTTTCCAGTCTTTTTTTTTTTTTGTAATTTCTTCAATGATTTTTAAGATTGAAAGTCCTTCTCCCACCCAGAGATGTGTGAATATTGGGTTTTACCCTCTTGTAGTTTGACTTTTAAATATTTCCCTCTTTAATCCATCTGGAATTTGTTTTAGCATATGGTATGATATGAAGTCTGAATCAGAGGTTGAAAACTAAAATTCCTCTGGGGGGCAGGCAGGTAAGGGGAAGGAGTAAGGCTCACTAGATCTGTAAGAGGAAGGGACGTGGTGGGGACTGGGGAACACGAGAGAGTGTGGGTTCCCTGCAGAGGTGGCAGGGCTTCCCTCCTGCAGGAATTCCGGTCTTCTAATGTTTGAAGCGAAGCCATAAACCTATAGCACTATAGTTATAAAACAGTGGGCCAACACTGCAGGCTGAGAAACCTCTGGCATCGATACTATCCCACTGAACACCACTCGGCAGCCTCCGGTTTAAGCTAACGCTTTCCCAAGTTATTCCAATAACATTTGTTGACTAAGCCTTCTCTTCTCCATTAACTTAGGATTCCTCCTTTCTCAAATAATAAACTTTTACATATAACGGGTAGTATTTATAGGCAATTTTACTTCATTAATCTGTTTGACTCCTACTCTCTTTTAATTATTACATGTTAAGAACTTAAAAGACGGCTCCCCTTTCATGATTCGTCTTTTTGGAATTTCTTCTGTAATTTCATCTGTTTATTATTCCAGAAGAAGTCCTAAACCATTCAATCCAATTTCTTCAGTTCTCTTTAGAATTCCATTTGCATCCCATTAAACCTATAAATGGACATATTTCGAGTATTTTACCTGCTCGTCTAGGAATGTGTTACATTTCCTAATTATCTATGTCCTGCTTTATAGCTCTCAATAAAATTTTGCAGTGTGGTCACACAGGCCACATATAGCTCTCGTTAAAATGATATTTTAATTTTTATTGATTTTTTTTTTTGACCGTGACATTTTTCATTGCATTTCATAAGTGGTTACTGCAGATATATAGGAAATGTATTGACTTTTGAAAAACTATCTTATACCCCAATTATAAGTTCTGAATTCTTATTAAATAGTTTTTCGATTAATGTTTTTATGTTTTCTAGAAATACAAACACATCTTTCACAAATAATAACTTTGTCTTAGCCACTTATTTCTACGTTATGTCTTTTATTGGCTAAAACTTCTAAAACGGTGATTTTCAACTGGTGTGCTGTGAAAGGATCTTAGGTATGCCACAAAATTTTTAAAAGAGCGTTAATTATTTTTGAAAGAGGTTCAAAGCACAGTGAGTATATTCTTATTTTACTTTTTAATCGTGCTGGAGAAGTTTATAGGTTCAAGTGTGCTGTGAGATTTTTAAAAAAGGTTGAAAAACACTGTTCTAAAACAATGCTAACTATATATATACCTTATAAGCAATTTTAAAGTTAATTTTTCTAGTATTTAAACAAGAAGCATACATTATATTAGTCTTTTGACTAGAAATCTATGTTCTCTACTACCCTATTTCTTTTTTATCTTTCTTTTTAATACTTTTATGACTTAATATTGTCCTTACAGGTGTTTTTATCTGTTCTTTATTTTTTCTTTTCCTTTTAAATTTTTATGTTATTTATTTTCTTATTTTTGGAGACAAAGGCTCACTTTGTTGCCCTTAGTAGAATGCCGTGCTGTCATAGCTCAGAGCAACCTCAAACTCTTGGGCTAAAGAATCCTCTTTCTTCAGCCTCCTGAGTAGCTGGGACTACAGGCACCCACCACAATGCCTGGCTATTTTTAGAGATGGTGTTCTCGTTCTTGTTTAGGCTAGTCTTGAACTCCTGGGCTCAGGCAATCCACTTGCCTTGGCCTCCCAGAGTGTTAGGATTATAGGCGTGAGCCACTGAACCTGGCAATTTTTATCGGTTATTGAGCAAAAATGACAGATCTGACACTCAAACAGTGTCAGAAGCTTGCAAGTAAGTGTGAACCAGACATACCTGTTGGGATCCTAGCACTGTCTCTGTGTGACTTGAATACAACTCCCTGCCTGATCAGAAAAATGGAAGTAATGATTCTGACTACATGCAAGTCGATGTAAACAGCTTGTGCTTAGTGTGGTACCTGGAAAAGCTCAAAAGATTTCACTTTCATCTTCCACCACATAAAAGAAAGAGGTAAGGGTGGTACCAAGAATCCCCGAAATGCAAACTTCTGTCCAAGGAATAGCTTGCTTTTCTAGGCTTGAGAAAACTCATACTCCATTTGTGAAAATTACCACCTTAGTCTTCCACTTTAGTGCACGGAGTTTTTTCTCACTTTTCCAAAACTCTACAGTCCATCCCTTGCACCCTACATGGATGCTTTTGGCCTATGACACAAATGAGAATAAAAAAATCAGGCTGACGTGTACTATGAACCAGGATTGAAACAAACTGGACTTCTTTTAGCCCAGAGCATGAGGACTGCCCAGATAAAGGCATGAACAAGCAGCTACTCAAACTGAAACCAGATGTTCAGAGGTTTTGGGCTTACAATTTTTTATAACCCTTCATATAACACTCATTGTCCTGTCATTTCAACAGAAGGTCCTCTGCTCTATTTAAGCAGCAAGAAACCAGCCCAAACCTCTGTCAAACTTGCCATCACTAAACCCTTGCTTGATTGTAAAAGAACCCTTTCCCCAGTAGAGATCTTTGGTACACACTCTCCAGCCAGAGAAGTGCCAGGGAGTGAGGGAGCACACAGCCTCGGAGCACACCCTGAAACAGCCTCTTATTGTAGTCGGAAAGGGAACTTAGAGGCGCTAACTAGGAAAGTGGGTGCTGGCTTGGAGGGGCCCGGGATGCAAGCCAGTGTAAACAGAGCTCGGATTCTTCAGTCAGCCTGGCTTAGATTCAAGCCCTGAGCCTACTCTCACTCATCGTGCAACTGTGGGCAAGTTTGTTATCTCTGAACCTTGTCTCTTTGTGTCTATAAAGGAAATGATAGTTGTTCTTGCTTCCCTAGGAAGTTTCTTTTTTCTTTTTTTTTTTTTTCTTGTTACAACTTTTAGTTTAGGTAGTACCTATATAACACTTTGCATGCTCCTGGGACTCTGTAAGAACTCAAAAATGTTAGTGACTGTTGTTGCAATAACAGCAGCAAACACATGTCGCACCTATTATGTGCTAGGCACTGTTCTCCATATTTCACAAATATTACTGCATTTTAGCTTCATAATTACCTTATTGAGGCAAGTGCTAGTATGATCGCTGTTTTTCAGATGAGGAAGCTGAGGCACTGGAGAGTTATCTGTCTAGCCCAAGGACACACTATTAATGGAGGTAGAGACTGCTTTCCACCCAGCCATCCGGCTTCAGATCCGTTCCCTGCCCACTACAACACACTGCCTCTGTCTGCCCTGTGAATACTTGTGTCAGTGCTACCTCTATGCTGCCTTTACACAGACGTGAACACAAGCCATTCAGGCCATATGTATGTCGCTCACCCTGAAAGGCCGTCCGTGTGTAGAAAGCACTGCTGGGCTACAGATCAGTGTGAGCCCTACCTTTGTGCCACTCCCCTCCACCTTTAAGCTTGATCTTTCTGTCTTTGCTGGCCTCTCCCCTGCCCCAGGAAGAAGTGTCCCTGTCCCTATCCAGGGCTCCTCCTCTGCCTCCACCCTCCATTCTGTGCCTCCCCCTCCTCCCATTAATCACCTCCCTCTCTCCTGGGCCTCCAGTCTTCTCCCCTGGCTCCTTTCCCACAGCTGACAACACCTTCAAGGCTCCCCCACCTTACGTAAACCTTGTCGTGAACCCACCTCCTCCTTAGGTTGCTCCCATCTGTCTCCTTCCCTGCTCTGTCTAGAAAGGACTGTTTCCACTCCACGCCTCTCACTCAGCCCTGCACTCGCCATGACCTTGCTTCTGCCTGCACTAGGAGGCGGCAACTGCTTCCACCATGGGCTCCAATGACCTCTTAACCACTAATTCCAGCAGCTTCTTTGTCGTCCTCTCCCTAACTTTTCTCTTAGATTAGACTCTACATGTCTTCCCCTGCCTGCCCTCTGAATGCTAGGCCCCCACGACTGCCTGGTCTCTGTGTCCACATCTCCTCCGGTGCTCTGCCCACCTCTGCTGCCCCCACACCACTGATGCTGCCCACAATGCTGTCTTCAGGTGGGAGCCACCCCAGATCTGCCCACTGGGAACTGCCAACAACCAACATCCAGCTCAAATCTCATTTACCATCTCCCTCCATCTTTCTCCCAATAAACCCACTTTCCCTCTTTATATCCTAGCTTATTTTTTAATAAGCTTATTAAATGTTCTGCCCCTAAATCTCTAAAACAGCCTTGGAATGCTTATTTTTTAATGGTTGATGGTAACACCAACCATTCTCCAAGGTTGAAACTTCCTGACTCGTCCTTACAAGTAAGATACAGGTGGTCAGACTTGAAATGCCTCTGCTCCATGTTACAAAGGTGGTAGCACTTGGCTCCACTGAGGCCCTCTTGTCTCATCTAAACCCACTGGCTACAGAAACAGTCTTCCAATTGGCTTCCCTGGCTTAGTTGGAGAATGAAAACCCATTTGTATATCCCATTGCTAAAGAGATCTAAGACCTAGCTAACAGTAGATGGTTTTTTTGCTTAAAAACCATCCTGTGCTCCCTACTGCCTTCAAAACAAGACTTCCAAGCTGGCCTACAAGGCCTGTCCTAGGCTGGCCCTGCCCAAATTTTCAAGGCTCTCCTCTGGGCATCCTCATGTGTTCCTCCCACTCCCAGTCTCCTGGGCACACCAGACACTCTTGTGCAGAGGCAGAAGTGGGAGAGAACATGGGGAGAAAAGTATAGGCAGCAGAGAGGGCCTGGATTCAAATTCTAGTTCTTTCACTGACTGGGTATTTAACTTCTGCCTATAATCTTCACTATTCCCTAAGGGGAAAATATCTACTTTGTATGCCTGGTGTAAGGGCTTGAAATAGTTTATGTAAAAACATCTGAGATAATACTTAAATAGAGTATGCAATGAATAACCTGTAGCTATTAATATTACTAATTTCGCCAAGCAGTTCCGGAGAGGCAGGGAAGAGTTTATAAAGATTGAAAAGCCCTAAAACTAGCATGGGACATTTGATAAGTTTCCTGTGGTATCTGAATGAGGTCAAATTTATAAGAATAACATTGCCTTGGAATGTTCTGGAACCCACCTTTCAATTTCAGAGATGCAGCAGTACCAGCAAAGAAAGATCGCAGGACTTGAACCAGTGTGAGTTGCTCTGCCCCTAAATCTAGCAGCCTTGGAATGCTTAAACTCCCCAGGAAGGAAGGGTGGTCCTCAGACAGGTGCCCATCTGTGTCCTGGATTGGCAGCCATGACTTTTCTCCCTCAAAGCTGCCAGTAAGGGGTTCATGCCCACGGCAGAAGCTTCTAGACTGCAGAGAACACCAGTGTCCTTTCATTTTCTCACTTGTAGTTCGCTGACCCCTCTGATGGAGGTCTGCCTTGTCCAGACCTTGCCAGGTAACTGGGCTCCAAAACAAGTTACTGGGATTGGATTCAGAAGACCTGGCTTTGTGTCCTTGTGTGAGCCACTGTTCACAGATTGTTTCTTTATCTCTAAGACAAATAATGATCCTTTCTGGCCAGTTTATTGGTAAGTGAGATTGTTACTATCTTGTCATCTTCTCAGTCTCTCCTTGTTATAGACTGAATTGTGTTCCCCCACCAAACTCATATATTGAAGCCCTAACTTAACCCCCAATGTGGCTGTATTTGGAGAGAGGAGATAATAAAGGTTAAGTGAGATCACAAGGTGGGGCTTTAATCCAGTAGGACTGGTGTCCTGATTAGAGGAAATCTCTCTTCCTCTGCACATGCATTGAGAGAAGTCCACGTGAGGATAAAGCAAGAGGGTAGCTGTCTGCAAGCCAGGAAGAGAGTCCTCACCAGAAGACAACCCTGCTGACATCTCGATCTTGGCTGTCCAGTCTCCAGAACTGTGTTTAACCCACCCCGTCGGTGGTGTTTTGTTATGGCAGCCCTAGCAACCTAACACAGGGCAGACACAAAGTTTGTGTGCAGTTTAAAATAGGTGTAACTTTAAATTGCACATGAACTTTATGTCCACCCTGTACAGTCTTGTTGGTGTGTGTGTTCTTCTTTTTGGGTAATTTTTTCCTTATACCTCCTCTCTGAGTTCCACTTCGGCTCTGGCCCCAAGTTGTTAATGATATTTGTCCATGGCTTTCCAGCTCCCTGAGCACCTTCTCACAGTCAGTCCTGTCTGCCTCAAAGCCTCCTCCTGTACCCTTCGCAGAGGCAGAGCCCCTCCTATCTGCTCCCATGGAAGCCCACACAGGCTACTCTGTTGCCCCTGACCATACTATGTTGGAATATTTATGAAAAAGTCAGTTCTCCCAGTTGACTGTAGGCTCTGTGAGGGCAAAGCTTCTGTTTTGTTCACTGTTAAATCTCCAGCACTTAGCAAAGATGTTCAGCAAATGCTGGACAATTAAGAGATATTTAAAAATGCACGAAGTTCCTGCCATGAATCATAGGCTTTCGTGTTACTGTTAGAGTCTCTAAAGTAGGTTTGATTCCTAGTTACAGGCAGTTTAGGTAAAGCTAAGACTTATCTTCAATCCCGCATCTCATCGATAGGGCAGCCTGAATTCAAACCCAGGTCTGGCTGACTCTAAAGCCTTCGACTTTTTTGGGCCATACCATCTCCTTGGTCGCAGCTCTGCCTTCAACTGTACTTCTGCCTCTGAAAACCTCAGCTAGTTATTACCCCCAATGCCAATTCCAGCAGAGGTCCACATGTCAACTGCAGTTAGGTTACTCCTATGAGGGTATTATAGGAGGCCATATAATTATAACCCACATATCAGAGGTACTATAAAGAGAAAAAAAAAAACAGATACCACCACATGAGAACCCTCTTGGAGCTACTGTTCTATCAGTAAGAAAGCCAGCTGGCAGGATGGGCCTGAGCAATTGCCTTTAGCAACTCATAGAAAAAAGGGCTTTAAGAACATAGAAATGTAATCACCAGTTGTAAAAATGGAAGTATTACTGATATAATATCTTCTATCAGAAACTTCCTCTGAATGGAGGCTGGGAGTAGGCTCAGAAGTGAGCACCAGGTCTAGCCGGGCATTGTGGTGGCTGCCTGTAGTCCCAGGAATTTGGGAAGCTGTGGCAGGAGGATTGCTTGTGTCCATGAGTTTGAGGTTGCTGTGAGGCATGGCACTCTATCAAGGGCAACAGAGTGAAACTGTCTCATAAACAAAGAAGATGAGCTAAGGAATGCACACTGCTGGCACCTGGGTCCAGGGAGTGTGGGCGCCATAACCTCTTAGACCCAGTCTGTGTGGTCCTCTATGTGAGTGTATAAGGCCACCTGGATTTAGACCTGGGCACTGAGACCTGGGAGAGAGAGAGAGCTTTGTACTAGACTGCTAATCTAACCCTGCTATTTCCTATTGATGAGACCTTGGCAAGGAGCATGAGATCTCTGAGGCCTAATTTCTTTATTGATATCATGGAAATATGTCCTCTGTTGTTTGGGAACTAATAATGTCCTCTGCATGGCACCTGGCATAGGATCAATGCCCTAATCAACAGACTACTGTAAGTATGATCCTGGCTCTGCCACTTGGTGGCTGTATGACCCTGGACAAATTGTGTGACTTTTCTAATCCTCAGTTCTCTCCTATTTAAAAGTGCAAGGATTAAATAAATGACAGGTTTGTGAAGGCTCCTTACATTGTGTATCTCAAAGTGGTAGAAGTATAAACCGCTGTGAAATGGAGGGTTGTGGTGGCTACAGGAAGATTGCTGAGACGCTGGAATGAAGGAATCTTGAACTACCTGGACTCTTTCTGCTGAACCTTCCACCGGCACATTCTGCCAGCCCCACCCGGCCATCTGACCCAGCTCACAGTCTCTTTTGCCACCTGGATGTTTTCCTCACCCCTAAAATGGACCATTCCTCACATCTTTTCTCTTCCTGCTTTAGTCTCTTGCTTTAGGAAATGTCATCTTAACCCCTGGGGTTTCCCAGCAGTCTTCCTGGGTCAGAGGGTAGCTCAAATCTGCTCATTTATCTTCATTGTGGAGGCCCCTCTCAGCCCAGTCTACCACCAGCCCCTGCCTACATTCTTAACTGGTTTTTTCCAGCTCCTACAATTGGAGTAAACTTTTAGATATATACATCAGATTCAATGACCCAAAGTTCTGCAATGACATCTTGTTACCTTTAGGATAAATTAAAAAACAAAACAAGACTCTTCACATGCAATGTCAGAGTCTGGCTCTAATGGAGCCAAACAATGGATAGTCTGGCTCCTGGCTACCTCTCCAGCCTCACCTGATGCATCCAGCTCTTAGATCCCTATACTCCACAGTGTACCATCTTAAAGTCACTTGAACACACCAAGATCTTTTCTACCCCAGGGCTTTTGCATGTGCTCTTTTCCTCTGCTTGGTATATTCTTCCTTCATATTTTCTTCTAACCAACTCCTACTCATACTCCTGCCCCAGCAATCTAAATGATGCCTCTTATGTTTCTCTCTTCTTGACCACATTGCATATGCACCACTTACTATTACGTATCACCACATGACAGTTGTATTAAACTTGAGAATCTGTCCCAAACTGTCTCACACATGTCCATGAACACCATGAGGATAGAAAGTGTGGCTGTTACACCCTCGGACACGGAGTGTCTGCTCAGGATGTGGAACACAAAGAGCAGTGAACGCTGGCTGAATAAATGACCAGAGGCGCAGATGATGTTGAGCACTGCCTGCCTCCTGCCATCTACCACTCTGGACTTGCTTCTCCTGTCTGTCCTTAAAGCCTCAGGCAAGGGGCCTCAAGACTTAAAGAAAAAGCCTTAGTGCCCTGGACGGTGTAAGAGACTGAAGCAAGTCGTCTTCCCTGCTCTGCAGTACACGGCAGCTTCTCCCCTTCCTGGCTTCACTGACCATTCCTTACTAGCTCACGAGGCCCTCAAGCACCTTGCCCAGGCCAGGGCCTGGGACACGTGGGGCTCTCAGTAGGTATTTGTTGAGCCAATCAGATAAGGAAGCTTGTGGCAGACACTGCTGGTTGCCTAGCCCACCTTCATTTCCCTTCTTCCTGAGAGAATCCTAGCTTTTGTTTAGAGTGCCAGTGTGGCACACTAAACACATCCACTTCTTCAGACTTCCTTACAGTTCCGAGTGCCCAAGTGACACATCTCCCCTAAAGAAATGTACGCTGAATGTTCTAGGAAAAATTCTGCTTTCTTGCCTCCTTCCCCTTTCCTCTCTTCCTGCCTTCCCTGTAGACCTAGTCTGGGAGCTGAGAAGCCACTATGACCATATGAGGCGGCGAGCATGAAGACGGAAGCCCAGAGCCAGGGCTGCAGAGCACGAGGTGGGCAGTCAGGTTCCTGATGCCACAACTCCACATCAGAACTCCAGTACACGTCATCTAGCAGTGATTCCGGAGTCTGCACAAGAGACACATTCCTCAGCGCCTCCCACAGAGAGGCAAGCTTTCATTGCTTGTGGTATCCTTGAGTGACTTTTTCTTCTTTTCTGCCCTTATAGTTCCAGGTAGAGAATTCAGAATGTTCAGCAGTCCCAGATAAGGCCCCCGGGGAGCGGAGAAGGTGGGGGTGCGTGCAGCGGAGAGCCCTGCCCTTTAGTGAGCGCACAGCAGCTGGCAGGGCTGGTGTCCGCTGTTCTTAGCTCTCTTCCACGGAACAGATTTTTGGCCACGGTCTGTCTCCAATGTGCTGACTTGAGCTCTCCCTTGGCCTACAATTTTATTTCACTTATAACAGATTGCTCCAGATAAATCACCATATCAGGGAGAGGTGAATTCATGGGGCACTTTTCCAAAGAAGTGTTTCCATTAGAAATTTCACAAAGTGCTGCCAATGTCATTTACAAGAAGGTTAATTTATAGCCAAGAGGCCTTAATTTTTTTTTTTTTTTTTTTTTTTTTTTTGAGACAGAGCCTCAAGCTCTCCCCCTGGGTAGAGAGGCCTTAATTTTTCATTGCTGTATTTATGTCTTACAGTATAATTCAGAGGAAGGGGATGTGGAGAGTGATGGGGAAGGAGTTTATTACAAACTAAAAATCACTCCTCAATTACTTTTCTTTGTTTCTGCTTTGAAACTAGGTAGTGCAGGGTTTTGCTCAAATTACAGTATGCGATGTCAGAGATTTTTTTCTCTAGATCCTTGCAAATGTACTCAGTCTGTGGTCCAGTCAAAGCAAAGGAAATAAAGATGCAGCACAGTCTAGTAGTCTTTGGTAAAGGAGGAACTCAATTTTGGTGAGCCTTGGAAGATAGAAACTTAGGCAAAGTAATCTGGGCACACTGGGGGACAGGAGGACTAGATGGCAGGGAGACGGACCGGAAACACCACCAGGGCCACTGAGCACGTCTTTCTGTCCTGCTTGGATCCCTCTTTCCACGTGTCTGGACAAGCCCTCACCTTCCTCCAACCCTCATGACACTTTGACCAGTGACTCCGGGAATGATCTTTCTTGCTCTGTTCCCTGGCTTAAAAGCACTTACGGTATTAATCTTTCATCTTCCTTAATCTACAGCATGAAGTCCTCTTGCCAGAAACCATGTCATCATACCTTCTCTGTATCCCTAGTTTGGCAAAGAGCAAGAATGAAATATTTGTTGGATGACAGAGGCAATGAGGAAGGAAGGAAGGGGGCCTACGAGAACGGAGGGATGGGAAGAAGGAACACGATCTGCTCCTGGTCCCTGGACACAGAGCAGGCTGATTCACAGAGGCCACTTGGACATATCAAAAGACTCTTCTTTTAATCAGCACTGGGAAGACCAGAGCACGTTCCTCACAAAAATTCTCAGGCTCTATAGTTTCTAATAGTGACATTTCTTTTTTCAAGTTCTAAATCCACTGTAGGGACTGACGTTCTTCTTTTCTTTCTTCAGGAGACCAAGCTATTCTCCTGTTCCTTTTCTCCCTCCTTGCTCTCTGCTCTCTTCTCTCTTTCTCATCCTTTCCCTCCAAGCTCTTTCCTTTCTCTAATATAAAATAAACTTATACTTTTATATTCTGAATCAATCAATCCACTGTAGCGTACCTCTGCTGGGTTCTAGCTTGGCTCACACTGCCACAATGTCAAGGTGATCTGTCTGGCCTTGAATGTTTCACCATCAACCAGAATGAAAAGATAAGGTGTTATCTGGAGACCTAACATACTGCACAACAACCCTGTTAGGTCTTTGGGTTGGAAGTGATGCATATAAAGGTCTTTTTCTTTTTAAAGTTTTAGATGCTGTGATATTTTCTTCAGGGTCTTCTTAACGATTTCTCAGGAAAACTTCCTGGGTTGATGTAACACAGTTAGTTATAATTGGAGGCAAGTTAATAAGGAAGAAATCATAGTCCATATAACACAAATAGGAATAAAATAATAGTAACCATGACAAATAATGAGACACGGTGGCATTGTGGGAACAGTGTGAGATGTGGAGACCAAGTTTCCTTCCTAGCTTTGCTCTTAACTTTGGAATATTCAATCAAACTCTCTGAGCCTCACCCCTAAGCGGCCTGAGGTGATCTGTGAAAATGGTTCGCTATTCACTTGACCCAGAAAACCCCACAAAGTCATGCAAGTCAAGAGGCTCAAATCTTCGTGTTCACTTTAAGAACACACATGAAATTGCCCAGGCCATCAAGGGTATGCAAATATGAAAAGCAGCCAAGTATCTGAAGGATGTCACTTTAAAGAAACAGCATGTACCATTCTGACATTACAATGGTGGAGTTGGTAGGTGTCCCCAGGCCAAACAGTGGGGCTGGACACTAGGTCAGTAGCCTAAAAAGAGTGCTAAGTTTTTGCTGCACATGCTTAAAAATGCAGAGAATAAAGCTGAACTTAAGGGCTTAGATGTAGATTCTCTAGTCATTGAGCATATTCAAGTGAACAAAGCACCCAAGACGCATCACCAAACTTACAGAGCCCATGGTCACATTAACCCATACTTGAGTTTCCCCTGCCACATCTAGATGATCCTTACTGAAAAGGAACAAACTGTTCCCAAACCAGAAGAGGAGGTAGCACAGTAGAAAAAGATATCCCAGAAGAAACTTAAGAAACAAAAACTTATGGCACGGGAATAAATGCAACATAAAATAAATGCAAATAACTGTCAAAGGAAAAAAAAAAACAATTCTCTGAGCCTCCATTTCTTCATCTGTAAAGTTAATATCAAAATATCTATTATCTGAGGTTCCTGTGAGTAGCAAGCGACACACCAGAGAGCTAAGGGCGGCCTCCCAACACATGGGGCACTTTAAATGTTTGTTAATGAATGACTAGGTAGAAAACAGAAGTGTAATACCCAAAGAAAGCAAATTTTTGAAAAAGGAACATCGTAAGTGTGGGAGTCAAAAGGTGAGAATTCCTGTCCTAGCTTTTCTTTTAATATCCTTGAACGCTGATTCCTCATCTGCAGTGGAGGGATAAGAATAAAAATGACAAAACATCATCTTGCAGAGTTACTGCTGGGGGTGTCCAGCCTTTTTTCTTTTCTGGTGCACCTTGGAAAAATAGAGCTGTCTTGGGACACACATTAGATACAAAAACACTAATGAAAGTTAAAAAAAAAAAAAAGGCCCACGCATACTGTTCACAAACTGACACTACAGGTAAACATGTGGCCTATGGACTGTGGGTTGGACACCTGTGCATGTGTGGGAGAAAACCTTTGCAAACTGCAGATTTACAGTTTAGCGAGGGGCCTACGCCCCCCTACTGCATTCAACTGCTGGGGTCAGCAGGGCTACTCCTCCCCCAGTGGAGCCAGGGCAAGGAATGTACCCTCAAATTCTATTTCCCTCCATACATGGGGATAAGACTGTTGTTTCTAAAAAGAGCTTCCACGTTTTATTCTAAAACTTGCTGGTTTCAGTGGGCTGTGTGTGCATGTTTGTGTGTGTGCATATGTGTGCATGTGTAGGTGTAAATGTATCCAGTTTAGTGAGAGCTCTGTCAACATCAGGTCTCCCTGTGTATATATTTGTGTATACAGTTTGTAAAGTGCTTTCAGATTTTTTTTAAGGCAAAAGATAAACACATTTAATTTAAAATCATCAGCTGGATTACATTAAATGGAGGGAAAAGCAAAAAGATACACAATATAGCCATTTGTTAAATTAAACACAATTATTTCTCCTGTTACTTAATTACAAACAGGCAGAAAGAGTCTGGATTCTGACGTCTCAGATCTTCTTAAATTCTAGATGTGCGTTTCGACATGTAATGAAGGGAGGGTCATATTCCAGTTTGTGTGTTAAGCAAACCTGAGAGTTACCGTTGTATATCGGGACCATAATGACTTCACTAAAACAAGACCTAAACTTTTAATTAACCTGCCAAGACAAATTACAACTCATAGCTCACAGGTAATGATCACAGACAGCTGAGACTCAATGCCAGGGACTCTTGGGGAAAGAGGGATTAATAGCAACATCAGAATCAGTCTGTTTTTGTATTAAAGGAAAAAAAAAACAGTATTCATTAAACAATCACTGTAGGGAGGAAGGGAGACTGACAGGTCCGAAAGACAGTAAGAGAAAGGTGGAGGGGAGCGGGATGGGAGAGGGTGCTCAGAGCTTCCATTTATCGCAGGCTCAGCGTAGCCCCGAGCCTGTGCTGACACACTGTGTATTTCTCTGTCTCATCTTCACAATAGGGACTGCAAAGTACTCTTATTATTCCAGGCAAGAAGGATGCAGCTCAGAGAGGTGACATGACTGTCCCTGGCTGCAGGGCTGACATGGGGCAGTGAGGGAAGAAGGCATGAGAATCTACTCTTGTAAGGCCTATGTTTTCAAAGCTTCCTTCACAGACCACTGGCATTAGGGCTCCGCCCGAGGCCTACTGAGTCATAATTTCTGGGGGAGAGATCCAGGAATCTGGATTTTTACCTACTTTCCAGGTGATGCCTTTATTCAACTGTGTTTGAGAACCATCCATAAGGTACCATAGCCCCTGCCAGGATGGGGAACCTGCGGCCTTGAAGTCACATATAGCCCTCCAGATCCCCAAGGGTGGCTCCTTGACTGAGTCCAAATTTTATAGAATAAAACCCCTTTGAATGAAGGAATTTTATCTGTGAAGTTTAGATTCAGTCAAGAGGCTGCACTCAGGGAGTCAGATGGCCACATGTGGCCCCAAGGCCACAGATTCCCCATCCCTCTGGCTCTAAAAGACATTATAGGGTTAAGGGAAAGTGAAGACAGCTTTCATCATTTAGGTGAGAATGGAGAAACCAGAGGGAAGAGCAAAACGGTCTCCCTAATTATGACAAGACAGGCTAGCAAGCTCGGACAGCCAAGAGCTGGCCAAGGCACCTCCCTGGACCTACATTTGATTTGTCTAAGATGCATATCCTAATTAAGTTGCTTTCTTTTGGGTGTGTATTAATATCCTTTCATATTTATGCTCAGTTATTAAAAGTCAATAATTCTAATTGTAAAAGCTGAATCTGTGCAAGCGTGATACTTTATGCCTTTCTGTGAACTGTGCTTAATCAGGCTGTGAGACCAGGAGGCTATGACTCGGGCCCCACCATGACTTGACAGTCACAACCCTCAGCTGAAGCCACCACGTCCAGAAAGAGAAACAGGGACTGCAGCCTCGCAAACCCGCCAAGTGACAGCATGAATGAGGGTGAGGGCCCAACCTGGGCCTCCAGTGACAGAGAAAGGCTGCCCTGCCAACCTTGATATCACCAGTCACCGTCCAGCGGCTGCCTCCAATTCCAGAATCCTGAGAAACCAGAGGCAGGAAACCTAAGCGATTCCTGCAAGGTCAAGACTGCAGCTTAGGCGTGAGATGCAGACAGAAGTGAGCATACTTCCCACCACACTCCCTAGAAGGCATTCAGGGAACAACCTGACAGCGTCACAAGTGCCCAGACTGGATGCTGACAGGCCCACCGAGGGAGTCACTGCCGCACTACTGAGAGACAGCTTGGGCCCTGGGCTGGGTACTGGGAGGCAGAGAAGACTGAGCCAAAGTCCCTGCCCTCCCAGGCACTCAGTATCCAGCAGCTGGGACAGATACCTCCAAACGAAGGACTGTTTCCTGCATCACATCTAGTTGCCTTGATGGCCCCACCTTCCTGTTGCCAAGAGGGGAGAGTGTGGAGGCCGCATTTATAGCAGAAGCATTATTAGTCAGGCCCGCATTTAACGGGAAGGAGCTCTCTGCTTCAGCATGAAGGGCAAAATTTCAAATAAGAGGTTAAATGAGGCTGGGTGTGGTGGCTCACGCCTAGCACTCTGCGAAGTAGAGGCAGGTGGATTACTTGAGCTCAGGAGTTTGAGACCAGCCTGAGCAAAAGCAAGACCCCATTTCTAAAAATAGCCAGGTATTGTGGTGGGTGCCTGGCTCCTGGGGAGGTTGAGGCAAGAAAATCACTTGAGCCCAAGAATTTGAGGTTGCTTGTGAGCTATGATGCCAGGGCACTCTACCGAGGGTGACAAAGTGAGACTTTGTTTCAAAAAAACAAACAAAAAAAAGAGGCTACATGGCTTGAAATTGACTCCTAATATTTAGCAGTAAGAACCAGGGTCTTGTGAGAAGTTTGGAAACCTAGAAACCAGATTCAGAGATTTTTATTTAACCCTATTAGAAATTCTCATGTCCTAGAGACTCTTAGCCAACAACAGAGACAGAGAGTTTTCAGGTAAACTCCAAACCACACAGAACTTTTTGTTAAGCAGAAACCCCATTCCCAGGTGTTCTGATTAATAGAGTTGTGTTTTCTGTTAGGTTTTATTTTACTGTAGGGAATTTTATCTCCAGGCTGTGTCACAGCGCTTCCAATATAAACTAGAAAAAAATGTTTTCCGACCTGAACCACCTACACCATCATGTCCTAAAAGCACACTGTGGAAATCCAAGAAGAGAAATTCTATGAAATGTGTTGATAAAGAAGAAAAATTCTTTAAATAGAGTGCCAGGCTACCCAGACACCCACAGGCTTTCAAGGTGACCGGGGAGCTGGGCCGTGTTCCGTCTTGCGCTCGTCTCACACGGCAGGCTCACGCTGTCAGAGACGAGGGTAGCTCTGCTCTCAGCCAGACCCAAATCCGACTGATTACGTTATTCACCCAGCCCTCTGCACAGATATCCTCATTTTCTCTTCCAGCCTTTATCTTATTTTCTCATCTTCCAGGGATTTTTGGCTCCAAAGCAAAACAGACCAAAACCAAAACAAAACTTAAAGCAACAAATCGGTGAATTGAAGCGAGTGAGAGTCTAAAAGCAATAGTGGGAGGGAAGAGCCAAGAAGGGAGACGCAGACGGCAGGTGGCTTGTCGGCCTGGGCTCCTGACTCGTCAGTTCCACCCTAGTGTTGAGATGTGCTATGAGCCCAGCCCCTGTGCCACACACCCTGCTGGGACAGCATAGGAAGCCGGTGGCTGAAACAGTCCAGAATGGCCTTCCAGCCCCTCCTGCTGACTCACACCAACTCTCCTGCAGCAAGCCTAGCCAAGAGGCCTTGTGCCAGGCTCAGGGCGCTCCTGCAGCCCTGATGTTCCCTTGTCGGTATCAGCCTCCAGAACCCCCAGGTAGCCTCCCACTCGAGGAGACAATACCCCACTTCCTTACCAATGGCAGTGGTGAGAAAGGAAACCACTTCAGACTCCTTCCCATCATTGTAAAAAGCTAGGTGCCAGATTCCTGAATCCAAATACTGGATGAAGCCGGTCTCGTGGCTGGAGGGGGGTACCACTCCCCGAGATTGGCGCTGGGGTCCCTCCAGGCTCCGCGCCTCCTGGGCCAGGAGCCTCCTTCCATCCAGAAGCTCCACAAAATCAAACTAAAGGACAAAGAAAGCACAGTTAGCAGCGGGTCTGCTCTGTCTGGCGCCAGGTTCCTTCTCCAGACTTCTCTCAGGAAGCACCCGGGGAGATACAAACTGAGAGAAGTGCAAGAGGGAAACTGATCAAACTTCCTCCCAGCCCCCACTTTCTCATGGTAACCCTCTCCCGATTCTCTTGAGTGTGGTATCAGTGGGATTTTTCAGTCTTGTTTTAGTAATAATTTTTGCTGTATGGGTGGTAAGTCTTCATCTGGATGAATCTGTACCAGGCCCGCCATGCTTTTCCATGATTAGAAAGTCAGGCGCTTCGTGACTGTTCGAACTCTGTGCAGGTAACGACAGGAATCTCGAGGGTCTGGGACTGGGATCGGAGCACTGGACTCAGTTGGAATGCCTGTCACGTGCAGATGAAAATTTCTATTTTTCTTTTGTCCACGGTCCTAAGTGTTCCAGTTTCAGAGAGCAAATTGAGGGAGACTAAACTGGATCAGCTCAAAACTCCATCAATAATTACATGCTGTGTCAAACACAATTGCCAATTGCTCAGAGACTGCTTGTGTCAGACTCCAGAAGTCAGTCACACAGTGTTAACAACAGGTGGCTGGTTGAGTCCTACTGGCCTTCTAGCAAACAAATTGAGTCGTTGTCTATCTATCTAGCTTTGAAAAAGCAAACCAACAAGATAGCTGTTTATCCCAGTTCACATAAAACTGTCTGGAGCTATGAAGTCCAGGCCATGGCAGTTTTGAGTCAAGAGGGCCCAGGCCTCACTATTTTTCTGTGACTCTTTCTTTAGACAATGCATCTGTTTAGCTTTAGATTAAAATATGAAATAACTCCTGGAGCTGGGAAGATTGCATTTGGTCCAGGAATGTCCGATGGCTGCTTATGATTTATTTCTATTTCTCCCATTCTAGAGCTTGGAGGACTGTGGACAAGTCTCTGATAAACTTGGTGAAAAACCATCACCACGGACTAATTTTCTAAGAGTTTCTAGTGTGCATGTGTCTGAGTAAACGTGTAACCCTGAAGGAGACAGAATGCATGTGAAAGGCTAGGAAAACAACCTTTATCCCGAGCCAGGTCTGCACTAGCTGCCCTGTGTTATATCCTTTATTCTTCACAACGGCCCTGCAAAGTGGGTACTGTTGTCCGTGTTTTATAGATTAGGAAACTTGCACTGAGAGGCTATGTCATGAAACCCTAGCTACAAAGCTGATAACAAGAGGATTCAAACTCAGGTCTGTCTGACTCCAAAGTGCATGCTTTTTTCTCTAGATCACATTTCCCGGATAATTTAATTTAGGAGATTAGGTAATAGCAGAAAAGCCATTAAGTGATTTCCTAGAATTCCTTCCTCTTAAGCCCCAGGGATATAGTCTTACTCATCTGAAAGGGAGGGTCCAAGAGGGGGCAAACGGATGAATGGGCTACAAAATATATGCAATGCCCTTCAGGCTCAAGGATCTAGGGGGGGGCTTCTTGACTCTGGGTTAACATTGGTGCTAAGAGCCCATAAGATCAGCGGGGTCTGTGGGGGTTCCGGTTACCTGAGTATGTGAAGGAGGGAGGCCTTTTCTGCCGTAAATGCCAACCAGAGCTGCCTTTCCCAGCGACACGTTGAATTTCAGATGCACAGGATGGTCGATGAACACCTGGGATCTCCAGAAAGTGCCAGGAGGGATCTTCTGTGAAGCTCGTCTCCCCACATCGATTTCTCCAGAGTCTATAAAACTGTCCTCTGGAAAGAAACTACTGGGCTTTCCTACCAAGACACAGGGAAGGGGAGACAAAGCATCTCAGTCAGCCACAGACGAAGCAAGGCATGCCCAGGCCTCATGCAGCCTCCACCTCCTCTCCACGGGTTTCTGCTGCCAGCTCCCCGCTACCCGCATGGAGGAGTAAGAAAGTCCAGAACTTTTTTTTTACTCTACCGATGCTCAAATTGCTCTGCTAAAAATATACATTCTTCCAAAGCAGTATGGGTCCTCCCCAAGGGCCATCTGTTTACTGCATAATTCCACAGCTTGTTAAGATATATTTTGATCCTAAAAATAATCATCTGCGGTCTCATGAGAATAACTCTGTGCTTTTGTGTGTGTGTGTCAAGGGGAACATGGTAAAATAGAAAGGATGGGGGAACGAGGTGTTATTGTTCAATTTCCAACTCGGAATGATTCCCCTAGCAATGGGAAGTGTGACTTGAGTGGAGGGGGGTTATTTTAAAAGTTAACTGGCCTGTGTATAAAATAGAAGCCAAAACTCTTTCTTCAAAATGCTTACCTTTGGATGAGGGTAAACATCATTTTGGCAAGTAAAGCAAGTAAAGTTGAGAAAATTTCTCAAGTTCATATACAAAATCTATGCCATACTTGGAAATTCACCCCGGATTTCCAACTCTGTGCATAGCATTCATGCAGGGGGGACAGAAATAAGGTCTCTTGGCCATTTCCGTCACCAATCAGAAGAATGACGGCTTTGTGGGGGCGACAAGTGCTAGGAAGGAGGGCTGCTTATCAAGCTTCCTCTGTTTAGTAATTGAATGCTCACATGTGACAAATAGAAACCCTAACTTCCTGCCAGATATCAGCCTTTTGAAGAGCCGGGAGGGACTCTAGGGATGTTAGAAAGCCCCCCCTTATAGCACTGAAAGCCCAAAATCAGATCAGCAGATTCTATTTTATTTTTCATTACAAAGGACTTCCTGGGTATCCTAGTTTCAAGGTTTTTGTGTTGTTAGAGATGTCTGAAGAGACAATTTAGAGAGTAAGAATTCACTGGTAGAGAAAACACATTTTGGAACTTTATAGAAAAAGCATTTGGGAAATAAGAAATTAAAATGTCTTTTTTTCCTCTAGCTTTGTAAGACTCCTTACAAAACACATTCGATGCTGAAATGGAGCCTGGCAGGGCATTGTTGTAGTCATAAAATATTTTACTGTTTTAAATAATAAAATTCAATTTAAATGTTAAACTTCTCCATATGTTATCATTGCCATATAAACTTCTCGGCAGAAACATCAGGTCTTTAGCTTCAAACCATTAAATGTTATTTTAATTAAAAATATGCCAACAAAAAAGTTAAAATGCACACCATTGATAAAAGTACCACTAGTATTCTGTAATTAGCATGGGAGAGAGTTTGCCTTTAATTCTTTTATGGAAGGAGTGTGCTCCAGACCTTTACCTTCAAAATAAGAGACACACAAACCACCGCACTGTGATTCACAAAGTCCAAAGACAGAAGCCAAATTCACAAAGCGTTAAGATGGAAGAGAATTGCATTCTTTCCTATCTGATTTTTGGGTTACCAATATCACAGCCTTTCTACATAACAGGTAAAAAACAGTACACCCTGAGCTTTTAATTCTACCAGGGAGGCAGAATTATAAGAATTATAAGAAGCATGAAACACAAGCAGATGAGTTCTGAGCTTCTTACTCCTAAAAATTGCAAAGGAATAAGTGCCATACTGCTAATTCCTAGGACTCATTTCCTTTGTGAGTAGGTGGGAGTCAGAGCTGATGTGATTTGAGAATTGTCTGCATTCAAATAATTCCTATGTCTGAAAATAAATAATGAAAAACTGCTCCCTGTTTTAGCTGGCAGCCAGAGAACCCTGCTTAGTTCGTTTTTTCCCCCAGTGAGCCTATTTTTAGGAACCAGCTACTGCCTCAGCCAGATTCTACTGCCTTATAGGCAGAGGCCAAGCCCAGAGGTCTGGAGGCCCCCAGAGGTGACAAAGGGGACTTCTCTTTTCCAGCACTCTAGTATTTCACCTAGGTGGGCTGGATGGGGGGGGCGGGGATTGTCTGTGTGTGTATACGATGAAATAAAAAGAGTAACTTCTGGCCTAGGGCATATCCTCCACCAGGAACTTGAGGGTCTGAGACTGCTGGGTCTGCAACTCCAGCCACAGGGCTGGGCTGGGGGGTCTTGAGGGGAAAGAGCCAGTAGCTTGTTGCTCCCTTCACCTGTCGGGGAGCGTCGTCAGGCAGGCTATGCTGAGGGTGGCAGAGTCAAAGGCCTTCCTCCTTTCTTGTTGTTTGGAAACCGTTATCGCTTTTCACTTTCTAGATCTTATAAGAATCTTTGATCCTAATTCTGAGGACCAAGCTGTGAGGATTAGGATATAAAATATCCCCCCATGAAAGGCACCCTACCCACGGTGGAGAAATGAGGGAGGGCAGAGGGCAGAGCAACTGGACGAGGAAAGTCTTGCATATAAATTTCCTCTTATCCCTACCTACATTCTGACAAAGATATATAATTAATAATAATAATAATAAGTACACACATTAGTGGTAGGAAATGGTGACAAATATAGAGGAAGTGGTATGACCAGTAGTCTTAGCTACCATGTAATGAGCTCCAACCACACTGGCAGCACCTTCACACGGATCAGTTAATTCTCTTAACAGTATTAAAATCTATACACTCAGTCTCACAATGCTTCAAAAAACATTTAGGCACAGTGGCTGAGGTCTATAATACCAGCACTCTGGGAGGCCAAGGTGGGAGGATCACCTAAGGTCAAGAGTTTTAGACCAGACTGGGCAACACAGTGAGATCCCTGCTTCTATAAAAAGTTTTTAAAAAAGAAACCATTTAGAGATGAAGCCATTTAGGTTCCTTGTTTATTAGAATATGGTTTCTGAGAGCACTGAGTTGAATGACGAATTCAAACTCTATGAAGACCTTCTTAGTGGTGGTGGGGTGCATTGACACTCGAGTGCAGTTGAATTCACAGCCCCAGCAGGCTAAATATCAAAGCTGGACAAGCTAGATCCAAGGCCCATTTACAAACTTCTTAGCATCCTAGCATATGAGAGGTTGATCATTTTTACTAACTGGAACTACAGACAGGTCCCAAAGTTAAAGGGCAATAATCAGGGTCTGAAGACATTCATGAAAAGGAACCTTTACCATCACTGGGTACCCCCAGAAGCTTAAGAAACAGCACAAAGAGCTCAGTTCACAATTAGGGCCCCCGGAGTGCAAGATTAGGTTTCACAGGGCAGATTCCTCTGGTGACAATCTAGGCAGATTTAGACTTCCTACAGCAATGCTGCGCCAATACGCAATCATGTACCCCATAAAAGAAATTTCTCAACAAACTGCAGAAATGATTGGATAGCTCAGTCAAATAAGCAAGATTTGGAAGAACTAAAATTCCTTGCACTTTGCAACCATAATCTTTACTTTCCTGAAGTGAGACCCATCATACAGGTTCTAAATTCCTAATCAGCTAACACCCTCCCTTTCCTTCACCTTTTTCATTCTTTGCAATGCAATAACTCGCACAAAGAATCCTTTAGTTTCCTTAGCAACTGTTTGAAATTTATTTGGTTATCAAAATAAGCTGTTCCCTTTTGGAGAGCCCAGCTGAGCCTGCGCACAGCAATTTGCATGGTTCAAACTGATGGGCAATTCTGATTTCATCGCAGAAAGAAGAAAATGCTATCCCTAGCCCACCAATTCAACCATCAGAAATGCTTGTTTATTCAATGCTTTTTCCCCTTCCCCATTAATGCATAACACAAGTTCTTGTGGCTTTACTTTGAAAAGCTGCTGCATTTGGTTTCTGTCTCAACGACAACCCTGAGATGGTTACAGCCATTTTGAAAATATAGCGTGAATTTGCAGTTTGATGTCATTCTCAAATACATGGTGAACATTTACAATACTGGGACTATCATATATTTAATTTATATAATTAAAAATATATACATCTTTTAAAAAGTGCTCAAAAATGCCCTAAAGCTTTTTAGGATCTATGGGAGGTGGTTACCATTAGTCTGGATTTGGGGAAAGCTAATGGCTTATATGGGATGGCTTGGGATTTGAGAAGACAAGGAGGGAATGAGCATTTGTTGGGTGCTTCTTTACCCTTGGCTTTGAAAGGATAAATATTATCATCCCTGTTCTACAGATTAGGAGATGTAGAAACTGTCATGAGTTAATAAAGCCAATATAAGGCAGGGTTAGAGTCCAAATCCTGAGCTGTCTGCCTCTATGACCCATTTACCTTCTCTCTGTCCTCTGCACTGCTTCCCCCATCACTGCAGAGAGGGGCCTCTAATCTTAATTCTGGAATCTGCTCTCTTATTAAATACCCTTGGATGGGACAAGAAATAAGTACTCACATCAGGGTTTAAGACTTTCCCCATTGAGATGTGTCTAAGGATCCACATTTGTAACATCACAATTAAAAACATAAATCGAGTAGACATTGGCATGGACAGGGCAAAAGAAATTGAGAACCATGTGGTCTCCCAGGAACTATAGGAAGCTCTGTCCTCTGATTTTCCAGACTGATATAGTTTTCCACAGTAATTGCTTTTGATGCTGACCACTTCCCAGCCCTGTGCTGCGTTGAAGGGGTTTGTAAACAGGATTTCCATTTGCATCAGTAATGACAGATAATCCCTTTAAGCAAAAATACTCCAATTAAAATAAACCAATAAACTGGTCCAATTTTATTTTGTCTCTTATCTGCACCTCCTGCTCCTTGGGAAAAACAAAATAAAACCTAAACAGCCCACAGACTAATTTCATTAGAATGGGAGATTTCAGATAGATCCAACTCCCATTTAAAGCATGTTTGATAGGGATCATGGAGGGAAGAAAATACATTTTGCTAAATGAGACCCTTTACCAGGTCTTTAAGGGTTGAACATACTTTAAATCTGCATTTACACATGCTGATCTAAGACAGTCTTCATTTTGTGATTTTTTTTTCAGATTAATATAAAGGTACACTGTTATATTGAGATGATGAGGTTACGCTGGTTCGTTAGGTAGAGTCCAAGTTGTAGTTGTGCCCCTCACCCAGGAGGTGTGCCATACACCCTTACATTGTGTCCATTAGGTGAGAACATGCCAATCCCCCTCCATGGTCTGCCCCCCCAATTATAAAATTAATTGTGTTTTTCTCTTGTGTGGGTGTGTATTAGTTTGTCTACTGGTTTCATACTAGTATCAAATACACTGAATACTTGCTTTTCCATTCATGTGATACTTTCCCAAGTAGAATGTTCTCCAAACTCCATCCAGGTTAATATAAAAGATGTAAAGTCTCCATCTTTTATATGGCTGAATTGTATTCCATGGTATATATATACCACAGTTTATTAATCCATTCCTGGGTTGATGGGCACTTGGATTGATTCCCCATCTTGGTGAACTGCAATAAACACTCTAGTGCAAACATCACTTTGTGATAATAACCTGCCATCTGACACTATAGAGTCACATGACAACAAGCAGGACCACCAACAGGGCCAATTTGAAATAAAAAAAATGGGAAGAGCTGTCCAGTTAGTTACATGATGATTCTGTTACTAATTCTACACACACAACTTACAAATGAGAATGTATCTTAGAGAGAATCTAGCCCAATAACCTCCTTTTGAAGAGGAGGGAAATGATATCCAGAAAGGTGTTCAAAGAATCTGCTTAAGGCCACACCATAGGTCAGTGGCAGCCACTAGATGTGTGGGCTTAGGGCTTCTGATAACTCAGGGCTCCTCCCACAGCCCCAGTCATGACACTTTCCTCCATATTCTAATAAGGGATAAATGAAGTAGAAATTATTCAATGTTTTAAGTCTTAAAATCTATGCAAAGGAGAGGACTGACTTTGCCCCTGAAAATACTGGACAGGGGTTCCAGCTTGGTTCTGTGTCCTCATTCCCCTTAAAGATGACTGCAGGCCAGGAGTTGACTTTGGCCTTTAGGATCATCACCTGAGAGGTCATGAGTAGATACTGAGACCAAACATATGCCGTGCTGTTAGCTACCTGACTGCTGGAAGGCAAATCCTTGTAAGGACAGGGAAGCTCAGAAGCTATGACCCCAAAGTTAACTGAGCTGAGAGGAAGGAAGATGTACACAGTGAGGGTTGGAAGAAGCTCCAGCCACCGGGCTGACTGTGGCCAGGACGCCAGGGAGGTAAAGCAGGCGATGGCAGATGAGGAGAAGCAATGCCACTGACCAGGCGGACAACCAGGCTGGCCTGTCACCTCTGACATCCTTCCTGGTTCCAGTTTTTGTGAGTCTGTGCCACTCTTGGCTGACAGTGAGATGATCTGTGTCCATGGCATGTTAGAAAGACCTCTCAGAATATGGGCACATGGGTCTGTGGATGTCCCCGTTGAGAATGTCAAACCCAAATGCCACCACCATTTCCATCGTTGATAGAGAAATATTTGTGCTGCACTGTACAGTAGAATTTCACATCCACACATCTGTCAGCATTTTATAACTGTAGGCTGAGTCATGTAGTGAAGCTTATGGAGACAACGAGAGCCCTGGAGTCATGGGCCCGGACTCATGTTCCAGACTCCACCATTTACTGGCTATGTGGCTCTGGCCAAGTCATGTAATCAATGCAATTCTTAGTTTTTGCATCTGGGATAGTGTAAATAATTATGTCAGCTCACAGGATCTCTGTGAGGATTAAATGTAAAATTCAATCTCTTGACAGAAACCTTTGAAACAAACATGCTGTACAAACAGTAATGATTCCCGCTATTACTGCGGATGTGGAAAGTGGCGCTCAGGGAGACTGAGTGACTTGTTCCAGGTCACAGGGTCACATGGCTAGTAAATGCTAGACCACTTGAAGTGGTATTTCCATTACACTTCGAGAGTCCCAAATCCTTCCATGATGACACCCACCGTACCCCACCCCCACAGATACCCACTCCTCCCATAAGGTTTGCCCGGGAGGGCTTGTGTGACCTCACACAGATGGCCACCTCAGCAGTGTGAAACCCCCTAGAGGCATGAGATGGGACACCGCTGAGCAGCGCCAGCCCTGCCCGAGCCCCCCATGAGCTCTCAGTGACAAGGAACTATGATGAAGACAAGGTGGACTGGCAGCCGGCGTGGTGGGCGGAGGGATGGAGGAAGCCAGCGCATGGAGCTGTGAGCGTGACGGAGGCCTCCTCGGCTCCAAGGCAGACAGAGAGGACTCACAACACGGACGAGGCAGAACCCTACCTTCGGTGGCTCCTTTGCCTCTCCTGTCAGGGGTCTCTAAGCCAGTGCCCCCTGAGGGGTACAGAGAGACGTCTGTCGGCACAGGCCAACTGCTGGCTGTGTCCTCCGTGATCTCATACATCTGTCCCTCCATCGGCTGCAGGTGCCAGTTTAGGCCAAACAGGTGCATGGCTGTGGTGAGCAATGAGAAAAGTCATCTTTTTCTGCTGGAGGCGCAAATGGAACTCCCAAGCCTTAAGGGAAGGGTGGGCGGGGTGGGAGAGAGAGGATAGCCCCAGAGAGAGCTCTCGGGGTGCTGGGCCCCACAAAGGGGAGTGGGTGCACAGAGGGGATGGAGGCTCGTCCCTTGCCCTCGTGGGGCTCACAGTCTGGTGGAGCTGGGAGGGGAAAAGGGTGGAGGAATCTCAGCAACTCTTAGTTTGTTGCTTCAAAAGATAAATACCCATGTAGGGGGACAACTGCAATTTGTATCATAAAGAGTTCATTTTCTGAGTATAAAAATAACTTTTGCAAGTAATAAGCAAAGTCCAACAACTCAGTAGGAAAATAGGCACAGGATATGAACAGACAGTTTACAGAATAAGAAATACAAATGCCTCTTAATCATAAGAAAAGACTCTTGGCATCACTCATAGTAAAAGAAATGTAACTCAAACTCTGAAATACTATTTTTCACATATGGTTTGGCAAAAATTAAAAAAGTTGAAAATATACTATACAGGCGGAGAATGGGAAGCAAAGCATTCTCATACTTTCCTGGTGTGAGAAGAAGCTGGAGGAAACCCATGGAGGGCAATGTGATAAACGCTAGCACATTTAAAACACACACGTTACCCAAGATTGAAAGTTTCCAAGTCTACAAACGTCTCCTGCAGATATACCCACACATACACCAAATGATGCACATGAAGGTCTTCTCCACATCAGAGTTTGCAACAGCCAAATATTAAAAACCAGTTTGTCAACAGGGGCAAGGTAAGTAATATCCACATAGCAAAATCGTATGCAACCATAAAAAAGAGTGAGGACGCTCTTTATGCATTTTTTTCTGGAAGAAAAACTATAATATGCAGAAGTGTATTTAATATACTACACTTGGGTTAAAAAAAATCCCCGTATGTGTAACAACAGTTCTGGAAATACATGAAAGACATTGGTATCAGTGGGTGTGTCCTACCAGGGGAAAAATACATAGTAGCATGGGGGGGGGGAGGTAGGAAGGAGATTTGCTTTTCACTATGCATCTTCTGTACGTTTTTACTGTGTACTGTGTACATGCACTTAGGTTTTGCATTTTTTTCTAAGAGCAACTGCTAAATAGTTGTACAACAATCTGGAAGAGACCATAGGATGCCAAAGAAATGAACATCATTCCTCGAGATGCACGATGTCTGAGAAAACTAGGAAGCCTATTTCCAAAGAGCTTTGCAAACTAGTACAAAATGTCTGCTTACGTCCCATCATGGTCCAGACTCACCTTCTTCGGGATTCCTACCCCGATTCCCCATACACAGAGTTAGGCGCTCACAGCCCTGGACTCCTACGACATCCTATACGGTAGCACTTCCTCTACCGCTGCATTGATGCACATTTCTGAAACCCCACTCTGTGGTAGTTTCTAGAGAGCCAGAATTGAATTAGATAGTCCCTGGTTTGATAAGCTGACAGTCAAGGAGGAAAGGTGGACAAATAACAAAGTCTATTCAGAAGGACTAGAAGACCCCGAGGGAGTAACTGATCTGTTAGGAGGGCCAGGAGGATAGAGAAGGAGCTACAGAGATATGAAGGCCAGTAAGTAGTTGTATTCACTAAGAGCCTACTGTGTGACAGGCAGTGTGCTGGGTAACTTGTATACATTACCCGTAATCCTCACGGCAACCTCACCAAACCCAATTTACAGAGGTGCATGTTAAGGCTCAAAATGTTAATTAAAATGATGATAATTATAAACCTATCATTTGTTGAGTTCTTCCTATATACACCAGGCTTTGTGCTAAGAGTATTTAAAGCAATATTTCCTTTAACTCTCACAACAATCTTGAAAGATGAATATAATGACTCCATTATACAAGTGCAGAAACTAACACACCACAAGACTAACTAACATATACAAGGTTAAATGGCTAACAAGTGGCAGAGTCTAGACTAGAACCCTATACTGTCCAAATCCCGAGAACACACACCCATCAGTGCTCATCTTCCTGGTGTGGAGGCCCGGGCTCTACCATGTTGCTGGGGCAACTCTCACTGGCTGTGTCCAGCAAAGGCGTCATAAAGACGTCCCCTTTTAAACATCAGATAGTTTCCAAGGCTTTTAAATCTCTTTTCGGTAGCAACCCAGAATCCTGTGAGGTGGAGAAGCTGTGTCACCTGGCCCCCATTTATGGGAGATGTCACAGATGGTGGCTTTGAGGGGCTGTGTGGCTACCTTCATTTTTCGACAAACTACTGAGGGCACAGGGCACCCCTCTGATTTTTAGTCCAAACAGGATCCCTCAGGAACACACACAAGTCTGCTCTAGCTAGCAGGCCTCACCCTGGTCACAGCAACGAGATCCAATCTTTTGCTTTTTCTTTGGTTACTGTGATGCAGGGGAAAGGGTGCTGGACCAGAAGCAAGAAAACTGGTTTTGAACCCTAACTGCCACTTCCTAGCCGTGCCTCTCATCTGAGCAACGGGCACAGAAACCTCAAAAGACTGTGGTGCCAAATGCAAAAATACGTGGCAAAATGCTTTGCCCACTGTACACCTGTGTGGTGGCCGTATTTTCTGACCACTGTATTTACACCATTGATGGGAATGCACTGACTACAGGTGCGGGCATTTGTTGAGCACCTTTTTAGGCACCAGATACCTAATGTGTGGTGTTCTATACTGCTCACTGCTTCCTCTGTGTAGTTGACAATAATAACAGGACACTGCGCTTGCCTGGTGGGAATGAATACTCTCTGTTTCTGGGGCTGAGTTAGCTCACATCCCTGCTCATCTTTTTACCATTTCAATCTGCACACTGGCAAATCCAGAGGTAACGGAGAACTGTTTGAGCTACAGACAACTCAGATGTATGCAGTTAAATGAGTAGTGCTTCTTTCCCCATTAGAGTCAATTATCTCATCTGAGTGTGCAAAAGTGCTGTCTTATTAAAAGGTCAGGAGAATTAACTCATCCCAGAATGAATAGAATTCTCAGAGCTTGGTGAAGAAAAACGTTTTTATTGTCAAAGCTTTCTCTTATTCTTAACAAGATGCAAAATCAAGTTCTTGCTTTAAAAAAAAAAAAATGCTGAGGGGAGAAATAGGCCAGGGAAAAAAGTGTTGCATGTGAAAATGATCAACAGGTCTGGGGTCCCGGGGTAAGTTAGTTAGGGCAAGAAAATCCAAGATGCCAGCTCCGCTTCCTGTCCATGTTGAACCACTGGCCATCCCAGAGGCCCATTAGCTCTGTGATCTATGGAAGATGCACTCCTGAAAACCACCTGGGACAGCAAAACTCTGCGTCTGACTCCAGCTTAGACTGATTCTTGTAGGAAACACTGCCATGGAGAAATGATTCTGGAGGCTGGTGGGGAGGAAAGTAAATCCAGGGTCTCTAAGACTGGAATGAGAAATGGCTAACTGGAAGCTACAATTTAAACACAAGCGTAGGACGAGGTAGAAATTCAGAGATGTGGAGTTTGGCCAGCAACGTTGTCTTAAAGCCAAAATAAAGGGGACCCTTAATCTGTGATCCAGCGTCTTAAATATGAGTCATGCTAGTGATCCCTCAATTCTTTTATTGTTTGGCTAGTGGTTAATTTTACAGTTCTGGGTCATAGGGGAGGGGAAGTGAGAAGGGAGAGGGACAGTTTGCTCTTCTCTTCTTCCCAAAAGACACAAGACGTGCTCAGCCAGAGTCTGCTCACAAAATACATATGATGAAGTGACTACTCTTCTTTACCCTTTCTGATCATTGTAATAAAAAACAAAATTAGTATCACTTCAACGCATACTGTCTGCCAAATGCTTTATTTACATTATTCACTTTCACCCTTATATAAAGGAATTAGAATAGACATACAGCTATAATGATATACTTTGATTCACTCAGTTACCCAAGACTGCAGAGCCAGTAGAAATATCAAACTCAGGAGTCTCTGTTCCCAAACCAAGCTTCCTCTTCTACATTTTTTATTTTAAATAGAAGGTAAAATATGGACAAAACAAAGCTACTAGCAAATAAAGTTAGAAACAAATGTTTGGGGAATCCTGATAGTCATAATAAATAAATATTTCTTGGCCCACAGCAACCCTCATTTAAATCAGTACATAGCAGTAAGTGTACATTACCCAAATGATTTAGAAATAGTAACTAAAAATTAAAAAAAAAAATACAACTAAGAAATACAAATGGTTCTCCCTACCCTGCTAAGAATGGATCAGACCACTGAAACAATATAAATTACAATCATTAGGCTGGGCGAGGGGGCTCATGGCTATAATCCCAGCACTTTGGGAGGTGGTGATGGGAAGAGTTCAGGAGTTCAAGACCAGCCCGAGCAAGAGCAAGACCCTGCCTCTAAAAATAGCTGGGTATTTTGGCAGGCACCTGTAGTCCCAGCTACTTGGGAGGCTGAGACCAGAGAATCCCTTGAGCCCAAGAGTTTGAGGTTGCTGTGAGTTATACCACCATTGGCACTCTACCGAGGGCAATATATTGAGACTCTGTTAAAAAAAAAAATTACAATCATTATATTCACCTTGTTCCCCGAAAAATTAATGATAACCACCTACCATCATGATTACCTGTATTATATCTTGGGTTGTGTTTTTATAACAATTGTGCAAAACTCTCAAGTACACTGAAAGTGACCTACATAAAAAACTTGATGCTGCTTTTCCCAATAGACTAGTTTGTAATTCAATGAAAAGGTGGAAAGACGCTAAAGAGTTCAGAAAAAGGCTGTGGAAAGGTAGTGGCTTCACAGAGATCACCCGCATTGAAATGTTAATGATTTCTAAAAGCCAAGAGCCAGAGTAAGAGACATTCAGATTCCCTTGGCTCTGGTCAATCTGATCCCAAGGCTGACATTTTCCTGTTGCCTTTACCTGCCCAGCCAGACATGAGAGATGGCTCAGAAAGTGCAGGCTCTGTGTTGACATTTTTAAGAAATGCTCCATAGATGCTCAGACATTGAAGCCTCCCCCCAACACCCGGCCAGCAGGAGGCAAGTAACTATGTCTTTATGCGGGAGTCACCAGCCTAAGTACAGAAGAGTTTCTGCTGTGGACATGCCCACTTCCCTTCCAAAACATAAAACACAGGACCCTACCTGCACCTGTATGTTAGCAGCTCCAGGGAGCGACTAGAGATGGTTATAACCATAAGGAACTGTGGATTCAAGTGACATTTTTGGTTTCAGAAGGCAGTGGAAAAACCCAGCCACGCAGCTACCGATTTTTCTATTTTATATTAGTGCTCAGCTAAAAAAAAAAAAAAAAAAGAGTCAAAATCAAAAGTCACTTGAATTCTTTGACTTACAGTCCTCTAATGGGGGTGGAGGGGAACAACAGACTTCATTCTCAAGGTTCTATTTTTGGTTTCGCTACAAAGCCATAACATCCAAGTGTTCCACACCACAAAGCTGTATACACAGAGATGTAGGTGGCAGTGTAATTGGGAAAAAATGGGAAGCGACCTAGATGCTTCTAATGCTCCTCTAACAATAGAACAACTTACCTAATTTATGGTACAGGTACTAGATGGAATACAAGACAATCATTATAAAAAATAACTATGACAACCAGCAATGAGGGAAAATGCTTAAGCTACAACGTCAAAGGGAAAGAAAATTGTACATTTTTCCTGACTGCATCGCTATGTGAGCAGGTACCACGTATGCAGGTGAAAAAGAAATCCGCAAAGAGAAACGCAAAAGTGACGCCAGGCTTTGAATTACAGTGGTAGGATTCTTTTCTAGTTTCCAAACTCACTTCAGTGCAACTAAACATACTACAACTTAGTGCCAGGAGCAATAGGTAGGAAAGAAGGATGACTGGGAGAGGGGAAGGCAGGATCCTAACTTAGAGCACACGCCGAGGGTCAGACACTACCCAAGGGGCACTACTGTGCTCTTCCATTCAACCCTTACAGAAACCTCGAGAAACTGCTTTGACAAATGAAGAAATGGGAGGCTCAGAAGAGACAGACACCACAACTTGCCCAAAGATGCACGGATAAGAAAGAGGTGATAAGGTGACATTTTAATCTAGATCTGATGGGTTCCAAAGTCCAGGCTTTCTTTCTGGCATATCACAATGTTGATGAGTTACAATGCCTGAAATTACATTAAAATTTAAGAGAATTAAAGCAGGCTCGGTGTCCGTACCTCAGTGGTTAAGGTGCTGGCCACATGTACTGGGGCTGGTGGGTTTGAACCAGGCCCAAACCTGCTAAACAACAATGACAACAACAACAACAACAAAATAGCCAGGTGTTGTGGCAGGTGCCAGTAGTCCCAAATACTTGGGAGGCTGAGGCAAGAGAATCGCTTGAGCCCAAGAGTTTGAGGTTGCTGTGAGCTGTGACACCATGGCAGTCTACGCAGGGCAATCTAGTGAGACTATGTCTCTTAAAAAAAAAAAAAAAAAGTAAAGCCTTTGCTAGTGGCACAGTCAGGTTGAGTCTTTTGAGATGGTTGTTCAGGGGCTCACTGGTCAGGGTTAAAGCACAGGACCCCCATTCTTTCACTTCTGACCCTGACCCATGGCTGATCCCCACAACCAAAGCCTTCTGTGTAAGTGTGAGAAGAAGCTTATCTGTGGGCAGAATCAGTCTGCCAGTTTGGGTCTCTTCAGAGCACTCAGAACTTGTTCATTTACTGGTTTCGTGACTTTGGGTAGAGCACTTACTCCCTCTGAATCTCAGTTTCCTCATCTGTGAAGTGAAGATAATAATAACCCACCTCAAAGGAGTAAATAAGATGAGCATGTAATTTGCTTAGGCCTCAACCTGGCTCACAGGAGGAGCTCCATGAACGGCAGCTGTGTCATCACTGTCACGTTGCTATGCTGACTTTCCTATTTCTATAGCCACCGAAAACTTTAAGCCAGCTCTGTCATAACACCTTTTTCCTCCTTTTTATATGTCCCCCATAATTTCCCTCCTGTGTCAACTGCGAATGTCTTTAAGCAGAGGCTCCTCTCCGGCTCCCATCAGCTGACAGACTTTGGGCATGAGAACTAGAGATATTTGCCCAATGGATGAAACAGCTTTTAAAAGCAGAATTGCTATAAAACAATCTGACAGGATCCCGCTGGTGACTACGTGGGGCTAATTTTAAATCAAGTAAATATATTGCTTTTCCTCTTCTCACTGGATAAACTTGACTGCAACAATCAAGGCTACTGTCTCTCACTCCCAAATAAAGTGTTTTCTGGAGAATGGACTCGGGCACAGTTAATCATTTTTCTGTAGAATGCAACACTGCAGGGAAAGAGGACTTTCCATAAGGATTCACAGGCAGCTGCTTCATGTTTCTGTAAATCGAGGCAGAGTTGGTCCAGAGCCAGAGGACCGGGCGCAGTCAGCCATGGACGCAGGAAGCAGGCGTGCCCACTGTGAGCATGAAGGAGAGACACCAGTTCAATCCGATGGCACTGGCAACTGGTAACAAGCCAAGCCATAGGAGAACTGGGACCAAAACCTAATTTGTACAGAATAAACTGCCGTTATTGCAGTAATAGAATAAGAAAGCTGCATTTCCTGGGCACCTTCCACTTACAGGTTCTATTCTTCTGCATGCAAGCAAGTTAGGAGTCGCCACCTCCCACCTGTGGACTGATCTCGGCCCAGTTATCTGACCTCTCCCTGCCAGAGTCCTAACACTCTGCTGGTTCCACAGTCAAGAAAACGACCATGAAGTGTAGTGGTGATGAGCACAGCCTCTGCAGCCCGACAGACCTGTGTTCCTGCTCTGGTTTTGATGTTTATACGATGTGCCTGTTTCGCTCGTGAGCCTCAGTTTCCTCATTTGTAACCTGTGACAATATCGCCTCACTCTAGGAGTTGTGCAGATAGAAAGCAGTGACGTGTTCTGGGACCTTAGGACAGTGCTTGGTGGTCACTGACGTGCACTACCAGATGCCTTCCTCGATGCCGTCACCACCAACCTCCCCGTCATGCACCAAGGTTTTCACTGTGAAACTGAAGGAAGGACACGACAGGGCTCGAGGGGTGAGAAGCCTGAGTGTTTGCTCTGGTGCCGGAGGAGGTTATTACAACTGACTTTCCAGGTCCCCGGGATCTGTCAACTCACTCACCGCACAGAAGTAGAGGCTCAGGCTTGACTGTGCAATCGTGGCGGGGCCTGGGACTGAGCTGAGCCCAGGTCTTCAGACTCCTAGTTCAGAGCTCTTTCCACCACGACCCTATTACTGAGTCACAGCAGAAAGCCTTGCCAAGAGCAGAGTAGCCACGCCCTTCACTGTCCTTCCATCAGACACTGCTTCCCAGATGAAGGGAGTCAGCTCCTCCATCTAAAGTCAAAGGAATGAACCCAGAGGACAGGCTGTGTCGGGCATCACAGGGCCCTCTGGCAGGGCTGGGATTAGTCCTCCTATTTCTGCCTTTTGGCACCTTGTCCAGAGCAGTGAAAAAGAAAGGGAGGGAAGGAAGGAGACAGAGGCAGTGAGGATTGTTATTGAAATAATAATAGCTCCCGCTAATGAAAATTTTATCCTGTGCATGATATAATGCTGGTACATTCACAGTTGCCATGTCATTTAAACTCACAGCTCTTTAAGGTAGATGCTACTGGCTTGGTGCCGTAGCACAGAGGTTATAGCACCAGCCACATAAACCAAGGGTGGTGGGTTCAAACTCGGCCCAGGCCAGGTAAACAACAATGACAACTGTAACTGTGTTGTGGCAGGCGCCTATAGTCCCAGCTACTTGGGAGGCTGAGGCAAGAGAATAGCTAAGCCCAAGGGTTTGAGGTTGCTATGAGTTGTGACACCATATACGCTACAGAGGGCAACATAGTGAGATAGTGTCTCAAAAAAAAAAAAAAAGGTGGCAGTCCCCAGGTTATAAATGAGATAGATTTTGTAGGTTTATTTTTAATTTGAATTTGTATGCAAGTTGGAATAGTTATATTAACCATAACTGCCCCTCTTGTAAGTGCAAGTCATATGTCAGTTGGACGTTTGTAACTTGGGGACTGCCTGTACTAGTACCCCCATTTTATAGATTAGGTTCCTTAAAACAGAGCTATAAAGTAGTTGTTATTAATATCAATTTAATTCTACATCTCTGGAAAACCAAGCCTCCAGAATTGTCTACAATTGCACCAGTATCAAGGTCCCAAACCAACTCCACAACCTAAGCTCTTCTCACATGGTCCTCAGGGAAGCGCAGGGAAGGTTTCCATCTAGTCCCGATCAGAATAAAAGTGCAGTTTCTGATCACATCACATCACCGCCAACGGTGCAGACATTCAAGTCAGCGACTCACACAGAGGAGGTGCTTTAACCTGGTATGAGGCCCACGGTCTGTCCTTCCTCCTCTGGCCTCACTAATGATCCAGGGATCAGAGAAACCCAAAGGATGGCCTGCCTGTCCAAACTGCTCTCCAGCAGCACCACAGGACAACGCCGGGTCTGGGAGAGCGCCTGCCATTTCCCCAGAGTGGGGGAAGGACTGGCACAAAGTTCTGCCAGGTGGAGTTCTTCCTCTGCGGGGCTGTATCTGAGTGTAAGCCCTATTCACAAGGCTGTCGAAAGTGTCTCTCCACGAAGGTGTTATGACAGAGCAAAGGACCCATCTCTCACTATGACGTACTGTCCCCTCCTTCACCTGTGCTAATGATCTAATGAAGCAGGAGAAAAATGTGGGTTCGATTAGTGCTTGGGAGCTTATAAAAGGAGTGGAGGCCTGTTACTGTGTGCCATTCCCACAGCCGCTAGGAAACGTACCATTACTCAGCTCTGTGCGGCAACCCTTCTGTTCCCTCATTTCCTTTGGCATATCAACCAACCATGTAGCTGATTTTTTTTTCATGATCAAAGTTAATTAGGAGGTGGTCCCCACTGTACCTCAAATGGAGTTTTAATTTGTGTATATATTATTAGGATAGGCCTTCTCCCTCTGGAACATTCGCTTCAGTGAGAGGAATGAGGGCAGACAGCTTAACATGGAGCCTGCCACCCGGGTTTGTAACTTGGGATAATATTTCTTTATAATGAGAAGCATTTTGAAAGAACACTTTAAAATCGCCTGGAACAGAATGTTTGATGTCCCTCCCTGAATCCTACAGCTTCCCAGTCTCTTGCCACACAAATATTTTCTAACCTTCTGGGACCATATCATGCTCTCTTTCCCCGCCTTTGTGCCCAGAACCAGACTGGATAAATGTGAGTTCTCTGGTTTTTCTCTTTGATGATACATAGACTCTTGGTTTGGTTCAGCAGCTGGAGTAGAAGTTTAAGGCAGTGTGGAATTCCAGGCACCATGATAACGATCGTGACAATGAAAACAATAATGATAATGTTCACAGTAGCTACTCTCATTAATTGGAAGCAATACTGTGCCAAGAACCGTGCTGAGAGCTTTAGGAACGGTATCTTTAATTCTCACAAAGGCTTATGAAGTAGCATTATTACCCTCATTTGCAGGGTGAGGAAACTGAGTCTCAAAGAAGCACAACAACTTGGCCAATGTTACCATTTAATTAGAGGTACGGAATAAACTCAGATCTGGGTTAAATACAGATTGATCTGTCCCTAACCATTATACTACACTGCTTTAATGATTTGGCATAAAACTGTGGAGATGACAAAAATGAGAAAAAAAAAATGACAATCTCAGTGTCATATGGACCTGTCTTATTTTGGTTAAATTTTGTTGACAATATTTCTCTGAGAATGGACACTTGAGGTAATATCTCTTCAGAACAGAAAGGACTCTAACAGAGCATGTTAAATGTCCACGGGACGCACCATCTGATGGGCCACCCTAATTCCCACTGGTGGGGAGTCTGGCTCTGTGTAGATGCCTCGTGTCTTGAGCACATCCATCACTGGACTACTCCGATCCTCAGCATTTTTAACTGTGGAAACGCAAGTAACATAAAACCATCTCCTAAGCTCTTATAAAGACTTAGTTTAATGAAGGTTTTTTATAAAGTGTAAGCATTATTGTTATATTGCTTAATAGTTAATGAGTGAGAAAGGACACTCAAATATTCTAATTTAATATCGTCCGTACTTAATATACAGACTGATGTGAAGATTTATATGTGAAACTAACAGCACAGCCTCAGTTCGATACAGTTAAGTGTGGGTACAGTACTATGTCACAGACTTAATGCATTACAGAAAAGTTGGGGGGTTTTCATATTGAGGGGTGGCAGTACAAGGAAACGCAGTTCATAATTTTATATGGGGCACAGACTGCTCCAGAGGATCAAGGGATTTGAAAGACCTTGCAGGAGGGCAAGGTGCGTATTACACAGCTGCCTAGCTGAACCTCACCAGCACTCACTGTGATTTCTGTAGATCTACATTCAAAGTCTGCAGTAAAATAGAACAGAAGAACACACAGAGGCCCACAGACAGGAAATGCACCAGTGCATGTGTTAATGGAGAGTCTTCTGACACAGGTGCCAAAAGGAGCCAACATTTCTATCTGCTCTCCTCTGCTTTTGTTTAGGCTGGTCCATCTTCCAGAAAGCCATACCTCTCTTCTCTTTCAATATTTTTCTTGATTTACAAGCTCAATGCCTTGTGGGGCAATTTCATTTGATTTTTCTGGTTAGAGAGAAATGCTCCCTCCTTCGGGATCCCATGGGGTAAGGTTTAAACATCAGTGACACACGTTAATCATCTGCCTGGTACTGCCATCAGCTCCTCACCCATCTGGCTTTACCTAAGACTATGGATGGCCCTGGACAGCCACGCCAGCTTACCCAGCTCTGTCTGCTCCTCACAACCTGGGACACGATCCAGCAGACAAGCTCAGTGAGTGATCGCCACCATTTTAAACCTGAATTTGGGGGAAGCTACCTCTACATAATCCCAGATTACCTGAAATCCCTATATCCTGGAATGGCCCTTGGCCGCGAAACCCAAGAGGGCTTAAAATTTCTAAGCGATCCAGATGCTGGGGAAGTGTAAGGATTGAATTTCTTCTGTACCCACTATGGGCCACCCATGGGACTGGACCCTTTGCAGACAGTCTCTCACTTAATGCTCAAAACACTTAGATATTAGTTGGCATTTGACTAATGAGGAAACCAAGACTCAGAGAGATTATAAAACTTGTCTGAGCTGGGGCTGGAGTGCAGGTCTTATCTGGTCCAAAGTCTGCACTTCCGTATTGCTTTCTTTAGAAGGATGAAGCTGCTTAAGTCTGGTTGTGTTGGTTTACTGACAGGAGGAGGCACTGAGTGACGGAAAAGTCCCCTGTTTCTACAGCCACTTGTCCTCTCACTTCCCCCTTCTCTCTCTGCCCACCCCTGGCCCCTCTGCCTGGAAGAGTGGCTGAGCTCTGCTTCCCACCTCTCTCCCAGGCCTTGCTGTACCCAAGCTCCCCTCCACAAGGCTAGAAATTCACAAAGTAAAAGAACAGCCATCAGGGAGATGGTGTCCTCTTTCTTACTATGCTTAAGTGCAATAAAATTATGTTATTTCACAGTAATTAGCCTGGAATAAAAATGAGATTTAGGGACAAGCCCTTTCCAAGGATACTGACAATCTGTAAAATCAACTCCTGGCCACATTCTCTGGGTGAAGTTGTAGAGGAACAGTGGCTATGACACAGAGCATGACAGTGTCTGCTTGCATGGAGCTCACAGTCTAATGCTGGAGACAGAAACTAAACAATGTCATGGCCATTCAGGAGCAATTGTGTGAGCACCACGAGTACTAGAAAAACATACTCCTGGCTTAGAGGGAGGGCTCAGAAGAGCTTCTTCAAATAAGTGACATTTGATTCAAGCTAAGCTCTTGAAAAAGAGCTGACTGTGGGCAGAGGGATGGAAAGTGGCAGGTGGCTCCAGTCCAGGGATCCTTCAGCCACTTGTGGCCCCAACCCTCCACCTCCCACCACTAATCTGGCTGACCTAAGATCAGACACAAAGTCCCATGCTGGTGGGGCTGTGAGGAAATTGGAGACCTGGCTGGGGGCCCTGGAATGCAGTCCTAACTTTCTGAAGAGGATCCAGCAGTGACCCTCTTTATTAAACTCTTCTTAAGAGCTCTGAACTGCTCGCACCTGTGACCCAGGACTCCTAGTCTGAATATTACACCCTCCTCATGATGATCCAAAGAAGAAAACAGAGCAGAGACACAAAGATGGTCACAGAAGTGCTACTTATAACAGCATCAGGAAGATCAGGAGTATAATAAGAGAAAGATGAAAATACAGGGTGCCCCCATTTACCCCTAAAGTCACCATACATAGGGAAAATTGGAAATTGTAGCTAAATGTACTTTCATGCACAAAATACTCATTATAAAATTTTACAGGGAGGTGGCCAGAGGCTGACAATGAGGAGAGGGGACTGACTACAGAGGGACACAAGGGAACCTTCTAGGGTGACAGAAATGTTCCGTGTTTTGACTGGAGTGGTAGTGATGCAACTCTACCCATTTGTCGGAATTCATAGAATGATTCAGTTAAACCTGTTAATTGATCTCAATAAATCTGATTTAAAGGAAGGGGTCCGGGCCTGGTGGCCAAGGGGGTCAAAGGTAAGGGAATCTTGCCTGAGCAGTGGTCTGGGTCTTAACCCTTGGGTTAGGCCCTAGAAGTCCAGTTGGAGCCTTGCATGTTGCTAAGGAAGTGATAACAGGTAGGGAGATGGATCCATGCGGCCTGGATCAGTGGCTCCTTTGGGCTCTGGCTTCTAGGTGGGGTCCACCAGTGGGAGGAGATGATAGGTGGGAAGAGAGTGAGGCTGAGATATATGCGTCTGTTCCCTGGCTCCCTCAGCACTGTCCCTCTCCAGAAGCCTACAGTCCCTGCCAAGCAGCCTTCTTCCATGGCCTCCTTCTCTATCCTGGTAACCAGCCCTTCCCCTGCCCATTCGCACCCGAGCAGTAACAGTACCCCCATGTCATTTGCCTGGGCTAAGCACTATTCCTTGACACACAGCCCTCCCTTTTGTAATTAGCCTCTTTAATAAACTCTTTTCAAATTAAAACCAAATGAATAATCAAACCAACCAACCCCATAAGCCACAGCCCGAATACGTCTTTGCCAGGAAGATCAGCATCAAACTCTTCCACCCTGGGAAAGGTCCGCAAACTGGAAAACCCTCTTTCATGCTGAGTTGAACATGAGAAGTGACTTCACTTTAGCCAGCCTTTCATTTGTTCGTTTGGATTCCTATTGTACAAATGAAGAAACTATAGATTCCTATTGTACAAATGAAGAAACTAACTTCAGGAGGACAAGTCCTTACCCAGGTGACTGATGGAAGGATGGAGCAGACGAGATCGCTGGTCTACAGGCTGGGGACTTAATCCCTGCTCCTCTCATTCCAGACACAGGCGCACCCAGGTCAGCCCGTTCCACATAGGCAGCCCCTCTGTTAGAAAACTTCTCCCCCAGAGCCCACTGTGGTCTTCCCATCATTGTCACCCCTGGGGCTGCCTCTGCCCCCTGCAGCCTGGCAGAGTGAGTTGGCCCCTTCCCCTACAGTAGCAGTTCAGACAATTGCAGAGAACCCTGCTGGTCTCCTAAGTCCTCCTTCTGGGGAGCTGGAAGGTATTTGTCTGATTTCTGTTATAAAGAGAACTATCTCTATACATCTGCTATTAGCAATTCCCACCGAGCAGCATGAAAGATCAATCTCAGAGAGAAAGGTGTTAATGCAGGATCCTGTATCTTTATCACTTTTTCCTCCTTCTAAAAGACCATGTTCAATCATCTCCATTTCCCATTCTGTGGGCTATAAAACTAAATCTACAGCTTCTGTCCAAAGGCCCGATGTAAAGTCAAAGAGAAAGGAAAGAAAATGAGCCTTATTGTGCGCAAATAACACTCAGGCCCAAAGTGCAACAGGCCCGAGCTTATGAAGGCAACAGCATCTGAGATCCCGACAGTGCATGAGCTGAACCAGGTGGACATAATCTGATGGAGGTAGGGGATGCTCTATCTGTAATTTTTTTCTCTACTCATCTCACAACCACTTCACCCGCACCTGAGCCCCAGGACATAAAATGCACAGCTCCGCCCTTACGCTTCTGCCCATCCTGTGCTTCTGCCGACACTAGCTGTGGCAGTCTAACCATCTTGCAAGGTCTTTTACTCCAAGAAGTCTTACTGAGCACAACTACCTTGCACCAGGCTTTGTGCTAGGGGTTGAGTATGCAGCAGAAATGGGGGCATGAGAACAGTCCACCTCAATGGAAGGGAGTCTAATATCTCTTGTCACTGGCTTGCTGCCCTGCTGACGTCCAGTGTGCACCGTGAACTGTGAGAGACCTTGACAGAACCTGCACAATTCCATGCCAATCACACTCAAGGCCCAAGATCGCCTCCATCAATATTTCCCAGATAGCCTTGAGAAGTGGGTGACCCAGCCTCTCTGAGGCCAAGAACTGCAATAATACTCCAGCAAGCAAAGCTAAAAGCTGCCTTTTGAAGAGCAGCAATTAAGCAGTGAGCTTAGCAACATTCTCACTTATAAATTAAACTATCACCACTTCAAGCAAGGGTTCTAATTTTTTTCTATTTTTTTTATAATCCACAATCAGCTTCTGGTGGAGGTGAAAATGTGACCTAATTTTAAAAGGATCCCTCATGGCTGCTGTGCGTGCAGGAATATTCCACTGTAGTTACCCAGGGGCTGCTGCAGCCGTTTGTGCCTCCACCCTTTATGTCCTGGTGCAATATCCTATAGGCAGAGAACCACATGCCACGAAGGGCTTCACTGGGTCATCTAGTCCCACGGTAGTCTGGGTGAGGCCCACAGAAGGGTCACAACAATCTCCCAAGGCCACCAGCAAGAGAGGACATCTCCTTGGTCACATCATTTCATTTAGCCTGATAGCAGCCCTCTGAAGGCAGTACTGGTGTTCTTCCTACCTCACACAAGAGGAAACCAAGGCTCAAAAGGTCACCTGGGTGGAGAGTGGCAGAGCTGAGATTTCTACCGACTCGCCGGGCTCCACATCCTGAGTCTTTCCTGAGGATAACACCGTGCTGCCTTAGAGGATCACAGTGAATGCCCTGCTGACCTACAAGGGGGACCTGGGCCGGATGACGGACCAAACGGCAACCAGGGCACACTGAGGTCTTCTTTCAAATGTGAAGCTGTTCCTAGTTTCCATATGAAAAGCCTTTTTCGTCTTCTATTCCAAAGGTCTATCTGGCACGACAGGTGCTTGAAGAGTCCTCAAGATATTAATCCATGGCTCTCTGCGTCACCTGGTGTCTATTTTTTGCATAGAGATTCAGATTGTGGGGGGAGCTGTCAGTTTCATCTGGACAGGAGCAAATGGCAATGAAGCAAAGATCAACTTTTGTCCTAGTTAAAGAAATAATGTGAGGTACTTTTTAGGTGATGATTCTTCTCGTGGCTGCTTCCTAAGAATGTCAAGATGTCCCTACAAATGTTTTCTGACAGGTTCCCCTGGTTATTCTGTCAGCTGCCCTTGTGACAAGTACAGGCCAGGAAGCCTATAGGCACTGCAGCAGACAGGTCTGGTCCAAGTTCAGTGACACTCAGGAGTCCCTGATACTCTTTTATATGTGATACTAATAGTGCTAAAAATACTATAAAAATAATAGTTTCGGCTCGGCGCCTATAGCTCAACCGGCTAAGGCGCCAGCCACGTACACCTAAGGTGGCGGGTTCGGATCCCCAGCCCGGACCCGCCAAACAACAATGACGGCTGCAACCAAAAAATAGCCGGGCGTTATGGCGGGCGCCTGTGGTCCCAGCTACTTGGGAGGCGGAGGCAAGAGACTCGCTTGAGCCCAGGAGTTGGAGGTTGCTGTGAGCTGTAATGCCATGGCACTCTACCCAGGGGGAAAGGCTTGAGGCTCTGTCTCAAAAAAAAAAAAAAAAATAATAGTTTCTAACTCTGTGCCGGGCAGTGGGCTAGGTACCTGATGCAAATTATCTTACTGGAATTTCATGACAACGCGGTGAAGTAGCCACTGTTATTATCCTCATTTTATAGATACAGAAACTGAGGCTGAGAGAGATTATGGCAAGTCATCTGATGTCACAAAGCTTGTAAGCAGCAGAGCTGAGATTTGAAAGCAGGCAGCCTAATTTCAGAACCCACGTGTCGACCATGACGCTGCTTTTGGTTTCCTGGGCTGTATTTGTGCTAATCATCCTAGCCACAACTGTTATAAGAGCTATGAGCACAGTAGAAACTGAGGCTCAGAGAGGTTAAGCAAACTGCCCAAGTTCACGCAGCCAGCAAGTGACAGAGCCTGGGTCTGGGACTCCACATTGTCTGTTCAAGCCCAGGATCTCTGGAGCAGAGTGTCTGGAAGCATAAACCCTCCAAGTCACAGCTGAATCTCGGCTATCATCTACTGGTTGCGTGACCCGGACAAGGTGCAAACTTCTCTGAGCTTTATTTTCCCCATGTAGAAAATAAAGAAAGTGATTGTGATACTCATCCCACGGAATTGTTGTGAGGGTCTACAACCCTCACATCCCATGGAGTTGCTGTGAGATGGCATACCTAATGGGCTTGGCCTATATGCTTGGCATACCTAATGGGGGCACATAGGAAACATCCAAAAGACTAAATACTAGGATGGGAAAGCGATGGTATGAGAGTTAAGAGCGTGAGCTCCAAAGAGAAAAAAAATTTAAAAGCATCAGTTTAAGACCTAGAGTGCCTGTGGCCGGGTGGATCACAGCCCAAACATTTACTGCGTGACAGTGAGTAAATTACTCAAGCTCCCGGGGGCTCAGTGTCCTCACCTGTAAATTGGGGATACTAACCCATGGGGTTGTTAGATTTCAATGAGAAAACACAAGTAACGTGCGTAGAACAAAAGAGGCATGTAAACAACACATAGGCGAAACTAACTGCTGTTATTACCAACGGCAAACAGTGACCAGTGTCACTCACTACTCTACACCACATCTCTTTTGGAGAAAATGTCTTAAAAACAATTAAATGCTATAACATAAAGCATTGCTGCCAGGGCTGTACAAGCTTCATGGTTTGACCTAAAACTAGCCTTCCCCTCCTATTACTCTCCTTGGCTTTTATTTTGCACCCAGATTTATTTCTTCAGAAAAGCAAAGGCAGGGGTATTAGAGACCCCAGCCCCTTCCCACCGAGAATGAGTGAACACAACCAGGCAAACTCATCTCTGATGGTGCTTTCTGAATTGGCGCTCATTGAAGACAAGAATACACATTTTCTCCCTGAAGAGATCCCACAGCTGCCGGAAGATCCTCCCTAGAATTCCCACCCCCAGCCAGAGCAGCCAAGAGCCTTTGCCAGGAGAGGAAGAGATGGCCCAGAGGCAAAGCCCTAGGCTCTGCAGTCTTTGTGGGTGGTAAGTGCTGACTCCAATTTCTCTATTTTCCCATGAAAATGCCTGTAAATGTATCCATAACGGAAAGGTCATCAGTTGTACAAGTTTCTCAAGAAACTTTCCAAGGAATAAACTGAATGTCAACGGATCTGTCAGGATCACCCTCCAGACAGGACAGTTCTGGGCAGATAGCAGCAAAAGAAAAATTCTTCTCACCCCCTCTGTTTGTGCCTCCCCTGTTTGCTGGTGAGGTGATGTAATTCTTATCTGGAACTTGATAGGATGTAGAAAATAATTAGAAATGAAAAGGTTATTCATAATTTTTAAATGAGTTAATTAGTAAATCCAGTCAGACTCACTCATTACAGTAATTAATAATTGATTATACTTGAAATTAAACACAATTTTTCATCAAAAATCTAATTAAATATCCGTGGTTTTGCCTGTTGATTAGATCACTCGGTCTGTTGGAAAGAGTCTTTGTTAAGGATATTTGTGCTTGGCTGAGACAATTAATTTGATTTTTAATAATTGATAGGTCCATAAGTTAGTCATCACAGCCTGTGATCATGGCCAAGCAACAAGATGTTGGTCCCTTGCCCTGAGCAGTGGGAGGAGACCAAGCAGGAAGGCTGCTACCTCCCCACCCCTTGAAGCAAGGCTGGGACGGTCCTCACACCCGCAGTGCGATCTCCTGCAGTAGCTCACTCCAACCTCACCGACATTTCTTCTGGGGTAGTGGGCCCTGCCTATTTTCTAGATGAGAAAATCAGAACTCAGAGGGAGAAGTGAGTTGCCCAAAGGTGAACAGCAGCTGGGTGGCAGAGCTGGGAATGGATTCCAGCACTTTCAGTGGGGCCGAGCTCCTCCCCAACACCTCCCTGAGGCTCCAGGTGACGGAAGGAATGCCCTGGGCCTGTCTGTCTGCCCCACCCCCTGCATATGAACATTAAGAGTTCAGTCTTAATGTCTCTACTCGGAAAGAATTTTATCAGAAAGATGTATTTATTTTTAGAAAGGACGTACTGTCAAATGAGCTGACCTCCTCCTGACCTGACCTTAGACCTACCTTCTCCCCTCCACCTACTCTGGCACTATCTTCACTGAAGCCAACAGCTTTTCCTGACTAGTTCATTGCAATAGTTTTCCACCAGCCTGCCTTCTCCCCTTTCCTTCTGCTACCCTTATCTTTGTAAAATAAAAATCTGACTATGTCCTCCCACTGCTTGAAACGCTCAGTGGCTACCCAACTGCTCATCCAGTGAGGCCCTGGACGTGTCCTCCCAGTTGGTCTTCATCTGATGAAACACCCCCGTATTATCTCCAATGGTGCACCCCACACAACTCAAATGCTTCAAATACAGAAAATTTCTTTGCCACCACTTCATCCTCTTTCAAGTCTTTGAAAGTTCTCTTGCTTTGAAATACCCTCCTAGCTGATGCCTAGTTTAAAATTCAGCTCAAACATCAGTTTTCCCAGGAAACCTTCCTTGGTCCCTTTGGCTGGGATGGGTATTTCTACAGCCTCTGGTTGGCTCTGTAAATCAATCACTGTTTTAGATTTGCCTGATAACACAGCCATCTCCTCTTTTAAGCTACCAAGGCCTCAAGTGTAGGGACCATATCTTTAACCCTAGCACTTAGCATAGTACCTGACTCAAAGCAGGTCCTCTGCATGATTTGCTGAATAAAAAATAAAATTCATAAAATCGTCGATTCAAAGACTGTCAGTGTTGGAAGAAAAATTAAACACTGCCAATGAAACCCCCCCCCACCCCGTCAGTGCTTGAGTCTTATGCTTGCTAGGTGGTCACTGAGCTCTATTTGTTCCCTTTCTGACAGGGTGCTTACTACTTATCCAACGGTAGCCCCTATCTTCAGATAGTTGAAGATGGAACATGTATTCTTATTAAATGGGAGAGGAAGAAACCCATGGGATAGGAAAATAGAAGCGTGATTAATCATATAAAGATGTACTCTTCCTCACTGAGCTAGGATACATGGTAGAAACCTTAGGACTTCAATGCAAAACAAATTGATGTCCATATGCAGCAAACTACTAGACTTTTGAACAGTGGCACTACCTGTCCAAAAGTCTACTTACTTGGGAAATATAATAATGTAAGTCAAAAACCAGAGATGTGCCACTGGCTGGTGGGGACACAGTATCGGTGGTGCCAGAAGGAATTTTCATTCAAAGTAATGGTGCATAGAACCCCACAGCCCTCACCTGTAACCCCATTTATATCAACGACACACCTCTCACAGAATCTGGCAGGACCTGACCTCTCCCAGTTTGGCTGTTCCTTTTACCCAATGACTTACAGCAGGGATGGCAAATGGCTAATATGTCATCAATATTCTCCATGCCTGTGACTATACCAGACGTCACTAATCGATCACAGAGACTTTCACATTGAGTAATAGCCTCAGGACCCTCCTCCACACAGCTTTCTAGGCAGCAAGAACTAATCAATCTGATAGCAGGAGAGATAAAACGGCCATGCCATCCTGGCCTTGGAGCTATGAAATTCTTAAAGCCAATATCACAAGGGGAAAAGACCCAACACACCAGAGGAGGCTTATTACAGAAATACCAGAGGAGGCTTATGATAGCTTGAGATATTTAAGAAGACCTTGTTTGCAGGAGGCAAACAAGCATCTTAAGACAAAAAGTGAGCTCACAACTTGCATCACTCAAACCCCCATCCATGCCTCAACCCCTTCTCCCCCTCCTGAACAGTGGTGGTCCATGCTCTCTTACTGGCGCCTAGTGGCAGCACCTACTACCCGTCAAGACAGCCCCTCCCCAGCGACACTGACTTTCTTGTTACAAAGTGCTTTTGCACACGGGGCGGCACTCTGACTTCCTTTGGCCTCTGCCCATTAGTCCTTTTTCCATTTACTGGGCTTGTGCTGAAAAGAGTCCCTTTGCTTAGAGGATTATCTCAGCATCCTTAGCATGGATTCAAGGCCCTTGTCAAGATGGCCCAGCCTATTTTCAATCTGAGAATTACAGAATTTGAAGGCTGGAAAGGACAGGAGAAGCCAATCTCCCTTCAATGCCTCTGCCAAAAGGCTGCAGACTCTACACAATCCCACTTCTCTTCAGGTTAGTATCTCTCCTGGGAGAATACTAAAAGGAAGGTCAGACTGTGAGACACATACCAGAGGCTCACAGAGTGGGAACTGTCCTGCCACAGCCAGGCCGTAGGGCAGCCAGAGCTCCTCAGGGCCCAGTCATGCTGGGTGTCAGGTGAGTGCCTTCTGCACTCCACGCTTCCCTCCACCAGCTCTGTCTGCCCACTGGGACATGCTGCTCCTCTATCAGAATCTCCCTGGGTTCCTGACCGTGGTTGGACTCTGGACCTTGGTTGCCACAGTACCCTCCAACCACCTTGCTGGACCTTTGCCTTCAGATACACTTTTCTAGCAGTTTCCCTCCAACCCCAGAGTACTCCACCTCCTCACTGCAGCCACAGGGCACCAATGAGAGAGTCTGCCTGCTGCCCAGCCTCTCCAACTTAGCATTTCATTTGTGGTGACTCCAGCCCATGACACTCATGCCACAGCTCACTGCCGCCAAGACCAGCTTTACTGAGTACACCTCAGCCTAGGCACCTGACTCATGAAAGGACAGGTACTCAGCTTCCTTCCTGGTATAAGGGCATGGCCTGTACCCCTTGCAGGGGGAGTGCAGGGGAAGAGGGCCCTGAAGAGCTGCTCCTGACAGTTTGGGGGTGCAGGCCGTCCAGCACGCTGGTGCTGCTCAGGGCACGCTGCATGCTTTGACTGCTGTGCTTGCGAGGATCCTTCAGTGCTCACACGTGTGTCAGTCCCTGCCTGCTGGGCCAAGGGGAGCCAAGGGGAGCTGGGGAAGGAGTGCTTACCCACGAAGTATGCCAGGAGGATGACGAGCGTGGCGGAGATGATGATGGCGCTCAGGGCTGCGCACTTCCAGTTACAGTACTTGGAGGGCTTCTTGAGGTTGAAGGCCGGCCGGGCAAAGGTGCTGCGGGGCAGGGGCCGGGGTGGAGGGGAGTATACTGTGCTGGACGTCAGCGGGTACCCTGGTGACGTGGTGCAGAAGAGTGGGGAGGTGCCGCCGGGCTTGAAGAGGAAGTGCCTAGGGATGGAGAGGAACAAGAGGGCATCAGGGTCTGCTGGCAGCCTGGGCACCTGACACACCGCAGGACAGAGGCGGCAGTAGAAGAGGCATGCAGAGGAGCCTGGAGAGAGAGACACAGTCACCCACAGACGACAAGGGGGGAACGGCAAAAGGAGAACACGGACCAGACCACAAAACAGGGCACACACAGACACATTTCCACGGAACAGGGATGGGAGCACCCCGCCCGTGGGAAACCCACTCAAGGTGAGGAAGAAGATATTACCAACTCAGCAGAAGGCTGGCGTTGAGATCCTTTTCCTGGGAACAGATGGGACTGGGCTGCTGTTTCTTGGGAATAAACTACCTGTTCTCTAAAATTATTATGGTAGCCTGGAAAGTGTCTGAAGTCCTGTTCTATCCCTGGAGATAACTGGACCTAAAATTTTTCTTCCAGTACCTACATTGCCAGTGCATCATGGGTGAGGATTGGAATACCCTTCTTTATAAAGGGGGTCTTGGTTTTGAAGCCAAGAAACTGCCACTAACTTCCTCCATGGCCAGGAGTCCCCCGGCGGCCGCTGCACAGCCAAGGGCAGCACATGCCTCCAAAGCACTGCTCAGAAGCCAGATTGCTGCCTTCCATGCCCCAGGGAAGAGCTGTGTGAGGGGACAGAGGGGAGCTGCACCCTACAGCCTAGCTACAGTCTCGAGGGCACAGGTGCACAAAGCACATGGTTGTGGCCAAACTAGGTGTCAGGAACTCCTCCACAGCTTGGCTTTAACCATGGCCACGGGGGACTTGCAGACAGCCTGGAAATGGAAGTCTTGGAAGTCTCAGGATGAACCCACCTCTGCTGGGGTACGAGGCGCCTCAGGCCACAGAATACACGCTCAGGGGCAGAATACATACAATACAGGGCCTGTGCTGCAGAAAAATTGCTACATGAGATGGTTTTCAGAATGGCAAGGCAGCCAGTGAGATGCTGAGAGCCGCATATTAACAAGAGTGCTGTTAATATGCTGGGGGACAGGGTATTCCAAGGATACGCTGCTGAATGTTGAACATGGACTTGGGGATGGGCATGCAACATGGATCACCCCCCTAAGGAGATCCCAGGGAAAGGTCTCAGGTCTGCATGCAAGTGCAAGAGCCACGGGGAGAGCACACACAGAGAGGAGCATGGGGATGTCACCTACCCGTCACTGTAAGCCCCATCATGGCGGGAGGCGCTGAGAATGTCCATCTCAATGAGGTTGTCCTGCAATGTCCCTAGGAATGGCTGCTTGCCTAGGTTTCTACACACACATGGAGACATGAATGAAGCAATGAGTCATGCATCGATGGGGGGAAGAGTAGAGAAACACACAAAGTGGCTGTTTGGTGCAGCTGTGCGTGAGACCAGTGGGCCATGGTTTCCAGGTGATGGGTCAGTGTGCAAGCCACATGTGCAAGGGGTTCACCTGGCACAGAGCATCCAGAGGGAACATTCTCTATACAAACCCGAACAGCTGGCCATGTGTGCATCAAATCACAGCTCTCACTGAGGAGGAACTGACAAGTGCCCAACACTGAGCTAGGCATCTGATAGTCTTTTTCTCGAACCTTCAAATTAGGCTAAGTGAGGAAGGCGTGCTATCCCATTCTACAGGTGAGGAAACTGATGTGCAGAGGTAACAACAGGGCTCGTCAAGGTTACCAGCTAGCAAGGCCCAAAGGAGGAATTTGAGCTCAGGTTTATCTGGTCCCAAAGCCTGTTCTTTCTCCTCTGCTTGACGATACTGCCTACAGCTGCTCACGGAGTAGCTGGGGCACACTCATTTCTCTAGTCCAAAGATAAAAGAAAGTCAAGCACTTATGGCCGTTGTCTTCTAAACCCATAGCTCTCAAACTTGAGTAAGTATCAGACCACCTGGAGTGCACACACAGCTGAGGCTTGGACCTGGAGATTCAGGGTCAGCCGGGCACATGGGGCCTGAGACTGTATCGCTCTCAGGTCCCCAGGCTGATACTGCCCATGGTTGGAGTATCATGGCCCTTTAGCTATGCAGGGACCCGAGTGATAAGTGGTTAGCAAGAATAGTAACCACACAGAAAACACAGGGAATGTTCTCTGTCCCAAAGTACACTGAGGGTGGCCAGCATTTTGTGGCTTTGCCAATACCTAACCCAGAATGCAGACAGACACACTTGCCCTTTTGCTCTCAGCCAGGCTTGCTATGTGACATTCATACTTGAGTGCGCTGGGGCCTGTTTTCTAATATTTTCAAGACTCCTCCCAACTCTCTTTCATAGCCTGTGGTGAATCACTTCTAACACTCTGGTGGTGGCCTTGGCATCCTATGTGCGCAAAGGAAGGCCTGACTGCAGAGAGCTAACTTTGGGTCCCAGCCCTTCCAGGGGTCTGCCTTTGACTTTCACCAGGTCTTGAAAACAGGCATGCCCAAGTTCAAGTCTCCCTTATGCTGCTTTCCTGCTGTGTGACTTTGGGTACAACTCTTAACCTCTCTTACCTTACTTGTTCATGGAAAAGGGGATTAGAATACTAAGCTTACAGGGTTGCTATAAGGATCAACTGAGATAATGTAGGAAGAAGTTTTAAGGGGTGTAGAAATACAATAGAAGTACTGAAGCTAACTGCAATAGCTGCATCTACCCTGCTTCTGCCACATATGATTTACTGTGCTAGGAGCTCTGTGACTATTTAATTTAGGTTTTATTCCTCAAAACTATCTTATAAAGTCAGTATTATTGCTGCTCTTTTGTAGGCCAGCAAAGCAAGGCTCACAGAAGTAACTTCTAAGATCAATGCCGTGAGCACGTGGCACGGCTGAACAGGAACCTGGGTTTATCTGACCCAGAGCTCAGGCCCTCTCTGCTTCACCCCTCTGCCTCACTCTGCACAGCCTTGGGACTACTGCCCCCGGCCAGCCTCAAAGACCAAAAACAAGGAGGGGCTGTAAGCACCATCTCAAAGTCCCATATCATTAACATCTCTAGGGGACAGTGAGAGCCAGTGGGCCACGGCAACAGCATCTGCAGCTAGGCCACTGTAGGGAACCCCGGTTCAGTAAGTCATGAAGCACTGTTGGGCCCAGCAGGCTGGGCAGGAGGCTGTTTTCCTGGTGTGCAGGGCCTAAGGCCTCCCATAGTGCCTGGGAGGACCTGCAGGGGTGTGGAAGCTCTGCAGAGTGGTGGCTTCATCTATAGCTTCAGGCAGGTAGCTCTGCTGATGGGAGGCCTAGTGGCCCAGTGGGAGGCAGATAGGCCCTAAGGACAGACAGATCTGGGTTCAGGTCCCATGCCCACTGTTAACTGGTCCTTGGCAGGTGAGCCAATCTGAGCATCCATAGAAGGGGATTAATGTTCACTTATAGAATCAAAGTATAATTTGGATATCACTTCTCTGCTGTCACCCTCCAAAGGCTTCACAAGCCTTTTAGAATCAAACTGTATTTCTTACCAAGGCTCACAAGATCTTATGAGACCGCCCCCCCCCCCAGTACTTCTCAAAGCTTACTTTCTGTGCTACAGATTCACTAGCTTCCTTGTTATTTCTTAAATAAGCAAAACCTTTGCTTTCATTTGCTTCCCCCAAATACCTCTATGGATCAAAACCCTCCCCCAAATATCTGCATGGAATATAACCTCCCTTCTCAACTATGACCTTCTCATTCTAATAGCTCCCACTGCTCCCTTCCCAGTCATGCCCTGGCCTTTTTACTGATGGCTCCTTCTAGGACTTGACACTAAGTGTCTCTAGGGAAAAATGAAGCAGTGTAAGGGGCCAGGGCATGACTAGGAAGAGATGAATGTGCATGTACATATGTGTTTACACAGGTACATATATGTGTCCCTGCTTACTGTGTTGTTTCTTAATGCAATTGAAGTTCCACGAGGCAGGAGTTTTATCTGTCTTGCTCTCTGCTATAGTGAACAAGGCAGAGTCTAGAAGAATGTCTGGTATGCAGTAGTAGACCCTCAGTAAATACATACTGAATCCTGCCCAATGCAGGGTGTGCGAAAGGAAGCATGCCTGGCATACAGCAGGCACGTAGTTGGTGCTCAACTGAAGCTAGCAACAGGTGGTATTGTGTTATTACCTCCTCCATCCCTTGCATTTCAGGAGGGAATTTTCTGCTCTCTCTACATTTTGAGCAGGTCCCGAGGGTGCCTGTCTAGAGGGCCTGGGGAAGACCTCTTGTTGCCTTCCTGTGACCTGAGGCTGGCTGCAGGGGACACTCCCTAGAAGCTCTGGGACTTACTGGGCTAGGATTGTGTTGTCAGAGTCAAATCTAGGCTTTAAAAGCATCAGAAATAAACAAAGAAATATGTTCAAACAAAAAAGATGAAGGCTAAAGGGAAAAAGGTTAACCATGGAAATTTTCAAGTGACTGCATCAAGAGTAATTTTTATTTTTATTTTTAAAATTAAAAAGGAAAGCAGCTATTTCTAAGAAGGGAGAGGACAGATAACTATCTCTTAAAAGTACAGATCTACTCGGACAATGAAAGAGGCAATGCAACAGAATAAAAGCCTTCTAGAGCACTGGGTGCCAGGTCCCCTGAAAGAGCATCTACCCTCACACTAACTTGGATACTAATCACTTAGGTCACTCGGGAATCTGGGGGGATGTGAGCACTTGCTGAAAATACTGGCTATTCAGAAGGCTGTTGCAGCCTTGGAAAATCTTATTTTGTACTTTTAAAATTTACTTTTTGGTCAAATTATTTGTCATCATTTGACTGCTTTGGAAACTGAGGCCCTCAAGCCCACCGCAAATAAGGGGTGGAGCCAAAACTACCACCCAGGTGTCATGACTTCCACTTCAAGGTTCCCCCTTGAATTTCCCATCTGCCCTCTCCCCAACACTCTGGGAATCCAGTTCTTCTGAGAAACAGAAGCTATAAGCATTTCTTGATGGGGACCCTAAGCCGTGGAGCCCACTTTGGGTTGCAGCCTTGTGTGTTCTTCTGCTTACTGCTGCTGGGAGCTCCGGTGTGGAGACCTCATTCATTTGATCCTCAAATTGATGGGTGTGGGTATTATTATCTCATTTTACTAACACAGAAACTGAGGCCCAGACAGGGTAAGTGACTGCTTAGGGTCATACAGCAAGGAAAAGGCAGAGATGGGACTCATACCAGATCTCGCTGACCTCCCTGCCCAGAGCTGCCTCTCAGGAAGGAGGTACTTGGCCAGGGCTCCCCTCTCAGCCTGCAGCGTGGGGGAGGGGGTTTGTTTGGCGTAGTCCCTGAGCTACCTGCAGCAGCAGATTCCAGGCCCTGTTGTCCGACTCATGGCAAGCTGAGCTTTGCAGGGGCAGAACAAATGGCTTTGGGAAGGAAGTGGCCAGGAAGCTGCAAAGGCCAGGAGTTGTTCAGGAGTGCTATGTTCAAAGCTCACATCCTCGCAGCGAGCCTGCTGCCTGGACCACATTTCTGCCCACAAAGCCCTGGGACAGTCATTGCTGCATCTTATTCCCACAACCACTGAGAGGGGAAGGACAGGCAGGGACCAAACCCCACCTTCTGCAGCAGAGCCCCCAATGTGTGCAGAGGGTCAGTGACTCAGCCACGATCACACACAAACACAGTTATGGAGCAGGCATTTGAATAAGTAAAGGAAAACGGGTACCAGGTTTTCCAGGCTACAGTGATCCTTCTAGCAGGCCAACCCTGTAATGCCACTCTCTGGTACAAAAAATGTTGCTAGCTTCTCACCCCACCTTGCACCATGCTCAGCCTCCATGCCCACAGGGCTGAGCGCAGCATCCTCTTCCATAACTCAAGACCTCGCCTGCTGATCTTACTCCCAGCCTCCGGAGACTCCCTGTGCTCCCACTTCACCCAGCTGTTTGCCATCTCTCCAAAAGGCCAAGTTCTTTCCTGGCCCTGTGCCCATGGCCAGCTGTCCCTGTGCCCATGGCCAGCTGTCCCTGCAAACTCCTCTTAATAGATTCCTGTTTGTAACGATCAGGAAGATGGCACTGGACAGTGGTCAGTTGTACAGGCTCTGAAGCCCATCAAAGGAATGGAACATAGCCCTGCCACATAACTGTGGGACCCTGGGCAAGTTACTTAACTTTTCTATGTTTGAGATCCTTCATCTCTAAAATGGGGATGATAATAAGATTACCCATGTGTGCGGAAGAGTTAAGATAGTAGTCCTGACTATTGTGCTTTGAAAGGCCTGCTTAGAAGGCTGGCCCTTTGCTGCAGTCTAGGAGCTGAGGTTTCGGGAGCGTTCCCATCAGTAACTGATGAGAGTGGCCAACTCACTGTGCCTAAACTCTTTGTTAAACACTATGGTTTATGCTGGCTGTCTGCTTCTGGGAGTCTGGTTCTTGGGTACGTGCTAGGTATGGGGTACCTATGTGAGCAGCTACCAGTAAAAACCCTGGACATGGAGGCTCTAATGAGCTTCCCTGATTGGCAACATTTCACACGTCTTGTTACAACTTGTTGCTGGGGGGAATTAAGTACGTCTTGTGTGACTCCACTGAGAGAAGATTCTAGAACCTTGTGCCTGATTTTGCTCAGACTTTACTCCGTGAATATTTTCCCCTTGCTGATTTTGCTTTGTATCCTTGCACCATAATATGAGCTTTGAGTATGGTGATGGCATGCAGCAACCTGGGAGCCCTGCTGGCAAATTGTCAAACCTGGGGCTGGGTCTTGAGGACCTCCAACACACTACCTTATGGAAAGGTTGTAAGGGTTAAACAGCTAATAAGCGAGGTACTGAGAACAGTACCTGACTATTCCCAGTAAGGGCTTTTTGAGTATTCATTATGATTTAATGTTTCCAAGTGGAAGAAGCACACCCACGTCTGCTCAGAGTGCTCCCTCTGTCACAGCATTATTCATAGTGCCTGTCTTCATTCATTTATGGGTCTGCTCTGTTTCCCTCAAAGGACCATGCACTTCTCACGTGGAAGTGGCTATGTCTGAATAACCCAAGATAGAGAAGATTGTCCTTTTCAACTCTCTGCAATGCTCAGGGGTTGGCCTGGCCCAGAAGGCACTGTGTACTATTTCTGGGAACCACATCAGGCTGTGCTGGACTGTCAGGGTGGCCCTCATCCCTGAGGATAGGGAAGGCTGTTCCTCAAATTGTGTGTGACCACAAAATGGGCCCCAGGCCCCCAAACCAGGCCTGCGATCAGATGAGCTGGAGCCAAGATCTGGCAGCCTTCTGCTCTGGCTTTCCCTCAACCGATAGGAGCCTGATGGTTATTAATCAGACAGTCCCTGTGAAATCAATTAGGCTTCTGATGCTGCAGAGTGCAAAAGAAGTAGATCAGGGTTTGGGGGAACCTTAAACATATGGCTCCCGACAGAATGGATCACAGATGCACTTGTGGAACTTAAGGTGCCACATTACCCCAGGTCTAGGGAAAACTAGTAGGCCCAGGTTGCTTGCTGGGGGACTCAGTCAACCCTGGAGATTGACAGAGGTACAGCGGGTGCGGAGCAGGAGCAGGTTTACCAAAGCCCTCTCTCTCCTTTATCCTTCTCCGGTCTTTCTCTTTTTTGCCAGTATGAAGCCTAAATCCCTCCTGGTCATTCTACCAGCTGTTATAGTATTTGCTTAGCTATTTATTTTAGACTCTTAACATCGACTCAGTCAGACAATTCAGGAACGGTCTGTGACGGTTTCTCTGGTATCAAGAGGCTCTCATCCTAATGGAGCTTAGCAAAAGCTGTTCAGGACAACTATCTCAAATAGGCCCTACTCTCTTGGGCTTCTAGGCCTTCACTCAGACTGAATCTCTCTCGGGCCCTCCCTTCATCCCCTCCGCTACCTGGGGGGGCTCCTGCTTGCTCATCACCTCTCAGTCACACTGTATGAAGCGTATCCCCAATCAAGGCTCAGTTAGGTAAGTTCCCACTCATCACTTATTCTCTCTTCTTGTGTGTTAATAATACGTATCAAGCAGCCACCATGTTGTGGCAAGCTCTGGGTTGAGTGCTGGGATCCCAAGGCAATTAAAACTTAGCACGTTCCCTGTGCCTACGTCTACACAGCACTTATCCTTCTGTAAGGGAGACTGTTCTCTTGAATGTCTTCCCTGTTAGGCACACAGCGGCATTCAGTGAATATTTACTGAATAACATGGACTACGTGATAAGTAGTTGGGCACTGACTGTATGCTGAGACATTTTCAGGCACGATCTTAATGTAATGACTATAACAGCCATACGAGGTAATATGGTGGATTAAAGAGAGCCACAAATTCTTTGACATGCCTCCCAGTGAGAAGAGGGGTCTGTTTCCCTTCTCCTTGAAGCTGCCGGGCTCATGATATTTTTGACCAACAGAGTATGGCAGAAGCAACACCATGCCATTTCCTGTGAAGGCTTTAACAGGTGGCATGAAGCTCTGAGCCACTGAGTAGGAAGTAAAATACCCTCCTGGGAAGACCATGTGGAGAGGTCCTGAGGCTACGTTAGACAGGGATACTGCTGAGACCAGCTTTCCTGACACTCCCCCCACCCAAAAGTGCCAGGCATGTGAGTGAGGCTATACTGCATCTTTGAGACCCACCTAGTTGCCCGCTGATTACCACCTACTGACTGCTGTCAACACCACGTGGAGTGGCTGAGTCCTTCCTGAACTCTCGACTCACAGTGTGACATGTAATCAACTGGATGTTTTTTAAGTCCCTACATTTAGCAGGGCTTTGTTTTGTATGCAGCAATAGATAATCAGAACAGGAAGTTACTATTATTTTCTCTACTTTAGAGATGAAATTTAAGGTCTAGGTTCCTAGCTAGTGAGCATTAGGGTAGGAGTGTGAGCCTATGGTCTGTCTGACCCTAAAACCTGGGCTTTAAACAATTTGCTGTGGTGAAGGGACCATCACTTAGACCTGTAGAATGTCAGGGCCAAATTACTTTTCTAAAGTCAAGAAAGGTAGAACCTACTATTTCCTCTGAGTAATTTTTCTCTTCACAGGGTTGATAAAGGAAGCAGATGTATAAGAAAAAATGGGCAGTAGCTTTTATGGTATGGCTTCTAAATGTCAGGCACTGTGCTGTGTATTTTTTATATATCTCATTTATTTCCTTCCTATCTCTCTGAGAGGCATGAATTCTTGCCCAAATTTACAGACAAAGGGAATCAAGGATTGGGGATGTTAAGGAACTTGCTCAGCGAGTGTTAAAGCCAAGGTAGGAACGAAGGTCCATCTGACTTTTGAAGCTCATATCCTTTTCACCGAATCAGCTTGTGATTCCATCTGCCAGACTTGACATTGATCCTTCTTAAACTTCACCTTGTTAGTTTTGTGCCATCAACCAGGTAAGATCCAGAATTCTGATTGTGTTATCCCTTGTATTAAGCACCTCTACCAGTTTTAGGCTGTTCTCACATGAAAAGAACTGTGGGGTCACGGAGGAAGGTTTCTTCAAACATTTCAGCTGGAGCTTTAAGAATAAGTAGCGCTTAGCTAGACCAAGACGTGAGAAGGTGGGCAACCCCAACTCTAGCATAGCTGCACAAGAGTAAGTGCAAAGGCATGGGGGGCATGAAAAGGCTTGGCATTTGGGAAAATGCTGATAAATACACACATGCACAGACATATACTGAACATTAAATATGTGCTCTGTAATAATACATGTCATGTATAGTTATGTTCTGTGTATGAAATGTAAATGGTGTGAGTATGCACCCACATGTTAACAATGCTTGTTATCGTTTGGCGATGGATATAGGTGATTTTCTTTTCTTCTTGCTTATTTCACTTTCTAAAGGTTCTACGGTGAACATTTTTCTTACTTGAGCAGTGAAGTATAAGGAAAAAGAAAAGATTCCATGTAGTTTTCACAGTGCATATAGGAGGACAGGGGGTCAGAAAGGCAGGTGAGCACTGGCAGATGAAGCAGGAGAGGTGAGCTGAGACCATCTTTGCATCTCAAACAAATCATTAGGAGAACCTCCCTGCTGCTTGTCCTCTATCTTCCTCCCTCTTGAAAAACCTGGGGACTCAAATTAGGCACTGCTAATTTGATCCTAAGTGAGAGAAATGCACATCTGAGCAAAGGGAGTGGCAACTGTGGTCTGTGCAGAGAATCAGAACCTTCTATTAGCTGCTGGCTTCTTTTAGCCGTGTTTAGTCATTCGGTAAGCACATTGGGAGTAATGGAGATCTGATTAAGCCACCCTGGGTGGGATGACATATGATTATCTGGCTGTTACTGACGAGAGTGAAGGAAGCATGAAGGGAAACGTCACATGTGATTTTAAAGGATGCCCACAGAAACAATGTCAATTAAGAGACTGGGGGCTTCCTCTCTAAGAAATCCGCTTTTGGAAAAATGATTCCACTGGAATAAAATGGTACAAAAGGATGTTGCTTTTCTCTTATGGGACTCCTCGGGGTCAATACGACAGTATGATAGCTGAGCACTTGAGAGTCATATGGCTATACTTTCCATGAACAGATTAATTTTATATCTTTAAGTCTCATATGCCTTTGTTTTCTTTACAAATAAGGAACAGGAGTTTGGAAAAATAAAATCTATGTTTCCCACCACTTTAAGAAATAGGGTAGGCTGAGTGTGGTGGCTCGTGCCTATAATCCTAACATGCTGGGAGGCTGAGGTGGGAGGATTGCTTGAGCTCAAGAGTTCAGCCTGAGCAAGAGTGAGACCCCTTCTCTACTAAAAAAAATTTAGTGGGGGATGATGGCATGCTCCTACAGTCCCAGCTACTTAGGAGGCTGAGGCAGGAAGGCAGGAGGACTGTTTGGGCCTAGGAGTTTAGGTTTCAGTGAGCTATGATGTTGCCACTGCCCTACAGCTGGGGTGACAGAGCGAGACTGAGAGGAAAGGGAAAAGGTAAGAAATGGTGTAGGAGATTAAGAGCTTGGGATACTTCATCTCTATTTTAGAGAAAGTAGGGAAAAGCTATGGCCTCAAAGTCAACAGCGCTTATCTCAGAGTGGTAGGATTATGGGTAAACTTAATTTTCATTTTTATATCTTTCTACACTTTCTCCAGTGGGCTTGTTTGGTTTTATAGTCACTTAAAAACATTCCATTGTGGAAAAACAGTGGCTAAGCAGAACAGCTACAGAAGCCAGGCTAAGTCCCTGAGCTGAAGGACGCCTTCTCCGATGAGGCTGGAGGGAGGGAGGGAGGAGACAGAGAGATCCACGCCGGTAGAGACCTGAGTTGTGGTGTAGGGAAGCACCCTTGGACTGGGAGTCAGGCCACGGGCTCCAAATCTTAGCTGTGCACCAACTGCCCATGTGCTCCTCAGCTGGTGATGGACCCACTCGGATACTGGGCTTCCAAAATTCCCCAATGTGGGGATCATCCTAATAATACCCGCTCCCCAAAGGTGGGAGGATTACTTAACATCACACACAGGAAAGTTCTTCTAACCAAGCTGATGTTTAAATGGTGGGGATTATTAGGGCTTGGGTGTAAGAGTGACAGAACAGCAGCAAAGGAGCAGAGAAGGGGGGAAAATCGGGGAGACTGGCGTCTACTGAACACCAGCCCAAGCCAAATGCTAGGCAGGGGTAAGGATCTCACACATGGAAAGACCAAAGAGAGCACCCGAGTCAAACACGCAGAGAGCAGGCTCTCGGCCACACACCTGCGCCAGCCCCTGGCACATGGGCTCTCCTCTACTTTAACCACAGGCCTGGCCCGTGCGCACCATCGCCACGGTGTAGACAAGGGAAGTGAGGCGCAGAGGGTTCAGCGTCTTGGCCAACGTCATACCTTTAGTGAGCAGCCTGCTGGCACTGGCCCGGGCCTGGTCTGCTGGGCTCTGAAGGCCAGGTTCTGTTCGCCCCCATCCCGGCCCTGTTCTCAGGCCAGCGGAGAGTCTCAGCCCCGGGCTGTGCGCCCGCCCCCGGCAGGTCGGGCCCGCCCACCCCGCTGCGCCCCGCCCACCCCGCTGCGCCCCGCCCACTCCCGCACCTGGTCTCCAGCGGGATGTTGCTGTTGAGCAGCCAGTTGTCCTGAGCGTGGGCAGGCTCAGGGGCGCCTCCGGTGGGGGCCTCTCCGGAGAGCGAGTGGTCGGTGGGCGCCGGGCTGGGGTTGCTCCTGGGAGTGAAGTTGCCCCGGTTGAGGGAGTTGATGGAGGCAGCGTGGTGCTGGCTGGGGGTGTGGGCGTGAGACAGCGGCGGCGGGGGCGTCCGCAGCCGCGGGTGGTTCTGCAGGCCTCCGGGGTGATCTAGGGCACAAACACGCGCGGTCAGCGAGCTGGCCACTGCCCCGCGGTGGACGAGCAGCCGCGAGGGTGCCCACGACAGCGGGGGCAGGCACTGGCAAATAGCGATGTATTCAATACGTATTTAGACCACAGATATTTATTGAGCAACTCCTACTCTAGGTGCTGGGGATACATCAACGAACAGACAAAAATTCCTCCTCCCCCCCCAAAGCTTGACGTCTAATAGGGGAGAGAAACATACATTAAAAACTACCTGTCGGTGTTGGCAGCTGCTCAGAGTTTCACGTTTTTAGGACCATGATTTTTAAAGTGGGTCTGGGACAACATTATCTGAGAATTTGTTAGAGATGAAAATGCTGGGGCTCTGCCCCAGACTTACTGAATTGAGAACCCTGGGGTGGGGCTCAATAAATCTGATTTCACAAACCCTTCAGGTAACTTAGATGTATGCCAAAATTACAGAATCACTGATTATATAGTGGTACATAATAAATGAAGCAAGATACCAAAAAAAAAAAAAAAAGTAAAACATATAGTTTACTGAAATGGTGATAAAAACCAGGAGGAGGACTGTGGCCTGTGCATGAAATTATAGACAGGGTGGACTTAGGGCAAAGATGACTTTTGAGTAAGGTGAGTGATGCTGTTGTCTGGATGGTTAAAATCCACCACTAACATTTATTAAGCACATGGTATGTGCCAGAGCCCTCTGCATGTGTTAATTCAACTAATCTTCACAACCTACCACAGAGCAGGGACTGTTTTTATCCCCATTTTACAGATGAAGAGATTGAGATAAATATTTTTACTCCCTTCAATTACTTGAAGTAACAGGTATTATTATTGTTAATTTAAAGATGAAAACTTAAAGCAGGTAAGTGCCCAAGGGTATGTGGCTAAGTGGATATAATTTATAAAGAAATAAAGTAAATGCAATTTTTGGTGCTGCCACAAGTGAGGCAAGTCCTGGGGGTAAATCTTCACTGTCCACTGAAGCTATGTTCACAGAAATCCCCGTCTTTTGAAGCTGATGATGGGGTGAAGAAGTCAGGAAATTAGGTTCTGGTCTAGATTCTGCCACTCATTAACCACATGATCATGGACAAGCCACTTAACCTTTTTGAGTCTCAGTTTTCTCATCTGTAAAATGGGAAAAATAGTTTATTTTGGGGACTGCTGAGCTATAGTGTAATCAAATGAGGCAACCAGTGGGAAAGAAAGATTTCTGAAGTTCATGGCTTACAAAATATTCTGTTGCATTTGCTTCTCATGAGAATTCTGTATTTTACAGAGGAGCCTGAGAGTCAGAACAGGATTCAGACCAAGGCAGATGTGAAATTCCAAAGGCTGTGCTCTTCCTTGGATCAGGAGACAGCTTTTTGGAAACCATCAAGCATTAAGCAAGTGTGAAGCACAGTCAGTATTATGGATAGTTTTAGTAATAGGCATCACTCTCAGCTTGTCAGGTAACCCAATCTTTTTTGCCAAAGAATTATAAAACAAATCTCGTGAGGGATTAAAGAAGGGGAGTTAGGGGTAGAATGGAGAAAGAAACCCATCTGACTAGATCACTTCCTTAATTTAAGCTGTCACCTTCAGCTTCAAGCCCACACTGGGCCTGCAGAACCCTCTGGAATCTGATACACCATCTTCCATCCTCATCTCTCATCAGTTCCTTTCCTACACCCTTCAGGCCAGCTACACCCTTCCTCCAGAGGCCAAGAGATATGCTTAGGTAGGTCAAGCAGCTGAAATCTCAACTCTGAGGAGGAGGGTCCCTAGGAAGGTGGTAGAATGTGAGTGCTATCTCTGAAGATGTGCAATGCTGTAATGCTAACCCAGAAGGGAACTAGCAAGAATGCCCCCTGATGGGAGGAAGAGAACCTGGAAGCCAGTAAGACTTGTCTAGCTGAGTGACCCACTCAGAGTACACAGAGCCATGGACCAGGGAGAAGCATCTGGTTATTTATTTTGTCCAGCTGTCCTTGGGCAGCACTTTCATGGAGACAGAGCAAGCCTGGGACAGGAGCCAGCAGCAGAAGCAGCCGTCTTGGCTGACTGAATGTCCTCCCCACCCTTGGCCTTTCAGGCTGCTGGCTTCAGTCCACCAGAGCAGAGAGAGGCAGTGACTGGGCCACTCTGTCTAATGGATATGAGAAGGCCAGCAGAGAAGTGTGACCTAGTCCTTGATCCCACTCCTGCCCTAGGGGTCAGCCTCCTTGTAGCATTTTATTTCACTGATAGTGATAGTTGCTGCCATGCATTTTTGCACCTACTAGGTGTGCTTTCATGTCACCTTTTCTAATGTTCACAGCAACACCTAGAGGGCAGTAATAGTACTATTCTTGTTTTATAGATGAGGAAGCCGAGGCTTACAAAACCAGTAAATGGTCCTCATAAATACAAAGCCTGAATTTGGTCTACCAAACCATGGTGCCTTTGCATAAAACACAGATTCCTACTAGAATGTCCAAGTCCATGGCCAAAGATAGTAAAGAGAACCTCAGTGAAGAGAATAGCATCTCAGGTCTGGGCTAGAACAGGTTGGTCTGCAAACCTATAGACATTTGCTTTGTGACTAAGTAGGGACAGACACCAGGCTCTGGCTTGATAAACTGTTTGTTTAGAGGGCTGTTAAGCTTCCCCAAATGATGAGATTTTTAAGTATAAGATCAGTGGTGACATCTAAAAACTAACTTCCTCTAGGGGGATGAGAAATATTCTGATCCAATCCTCTATTTTTTGAAGCTCAGCTCAACTGCTTGCTACTCTACTCAGAAAGATTTCCTGGATCTTCTCTCCCCAAAGTTCTCTTTTGCTCTTGAATGGTTAGAGTAGGCAACCCAGACCTCTTACCCTTATCTCCTCCTGCAGAACATTTGTACTTGTGTCCCCATCTTGCTTCCTCTAGGAAGTGTGAAAGTCCCTGTCCCCTTTGTACTGGGTGATCACATATTCCAGAACTGAGCAGATGTTCAATTCAAGTTTATCTAGTAAACAGCTTATTTGTGGCCTAGGGAATCTGTCCAGGTAAGGCTCATGTGGGGTATATTTGTATGCAAAAAATAATAACAGACCATCTTGGACCCTCTAGACCTGTGGTCCCCAACTTCCAGGCCAAGGATGGTTACTAGTCTGTGGCCTGTTAGGAACCGGGCCTCATAGCAGGTGAGCAGTGGGCAAGCAAAGTTTCATCTGTGTTTATAGTCACTCCCCATCACTCACATCACAGCCTCAGCTCCACCTCCTGTCACATCAGCCACAGCGTTAGATTCTCATAGGAACAGAATCCTACTATAGACTGAGCATGCCCAGGATTTAGGTTGCACCCTCCTTATGAGAATTTAACTCACGGCCCCATTCTAGTCCATGGAAGAACTGTCTTCTGTGAAATCAGTCCCTGGTGCAAAAAGGTTGGAGACCACTGCTCTGGCCACCAGCCTGTGAAAACCTTTACTTACTTGCCAGGTACTGGTACCAGGCAGGGTTACAGATGCTTTGGCTGAGCCCTTTGTTCCCCTTCCCTCCCCTCTTACAGCCTGAGAAGCCTTAGAAAGGCACCATGATGTTTCCTAGGTTCCCTAGGGAAACACTGTACTTGGGAGCTTAGAATGGAAGCCGCATTCACAAACCCCAGAAGGAAATGTGACCTTCCCAAGGAGTAAATGTTTCCTCTGGTCTGAATGGACTTGCCTTTTGCTCCTCTGGCCAAGGAGGGGAGATAGAGGTGAGAAGCTATGGACAAGCCCTCTTTTATCCCCTCCCCAACATATATACTCTCCTCTTCAGGGGGAGTATCAGATCCAATTCAGCATTTATGGAGTGCCTGTTCTGTGCCAAGTCTTGTAAACCAGGTGATGGGAATTAAACAGTGAATGAGATAGATAGGGCCTAGGAGAGAACGTTCTGCTGGTTTCTATTTACTGGCTGGGTGACCTCCAGCAACCCACTTCTGCTCCTCGGTCCTTGGTCAGTGTATCTCTGACAGGGTATGCACATTCCTACTTTAGCCCTTTTTGGAGCCTGAAGAGCCATGGCCTTTGCCCAAGTGCTGAGTATAATGTGGACTCCTACCAAGCCCTGAGGGAAAGACCATGTGTCATTCATTTCCATATTCCCAGTGGCAGCACAGAGCTGGGCCTAGTGCATGGTAGGCCCTCAGTAAATATTTACAGAACGTCAGGGAAAGAACAGCAAATCAGGTAGCTGGGCTTCTTGCCTACACAAGCAGTTGCTTCTCTCCAGCTACTGGATGTAAGAATCCTCACACTAGCAAAGCTATGCTGTAAATTCCAATTTGCACTCTCTTCTTGCAGAGATAGCTACCAAGTATATCGGTGAATCCAGCCCAAACGTGAGTCATTTGACTGTTATTTGTGCACACCACTGTCAGGAAAGCCCACTTGCTTATCTAGGTTTTGCAAGCCTGGCTTCCCAGGAAGATTTTTTTTGTTATTGTCCCCTTCAAGTTCTCATATGCACATGCAGTTGCTGGTGCCTTCCAAAACCTCAGATAGTTTTCATTTTATTGCACAAAAATCCTGAACACTGAAGATTGCTGGCTGCAGCTCTCTGATCCAAGATTGTAGTGAGGCACTTTCAGGATGCTGGCCAGAACAGCAGGTAATAGAAAAAGGCTAGGCAGTGGTATGGCACAGCCCTCACTTCAAGTTGTGGCTTTTCCACTTAGAAGCTGTGCGACTTTGATCAAGTCATTTAACTTCTCTGGAGGTTCAGGGTTTTTTTTTTTTTTTCAGTTACGGGAGATGATGCCTACCTTATAGAGTTGTTATGCAATTTAAATGTATAATTTAAATATAAATATGATAGTATTTGGAATACTATCATTCTAAAAATTATAATTATTCTACAATCATGATAAAAGCAAGTCAAATGAATAAATTGTGAAGCTCTAAAAATCACAGCCATAGCAATCATTTTAGCACAGTGGTTCTCAACCTTCCTAATGCCGCGGCCCTTTAATACGGTTCCCATGGGTTGCGATGGTTGAGAACCACTGCTTTTAGCATTTACAACAGGGGAATCCAAGCAAAAAAACTTGAGAAAGAAAAAGCAGGACAATATCTAACAGAAGTGGGATATCTTTAAGTAATAAATTATTACATTTCACTCTGGACAATTTGCTGGTTCACCCTCAGCTCAATGTGTAGCTTAGAAGCTAAGGACCAGCTGCAGCCCTGCCATTGTTACTACCCAGAAGCCTGGGGTCTCCAGGTGGCAAGATGAAGGCTGCTTTCTGCATTAGCTAAGCATCCCAGGGCACGCCAGGCATGGGCTGCCACCCAAATCCCTTCCTCTCTGTCCTGGGTTCAAGGCACAGTAAGGAGAAGGCCCTGATTCGGTTTAATGAGCCGGCAATATTAAACAGCCTCTGTTATGCTCAGGGTTGAAAGATGAGGATCAGTTCCCCCCTTGACAAGCAGCCAGTGTTTGGGGTAACAGGTAACAAAGAAGATATGACAGCAGCTTAGCCTCCGATTAGGCCTTAGCTCTGTCTCCTACAAGCTCTAGTTCACCTCTAGTTATCCGTCTATAACATGTATATACAGGGTGTCCTAAAAGTCACCATTAAAGTCGCCATACGGAGGGAAATCAGGGAAATTATGGCTAACTGTACCTTTATTTAAAAAACAAAGCTTATAAAATATTTATGAAATACTCTCTATATGTTGCTCACCTCTTTGTAAAATTTTATAATTTTCCCTATGTGTGGAGAATTTGGGTGCAACTTTTGGGATACTCTATGTAATAGTAATAGCAATAAAAGGAAGAGAAGAAAGATCAAAAATACCGAGATTCACATATGAAACAAATATGGTCGGTGACTTTGAGACGCTTGTCGTCTGTGAAGACAACAGACATACGAGTGGATACCACACAGATGGGCACTCTGATGAAGTTAGACGTGACTGCAGCATCATGTGCGAAGTCAGCATGTATCGAGTGCTTATTACCACCTGCCAGACAATTTAATCCTTATAACACCTCAAAGTACCATTATTACCCTTCATTTAGTAGGTGAGGAAACTGAGACACAGAAAAGCTGAGTAATTTGCCCAAGGGTACAAAATTGTTAAGTGACAGAGCAAGGATTTGAACTCTGGCAGCTGGCCCCAGAGCCCATGCTGTGAAGCACTGGGCTATGTCCATCAAGTGAGTGGGTGCAGGGAAAGTGCTTCCCACCAACGCCTATCCCACGGTGAGCACTTGCCAAGTGCCACCTACCACAGTCCTTGTTCCCTTACACCACAGCCCCACTGGCATGTTCTAGGGCACAGAGGACAGCTGCCAGACCCTGACTGCTGGGGTCAGGGGCAGAGTTCCAAAAAGTGACATGTGACTTGTGTTTGAGGGGCATTCTAGGCACAGGATGATGACATGCGAGGGTTCGGAAGGCTGAGGGTGCAAGGCTGGCTGGGGACACTGTATAAAGAGTACAGGAGTGGTTGTGAGGGACAGGGACTGCGGGTGAGTGGAGACGCTGGGTGCAGGCCCAGGGGGCGTCACCTGGAGCTGCCAGGCTAAAGAACTTGGCCTCTAGCTGGTGGTGTGGGGGCAGGGGAAGATCATGGAGATGATTCCTGGTCACTTTGTGGAGGGAACTGGGTGGGGGCAGGCTCCAAGCATGCCCAGACTGAGCGCAGCGTGCCTTGCTGGTAGAAAAATTCCAGTACAGCACATCACTACTCTTTTATGAGATCACATTCATGAGAAAAAGGCATAAACTTCCAGAACTTTGGCTCAGGTGAAGAACTCAAACATGTTAACAGCCCTGTGAACGAAGGCCAGCACCGGCTCCAAGGGTGCCAGGCTGGATGCCCACGCGCAGCTCTGCAAACGGCAGACAGGCACCCAAAGCCCCCTTGCTATGGAGCTAATGATGACCCCAGTGTGCACTGCAGCCATTAATCGGGCCCTAAAGATTGTCAGATATGAAAGATGATGGTATTTAATTATCATAAAACACAAAAACTCCAGCTGCCAGAGAATGCCGATGGAAAGTTATTTGGCTTCCATTAAAATGTCATTGACTACCACTGACACGGGATGGTGATGTAGCAGTGCTGAGAGCTGAGCTAATGAACCTTGCCCTCCACGACCAATTTAGAGAGGCCAGAAAGCTCTTTGTCACCAGTTGGCAGGCGGGATCTGACGGCCTGACTTCCAGTCTCAGTTCTGCCTCCTGCAAGCTGGGTAATCTCAGGCAATTTATTTCACCTCTCTGAGTTTTAGTCTCTTCGCCTGTCAAATGTATATATGAGTATATGAAACTGCAAACTGTAAAGTCTTGTGCAAGAGTTAGAGATAACTACCGCTATTATGATATTACATTATTACCCCAAGCCAGAATGGATTAAAACAGTAAAGTCCAAAATATAACCACTGGCCTGAGCATGAGGCTAGGAGCCACGTATTTTATGAGCTTTTCTCTGCTCATTCATTCCCTCTCTGGACAAGATGCTCTCTGTTCATTTTCTCTGAAGTCCTGCTATGTTGTAGCCCAGGCTCAGGAGTTCCAAATGGCAGATGGCTTGGGTCCTCAGATGTACTCCCGGAACGGGAGGTCCACAGAGGCTTCATGGCACACTACAGAGCTCCTTGAGGCACTTCTAATTTGCATGATGGGAAATCCTAAGGTTACAATACGTCTGTTTCTGCTTTCTCATTTGTCATTTAGTCAGAGCAAAACTTTGGGTGGACACTCAGACTATTAAATTGCTTTGTGTGTTAGGAACATCAACAGACGGACAGTGCGTGAAAAAGCCTCATTGTATGATGCGGTGGTTTTCCAATAAAGGTGCCTGGATATGGGGAAGGGGGTGTTTTCAGGTTGTCACCATGGCTGGGAGGGGGCCAGGGAAGCCAGCTGCATGCAAGGAACAAGACCCAGTGGTCCTGGGAATATGCAGTCCAGTGACACAGGATGAGCAAACAGCTGCTAGGAGACTTTATCTCTATTTGCTTCCCCCACACCCGTCGTCAGATCCAGATAATTCTCTGCCCTTCTCCACTACAAGAGGCTGACTCATAAGGCCTGCATCCCCTGGGCTCTCTGGCCCCCTGGCTTTCTGCTAGGTTTGGCTAAATGTGGGCACAGCAAGACACTGAAAGGTAGGAGGAGAGAGAGAGATTGAAGTAACCTCCGTGCTATGATTCAAGTATGTCCCCCAGATTTCATGTGCTGGAAACTTAATCTCCAAATATATATTGATGGCATTTGGAGGTATGGGCCTTTGGGAGGTAATTAGGATTAGACAACTCCTAGCGGGAATGGGAGCGAGGTGGGGGGGGGGGGCTGTCTCCATGGTGGAACTGGTGGCTTCCTCAGAAGAGGCAGAGGGGCCTGGCTGGCGTGCTCCTGCCCTCTCACCATGTAATGCCTTTTGCTATGTTTCAGCACAGTAAGAAGACCCTCAGCAGATACTGCCCCTGGACCTCAGACTGCCCTGCCTCCAGAACTGTAAGAAATACATTTATTTTCTTTAGAAATTGCCCAGTCTGTGGTGTTCTGCTATAGCCACAGAAAATGCAGCTCCATGTCTCAGGCATTTGCCATACCCCTCAAGACTACAACCATTTGCAGATAGAGTGGTCTAGGGAAGTTTCTAGAATGACAGAGGACTCTGAACTTTGTTAGAGGCAGGATCGAAGTAGATAACAAGGAAGAAGAGGGCCTTCTAGTTGGCATGAGTGAGCCAACTCCCACCGGCTGGAAGAGATAGTCCCAGGGGGCAGCAGGTGGTATAGAGAACAGGGGATGTGGAGCAGAGACCTACAGAGGGGCCACACAGAGAGACAAGGAGGGAGACCACTGTTAGCTTGAAGGGTGTCCAGAGGAGTCTCCCCAACTTCTAGTCTTTTAAAAAACCAAGAACAGTCACAGGAGAGAACCAGAACTCCCAGGCTTCATTTGAATGTATTATACATGAGGCTTCTCAATGGGGAATGAATGTTCCCCTGGGGCTGGGGGCTGGGGAAGAGTGCCCTGATGCCTCTGAGGAAGAGCAAAGTCTCAGAGTCTGTCAGAGAGGTGTGTAATCAATTGCATTGTATCTCTGGTTCATGGTAATTTACAGACAGCTAAGCCAAGAACATCAAAACCATCTTTTCTAAAAGGGGTGCATAAGTTACTTGACTTGGCTACCATGTGAACCCAGAAATCTAACTATCTCCAACATATACTTACTCAAACTTCATTCTTGCGCTTGTCCCTAACAGTGGCTAATTTGCTGTGTGACTTTGGGTGAGGCACTTAACCCATCTGAGCCTGTTTCCCTTACTGACAAACAGAAAAGGAGGTACTGGGGGATGGTAGAAGACTTTAATTTTAAATTAAAAGTCTAAGACTGTCTCATTCTTGACTCACGAGACTGTGTTATCTGCTTGCAAAATATGTGCACAGTCAGTTGTGCATTAAATTGTGTTGTGTGATTCGGCACAGAACAAAGTAAAAAGAAAAATATGTGGTGGTTCTTTCCTCCCTCCCTCCCTTCCCGCTTCTCTGCGTTCATTCCTTTTACAAACATCACTTTGTAAGGCCTTGTACTTGATACTGGAGAGACAGAGATGGATTAGACAAACTTTCTGCCTGTAAAATCTAAATGGACTTGTTATAAAAGGCAAGCTGCAGCTGGGGCGGGGGGGAGTCTTTTCTGGATATATGCTCTCCCCCCACTTAAAACTGTGTCTCCCCCCAAGGCAGAATTTGTCCTGGGAAAGCTTTCTGGCTGTCAAGTAAGTTTTCCTTCCATCCATTGTCACCTTCTTACCCTTTTCAAAAATGATCTGATCCATAAACAGTTAGGTCAAGGCTTAAATCAACAAGGAAGCACAGTCGATAGGTGAGGGGTGTGTGTGTGTGTGTGTGTGTGTGTGTGTGTGTGTGTGTGTATATGTGAGGGGTGGAATTCAGCTCAGCAGGAGGCAGCAGTGCGATGGAGCAGATAAGCTCACCGCAATGTAAGTAGCTGCACTGATAGAGGTGAGGGTGTGAAGGACGAGGGAGGGGGGTGTGCTGTGCTGATGGATGCAGTGGGGCAGGGGGAGGACGTTGAATTGGGTGGTCCTCAGGACAGGTCGAGGCTGACCCTTCCCTGAGGTCCCTGGATGAGTTCTTGCTTTCCTTGGCTTCCTTGGATGGTGAAGGGCTTAGAAACTGTGTTCCTATGGGAGCAGGTTGAGGACCGGTGACGTCAGCCTGGAGGGGAGAGAGGTTAGGGGAAGGCTTAGGAGCCCATCTGCAACACACCAAGCACCTTATGATTAGCCCGCCATGTCTCATGGCTTCTGCCCGCACAATTCATATAACAGGATGTTAAACATCCAATTGCATAATGTGTTAGAGTCCCAGAACTATTCCCAGCAGTGCTTTCACTTGCTCTCTCTGTGACTTGCAGAAAGTCCCTCTCTCTGGGCCTCAATTTGTCTATCTGAAAAATGAGGTGCCTTCATTTTACAGATAATCTCTTGAGTCCCTTCCAGCCTCTGACAGTCTGATTCCTCATGGCTTCCCTTGTTCCTTTCAGGAAATTTCCTGGAAGGAAGATGGCAGCGAGAACACTACTGCTGCTTTCAAATAGCTGAGGGGGGATGAGCCACAGGGCTTTAGGAAGAGGAATCAAGCCCAAGGCTAGGGAGTTATCTGAGCAAATAGCAATTCAGCCTAGGAAACCCCTTCCTGTATAGTATAGAATGGGCTGCCTCTCCTGGGGGCAAGGGCCTTATCAATGAAGCAGAGGCTGACATAACTAGCCCCCACCTCCTCCTGAACTTCAAGTGTCTGCCACTCTCACTCAACATACACAGAGCTAGACTTCATACTTCCCGGTACTCCCCACCCCCAGTTCCACTCCCTGTCCTGATGCTCCTGATCTCGACACCAACAGCTGCTGCCAGAACCACCACCCTATCAGCTTCCCCAACTTCACAATGACCACCAAGCCCTCTAGCTTCCACCTTCCTTCTCCCCCACTTCCCCTCAGCACAGGTCCTCATCAGTGGACAGCTAGGCCAGGGTTATAGCCCACAGTGGTGTCCAAGATTGCAGCAGGCTCACCCCTGTGATTCCCTGGCCATCCATCAGCTGGAGTCAGCTCCCTAAAAGGAAACTGAATGATTACGCTCCTCTGTCTGAAAGCCTTTGGGTGGCCCCACGGCCTACAGGAAAAAACCCTTCATCACATGGGCAGCACCCACAGCTGCCCTGACCCCTCCTTTATAAGGTGCAGACGTTAACAAGCTCATTATAGGCCGTTCATTAAATTTCTCACTGCTTTCTATGACTTTGTATACATTGGTTTTTGTCCTCTGCATGGAAGATTTTATTCCTCATTCTTCTACCTGGTTGATTCTCATATTAGAAGTTACCTCCAGGAAGCCTTCTCTGACCATTCTCACCCCCAGTTTGGGTAAGAGGCCCTTCCTCTAGGCTCTCTCTTGTAGCTCCCATGGCTCACTTTGAGTTATCACCATTTGTTTACTGGGCTGGCAGCAGAGGACTCCTCTCTTTGGGGTATATGGTGGGTTCCCGTCTGTGGATTCTTTCTACAGGAACTGTCACTGATTCTCCAGGGGCCTGATTTGGGCATTCTGGGCTCCCTGATCTTTCTCTTTAAACTTGATCTCACATTCTCAGAACTGCATACTGAGGGCAGATGATAATTAAAGAGGGAAGAAACTCTTTGTATTTTTATCAGCAGTTGATAAATCAGCAGTGACTTGAAAATCAAGACAGTGAATCTCAAGGCTTCTGCAGGGAATAGCCTCCTGTGTTGAAACCAGCGCCAGCACTGAAGGTCAGGGCAGTTTTATCAGGCCATTTTCCTAATTTTCTTTCCCCTTCCTGATTGCATGGACCCTGCAGGAAACTAAATACCAGCACATGGGGAAAGTGAAATCTCATCTGTCATGTTTGCCTCCCTCCATCCATTTTATGTCCTTCAGTCATTTTGAAGAAGCTGCTTTCTCCTGGATGACACTAAGATCCCTAGATGAAAGTGACAGGGTGGCTGAAAGGTTGCTGGAACCCACAGAGGAGTATTTTGTGGTGTATGAGTGTCATGGTTCAGGCTCAAGCGGCCTTGGGTTCAAATCTCACCTCTACTGTGTACACACTGGCCACGTTAAGAACCTTGTCTGGACTCTGATCTGGTGGCATAAACCTCCTTCAGACAGCGCAATGGCCAGAAGGATGAGGGCTGAGTCAGGTGGAACTAAGCTTTGAAACCAAGCTGTACCCAGCTCTGTGGCTTGGGGTGAATTTTTAACTTCTGAAGGCCTTGATTTCTTCATCTGTAAAATGGGGATAACTGCCATCTTAAGGGGTTAGTCAGACAGTCCTTAGCATGGTGACTGGCAAATAGAAAGGATCAATTGAAGTGAACCATTAATTCAGTCTCATAGCTCTTTGAAATTACATCTAATTATTTTCCCCTTAGGCTAAAGGGGCTCCAAGGGCAGAGATCTTATCTACGTTTTCACCTCTGTGCTTGGCTTTCCCTCTGGCCTTAGCTGTCTTCCCTGTAGAGGTTAGCTAGTAAGCTATCTATAAATGTTTGCGGAATAAGCGAAATTAAGCCCTTATCCATGCAGACTTTTTAGGTCTGGGCACTTGAAGGTTGTCAGGGAGGAAGAGAAAATATTTATGCACACACGGCTGTGACCAGGGCTCTTATGAAGGTGTCCTCATTTCATCTTCAGGGCCACACTACAGGGTAGGTCTCATTTCCCTATTTTATATATGAGAAAATTGAGCCTCAGAAACATGCTCATGTCTTTGATCATGAAAATTGTCAATTTTTTCCCCCACCAATGGGATATTTCAGGCCCTAGCATTTGGGGCAACTTTTTAAAACATGACATCTTGATTTAAAAACCAAACAAGAAACAAGGAACCCACAGTCACACTGCTAGGGAACCATAAAAGCTAAGATCTCAAACAAGTCTCTGATTGCTCTTTCTACACTTGATCCCTTCTAGAGGGAGAAAAGGAGAAAGTAATTCTGAAGTCATTACGCTATACGCATTGAGCAATTAATTAAAGGCAAAACCTCTCAGCCATTTGTGTTATGACTAACAATCATATCAATAGTTAGGTGGATGACATGTTCTGGGGACCCCAAAAGGTTTTAATGGTTAATAACTCACCAGAACAACAACCCCTGGTAAGTGTTAGGATCCTCCTTTTACAAATGAGGAAACAGAGGCTGTGCAAGGCTCAGCAGCAGAGCCCAGACACAGCCGCTCCAAGGCCAGAGTCCTTCCCAGGCTTTGTAGCAGCTGGATGCAAACCCCCTTCTCCCTCACCTACTGTGCATCTATCTCTCCCCAGCAAGTTGTACGGTGGCAAGGTGGCCCCCTGCTCACATGGTCTTGTCCTTCTTCCTTGTGCCTTACAAAGTCTCACTTGGGGCTCGGCACCTGTGGCTCAAGCGGCTAAGGCGCCAGCCACATACACCTAAGGTGGCAGGTTCGAATCCAGCCCGGGCCCGCCAAACAACAATGATGGTTGCAACCAAAAAATAGCCGGGCGTTGTGGCAGGCGCCTGTGGTCCCAGCTACTTGGGAGGCTGAGGCAGGAGACTCGCTAGAGCCCAGGAGTTGGAGGTTGCTGTGAGCTGTGATGCTACAGCACCCCACCCAGGGGGACAGCTTGAGGCTCTGTTTCAAAAAAAAAAAAACACACAAAAAACAAAGTCTCACTTGGGGGGAAAGGCAGAAAGCATCCAACTAATTATATACATCAGAGAGATGCTTTTCATCATTTATGACATGACCACATGAGGAGTTTTATTTTTGTTGTTGTTTTTATCAAACTCAGGATCTCTTGGGCAGGTATTCCATCCATCAGTGCCCATAAACCAGGTCATACTAGAAACAGATAAAAGAAATTTTGTCATCCTGAAGTCCTCCTCAAAGGACCTAGCTCAGTTCCCAGGGAGCAGAAATACAATAATCCAATAATGGCCTCAAAGTATTGGAGGTTTGCGGGGCTGCAAGTTACTCTGTGAAGCATCTTTAGCAAACTTTTTTCATTTCAGAGCTTGAAATGAAACTTGGGACCTCCAAGAGTGAGAGAAAGTGAGTTTCCTACCAGACCGGGAGCTTTGTATTCCGGAGTCCTCTGAGGCAGGTGTAAGACGGCATGGTGCTGTGGTTTAGGGGTCTGGCCTGGATTTGAATCCTGGCTTTATCACTTCCTAGCTCTGTGGCCTTGCACAAGTGAATTAAGCTCCTCGTAAGCCCATTTCCCTGACTTGAAATATAGAGAGATTAGTCATAAGGAGGCTGGAAGGACACAGGTAAAGGGCTGTGAACATGCGAGGCCCATGGTGAGTACTCACTAAATATTAGCTGTTTTCCAGAGGAGGAAACTGAAGCTTAGAGAGAAAATCTGCTCATGCTCATAGCTACTAAGTGCCAAGGTTGGAATCCAAGTCTGTCTACTTTCAAGTCCCATCCTCTTCCTGGCAGTGGTGCACCTCCCACCTTTACCCCACCATTCACTTCCCCCTGTTCACTCTGTAAACAGTATTATTAGTAGCAGTATTATTAATATTTACAAATGTTCTCTTAAGTGCTATGCTCCTGGTCAATGCCGTCCCATGATCCCCATTTCCCGTTCCTGTTCCTTCCCTCACCCTGGCCCCATGTGCTGTTTCCAGAGCAAGTCCCACAGCAAGCACACAGGAGGCACTAACTTTATTTCAATGCAGAAAGTGCATGTTCTGTGGGCGCCACTTGGGCTCCTTCCCCAAGTTAATTCTTTTTTTTTTTTTTTCAGCTGTAGAATATTTTATTTTTCTAATTCTAGCATCTACTTATGTTAAAAAAGAAAGAGAGAGAAATCCAATCAGCCTGGCTCAGGTTTGCAAAACAAATAATGCAGCCGGCATAGAACCTTAATCAAACAGTTATATTCATAACCACAGCGATCACTGCTCTGCTTAATTTATCTAGCCCAGGGCATCCTAAAGAAAATGTCTCTTGACAATATAGGATTCAACGCAGAGGTACGATGACACTGCTGAAGGGCTGTAGCTCTCCAGGCCTGGCGTCCTGATGACTCTGAAGCAAATTGGGATTCGGAGGCACGTCCCCCAGGAATTCCACTCACGCCCAAACGTCACATTACATTTTCTTTTTCTTTTTTAAATGAGGAAATGGGAGAAGTAAACTTCTACCTGGTTGTTTCCTTTGTTTTCTGGAAGAAATACAGAAAGACCAAATTGCCTTCGAGTCTTGGAGAGGACAAGTGCCTCAGAGTGTGGTTGACATAGGCTGGAATCCTAGCTGTGTGAATTAGACAAGTTACATAACCTCTCTGAGTGTCATCTACAAAATGCAGATAATTATACCTACTCACAGATTAAAGATTGAGAGAACAGTGAGTTTCCTACTCGATCAGGAGCTTTGTATTCCCAACACCTACCTAATTGCAAACCCAATCTAAATGTTTATTGTAACATGTATTACTTTGCTAATGTCTATTGTTCACTGAGTAATTACTATGTGCCAGGGATTGTGCTAAGATCTTTACATGTATGAACTTATTTTATTCTAAAAATAACCCTGTACATCAGTGGTTCTCAACCTGTGGGTTGTAACCTCTTTGTAACAATGAAAATATGTTGCAGCATTAGGAAGATTAAGAACTACTGCTGTACATCATGTAGTATTATCACTTTTCCAACTTCAAGATAACTAAGGCTCTGAGAAATCCAGAACCTTGTCCAAAATAAAACAGCTAGTAAGAGGGTAATCCAGAACCAGAATTCAAACCCGGGCTTGTCACTCTACTGTCTTGCTCTCTGCTTCCATAGACTCCTGGCACAGCAGATAGTAGATTCTTTTCCTTTTTATTCCATATTCTGTGATGCCTTGGGGCAATTCAGAAATCAGGGTACTAATTCAGAGGGGCTGCATCACCATTTCCAGCCAACATCAATTGAACACATACAATGGGCTTGCTTTGTGTTGGTTAGTGGACAGAGATACTTTTATCCTTTCTATGGCCTCCTAGATTTCTGGACTACCGTGTTTCCCCCAAAATAAGACACTGTCTTAGATTTATTTTTTTCTCAAGAAGACATACTAGGACTCATTTTCAGGGGATGTCTTCCTCTCAGCACCGAAATGCTTGGCGTGGCTATGCAGATATGCTGCATAGCCACGCCCATTACTAGGTCTTATCATCAGGGTAGGGCTTATATTTAACAAATGCATAGAAATCCTGCTAGGGCTTATTTTGGGGGTAGGTCTTATTTTTGGGGAAACATGGTATCTAGATGAAAAGAAATTGAGAAGTATAACTCTTCTGAATGACTTGGGGCAGGGTCAATGACCCCCTTAGGCATGCAGGTGAGTCCGCTTCAGCCTGTTTATACCCTGCCCACTGTCCTGTGGTGGTAGGTGGTAGGCCTGGGTTCTGGTCCCTGCCCTGCCATGATTTCCTGGCAGAGTCCAGTTACCCACCTCTCTGGACCTCAGTTCCTTACCACGTAAATGGAGTGTTAGGCCTGATTCATTTGCTCACTAAATATTTCTGTGAGTTGTTTCCAAACTTTTTATTCTTAGGATCCTATTAACATCTTCTCCTACCGCCATTATTTTGTGTTTTCAAATATTTTGTTTCTCACACGAGCCATAGTCATTAACGAATCATTAATTGTTTTCCCATTTTTTAATCAAGCACATGTAAAGCTGGTGATTAGTTTCTGATAGGAGAACTCAGGGAATGGATCCCTAGCACGGTGTCTGTCGTTGACACAAAGTTGCCCCCAGATTTACCAAGGGAAGGAGTGTAAGAATAAAGGAGTAGGTGAATGTTTGATCCTAAGCAAAGAGCCATGGCTGGCTGAAAAGTGGGGCGTCAGAATGACCTGGACCCAAATTCCAGCTCTGCTGTTTACAGGCTGCTGAATAATGGTCAGGCCACTTATACTCTCTGAGGGTCAATTATAAAATGAAGATTTATCTTGCATGATTGTTTAAAGGTGAAGAAGAATAATGACAATAATGGTAAGACAAATAATAGCACCTAATTCATAAACCTAAAATAGTATATATGAGACAAGCTATAGTCATTAACTATTATATAGTTTCCAACATGTCCTTAATTGTTTTGTGGCAAGTGCTATTCTAATTGCTTTACACATATTAACCCAATCTGCATAATAAGCCTGTAAGTGGTTACTACCATTATTCCCATTTTACAGATGGGGAAATCGAAGTACAAAGTGGGTATTATGTAACTTTCCCAAGGACAGATTTGTGTGATGGAGACAGGAGTCAAACCCAAGTGGTCTGGCTTTAGCACCTGTACCCTTAATCCTTGCCTCTGCTGCCTTGGCACGTCACGCATGATGCCCAGAGCACAGCATGGTAACTACCACGTTGACCAGTGTGGCCTGATCCCAGGATGATGAACAGACTCTTCACTGAGCCTTCTGCAGTAATGGCAAGTGCTCACAGCACCCCTACATTTACATGATCACACTGTAATGGCCCAGATAGCAAAGTTTGCAAATGAATGTGAGGTGCTGTCAGAGTCTGGCTCTGCTGGTGACAGTGCCACAAAGACCTTAGTGGACAGTGGGGGGACTGAGGCGAGTGCGGTCCATTTGGCCTCCTCTCTGGCAGACAGCAGGATTCCTCTTGCCCAAGGCTGTTTCCTGCCACCCTGCCTCTGCCCCTCTAGTATACCACTGTGCTTTTTACTTGCCTGCTATTTCCTCTAATAATGGAAATTACCTTTTTGTTTTAGGGAGCCCTACTCTTAGCCTATGAATGTGGGTGAACCTGGGTGGCCGATGAGACCATCCTTTCCCTCTGACTAGGGTGTCTGATTCAGGGTGAGATGTGTGACCACGGTCAGGCCACCAGGGTCCATCCCTGGATTCTGCTAAAGGTATGGGAGAAAAAGCAGTCTCTTTTCCTTAGGGTTACAGCGCTTACAGTGGCTAAGCCTGGAGGACTCCTTTGTCTCTTCCCTTGGTGGGGAATACCTGCCTGAGAATGAGGCCAAGACAAAGGGAAACAGTCCAGAGACAGATTCAAGAAGACATTATTTGGATGTCTGGGCCTAGCTGCTCTGAGGGCAAAATGAGCCCCTAGACTTCTGACCAGGTCACTCATTACCTTTTCATTTCCATCCCTTACAGCTGGGAGCCCTCTCTAGCCCACTCCCATGGCTCCCTCAGCCTAGAGAGCCTTTCCTAGCCCCTCCTCAATTCACTAAGTGAGAACTCAACTCTGAGACAGAAACACCACATCACTCTTCAGGTGGATCGGACCACACCCTGCTGTGTGCCCCAAGGACATGAAACCACTAGGTGGCCGCACCTGCCGGCTGGTACACTGACTTGCGTGCATGGGAGCCCCCTGAGGTGACTCGCTCATTGCTGCGTAGTCGCTTGCACCCAGGCCAATGCTTGCCACATAGTAGGTGCAAATGCTGGTGAACAAATGAACAGGAGTCACTTTCTCAGGCACCACTGACACTTAAGCAAATGATTACAAACATCTCCTCTGGCTCAGAAAAAAATGCTCCACTACTATAAAGTATGACTACTCTACCTCATATGAAAAATGTCCGGTCACGATCTGTGGATGCTAAATAATGAGAGGACATCCATTTCCAGGTGGACAGACCATGACCGGTGTGGGAAAGGGAGCAGCTGTGCTGCTGAGCCCGGGGAGAGGAGGGGCAGCCATCGTGGGTCACAGTCTGGCTGTGTTCGGGGCTCACTCTGCTGCCTCGCTGCTCACAGACGCTGTTACTAATCTCGCTTCCATCGATTGTTTTTTCCTCCCCGAGGATGAACTACCTCATCCCTCCTTAATCTAATGACTGAAATTAGGCAAAAGAGTCGTCTGATACATGTCAGGCAGCATCCCGGAGAGGAAGACATCAAACAAGATATTGTAAAAAAAATGTTTTCATGTCTCCATTCTCTTTGTTGCCCATGCAAATGAGGCAGAATAATTCCAAATGGGAAAACAATGTGTTTGAGGGTGTGCCGGTTCTTGTGACCCCCTCCTGGCGCTGGGTCACCAGGGAGCATGTCTTTAGGCTGGTCAGTCTGTCCTCGAAAGCATGTGTGGGGCCTCCTGTGTGTCAGGCACTGGGCCAGGGACTTTAACGCTGTGTTCTTTGATCTGTGTTATGGCACTGTCAAGTTTTAACACCATCATCCTCATTTCCCAAATGAGGAATCGTGGGCTCAAGGGTGTGAAGGGGCGGCCCGAGGTTGTCCACTAGGTGGTGGATCCAGACCCAGGACTAGCTTGACTTTGGTAGCCCAGGCTCTTTCTGCCTCTCTTATTGCCCTCCACTGACACCGTGTGTTATGGGGATTTGGAAAAGCTGAGGAGACTGGCATTTACACAATGTGTTAGCTCCCACCTACAGCCTGGCAGTACTGAGGCCCAGAGGGGACTGGAGAGATGCCCAGGTCTGCCATGTTCCTGGATGTCCCAAGGGCTGAGATACGGGTGGGGAATGCCATGGCATCTAGCTATGTCCAAAGACCCATGGACCTTGCCCAAAGGGACTTCACAAATACATCTCTATTTTTCCCCTTCTAGAACTCAAAGGCGGCATTTAGGAATATTTCTAAATGTCAGAAGCCTCCATGCAGATAAAGTCTGACTGCCCCCTTCACATACACTCGAGGTCTGAGCTATAATCACAGACATTTCCTCCCTGACCCTCCATATTTGCCTTGTCTGAGCCCATCTGTGCAGCGTAGCAAGGCTGTAACCAAGGCAGTCAGGCATCACAGGCAGGCTCCCTGGGGAATCCTGCTCTCCAGAGGACTGACGGGGAAGGCCTAGAGATGGAAGGCATAGGACCAAGGCAAGGAGGGAGGTGTCAGTCTTATGGAGCCTGAGGTTTGATTGACAGCTCAAAGCCATTCTCGCCCTGGGTTCATCACTAAACTGAAATCCCACACTGCCTCTTTAATTTGTGATCTCAGACTTTTTCCAAGGATCATGAGAACCCCCTTGGGGCCCTCAAACCTACAGATGCTCTCTCTTCTTTGACTTTGGAGAACAGAGTCAAGTCAACTAATTTTCACTGGTGACTACTATGTATAAGGCCATATGCTAGGCACAGGGTGAGCTAGGGAGCAATGTGAAGGTCATTCCTGCCATCCAGGCACTGAGCCTCCTGAAGGAAACCAGCTGAGAGACAACCAACTCCAACAGGATCCAGCATGCGGACTCTGGGCATGCAGTGTGTTATGACCAGTGAGATGGGGCTGGAAGGGACTGCTGTTCTCTTGCAAAATTGGGAGAGTAAGCCTAGGAGAAGGCAATATAAGCCTAACAGAGCCAACACGAAGTAGGCAATCTACAGACCTTTTCTATTCAACATCTCAGAGGCATCTCTGAATTAAACGATAGGGACAATGTATAAAGCACACAAGGACAGTGTGAACAAAGGCAGACAGGCGGAAAATCAGGGGAGTATGGTCTGTACATTCAAAAGGCAATTAATTTAATTAAGCCTCATGATGTCTTTATGATGACAGCTCTTATTACTTAGCTCTGCCTGTGTTTTTGCCCAGTGTCTCCAACGAGGCCAATGTGTCTAAACACTCTTTGAATCTCTGTTTTTTCCCTACAATCCACACAGTACTCTGTTTGCAGCAAAAGCCGAGACACCACTTACTGACAAAACGGGGACTGTTCTCATATGAGAAAAGAACACAGATTGGACCGATATAAAAGCCAGTACCACTTCTGAATATCCTAACCAAACGCAGGTTTTAACATTGAAAAGAAAACCTTTTGCACAGTGAAACAAAGACTAGAAGTGAATGAATGCAACAGTGAGAAAATGCTGGTTAAATGTTGTTGAATGTGTGATTATAGGTCAGCAGATACCATAGCCCCAAAGCTTAAGACCTGTGAGATGCCAGGAAACTAAGTTAAGCAAAAATGTTCCTCAAGGACAAAATACAAATAGCAGCACCAGGGTAGCTCGGTGTGGAGGGAGAAGAATCTCAGGATTCTTGAGATTGGTGGCAGAGTCAGGCAGGGGAGGCGGTGGGAGGTATGATGCCTGGCACCCAGCTGGCGCTCACACATCTTCAGCGTCACCACTATCCCTATTCCTGCTGCCTCGGTCCAGAGCTATCAACTCAGCCAAGCACTCCTTTTTCAAATATTTCTTTCCTAGAGCACCTATCCTGTGCCAGGCATTGAATGAAGCACAGAGAACACAATGGCAAATAAGAACGGATGGTCCCTCTTGTCAAATGAAGGGCAGAGAAATTACAAACCACATACAAGCAGGCAGCATATGGTCAGGGCAGGCTTCATGAATGTGTGAACGCTTTCTTCAATCAGCCAGCGCCCCACAACTCAGGGGGCCCCATAATTGGTTTGACACACTATTACCATCTTGAAAAAATTTGAACAAGTGGCCCCGTATGTTCATTTGCATGGGGCCCATAACTTATGTAGCCTTGTCCTGGATATGGTGAAAGGGCTTTGCCCTCCAACCCCCATTCTGCCCTTTCCCCTGAGTGGCAACAGTGTGGTCTAGAGAAGTGATTTCCATTCAAGGTGCCTGAATCCTCTAGGGGTGACCCCATCCTCTAGGCCAATAAGTGGTTCAGGAATGAACATGTGACCCAGTTTGGGCCAATGAAACTCCAGGAAAGGTTTTCTGGAAGTTTCTGGAAAAAAAATTCTTCTTTGTTTTTGCTATTGAGTGATGGAAGCCAATCTCTTTTGACTATTAAATAGGCATGAACACAGTCCATGCTGCTCCCAGCAGCCATCCTGCAACTGCAAGGGGGAAGTGGCCGGAGCGTGGCACATAAAACCAGGAAGAGTGCTCCCATCCTTGACAGTACCAAAACCAGGAAGAGCACCTGCGTCCTTATAGTACCCAAACTGGGAAAAGCACCCATATCCTTATAGTACCCAAGACCCGGAAGAAAGGCCCACTCTACCTGGAGGTTGGTTTCCTTTTATGCGACACAGTATCTGTCCTACTACTTGGTGTTAAGTTTTCTGTTAATTATAGCCAGAAGAATCTCAACTGACACAGCCAGACCAACTTCATTTTAAATCCTGGTTCTGCTACTTACCAGCGGGATGCCTTTGGGCAAGTCCCATTTTCTCTCCCCCACTAGAAAATGAAGGCGGGTAATCCCATTTCATAAGACTGTAGTGAAGATCAAAGGAAGTAATGCTAGTGAAGATGTCCAGACAGTGCCGGGCACATGGCAGGGGTTCAGTCAGTAATAGGTATTATGACAACGTTTGGACCTAATAGCTTTCTGCCACTGCATTTCCTCCTGGTGAGTCGGTCATGGGCAGAACTTCCTAATTGTAAGAAAAAGCCACAGAAATCTTTTTTATTTTTTTAAGTACACCCATTTATTTATTTATTTATTTATTTTTTATTTATTGCAGTTTTTGGCCAGGGCTGCGTTTGAACCCACCACCTCCGGCATATGGGGCCCGTGCCCTACTCCTTTGAGCCACAAGCGCTGCCCGCAGAAATCTTTAAAAAAACAAAACAAAACAAACCTCTTCTCTTTGCCTAAGTATCAATTTATAATTACACTAATAGAATTTAAAGGATTTGACAAGCGAGTTCAATCCTTTTGCACTTTACAGAAGTGGTTGATTGGTAGGTTACCCTCTCAGAAGTTTGGACATTCCCTTTTGACCACCACCTTGGGGCTTTCTTTTCATGAGTGCTAATTGCTACACAGGCTGAGATGCAGAATTAAAAGTAATCCCATACCTGCTGCCACTGATACAAACCCTAGTTTATATTCTTGACCTTCCTTTCTAACCTTGATCTCTTGAAATTTACAGGTTTTCCTCTTTTCTCTCCCAACAAAACAGAATGGAGCAAAAAAGTACCAGCTGAGATTTATGTGATTACAGCTTAGGAGTTGCATTCTGGGTGTAGAATTAATTCTAGTTCATTGGTGGCTGGTGTTGCACAAATTTTATCATCAGCATTTTAGCTACTTTTACTTTTTAACCTGTATGTTTGTGTAGGGGTGTGTGTGTGTGCACGCACGAATGTGGAGGAGTTTTGTTGTTGCCCATAACCTGGACCATTTACGACTGGACAATTCCAAATGAATCTTGGGAAATTTCAATTGGGTTTTTGCCCTTAACAGTGTATCCACATTTTAGGAGAAGGAAAATGCTGGAGTTCATTAGCGACTTGACAACACCCACCCAAGTGTGGGAGTTTCCAAAGATGACACCAGTTGCGTTGGAAAGATCGTGAAAATGCGGATGGTTCCCCACACTCCTCCATGTCAGTTTGAAAATTGTTGTCATGTGTACCTCTTACACAGGCATTAGAGGAATGTTCCAGAAGGTCACTTCCCTGCCTAAAGCCCCCCATGGCTCCCTGCTATCTGGTCTAAGTTTAGCTTGGCAATCAAGGTCCATTACAACCTGATCTCTTTTATAGCTTCATTCTTTGCCGAATCCTTTATATTGGGCATTCTGTCCTAACCAAACCGAACCATTTACAATTTCTCAAACAAGGCAAAAAAAAAAAAAAAAAATAACAACGCTAAGAAAAATGAAGAGATGTAGGAGGCATATGCAAGAAGGGAGGAATGGTGATAGTGTGCTACTTGATTTGGGAGCAAAAATACAAACAAAACCCTCAAATGTCATATAATCATAATTATGTAACCAGTGACTACTTAACAAAAGTGATATAACAATTATGTTAGGGTTGTGGGGAGAGGGAAAGCAGGAGAGGAGGTAGCATGCCAGTCTTCCATTGCACAAAATCACAGCGTAGATACACTAATAAAAGAAGCGGTAGCAAGGGATGCACATTATTTTGAAACATACAGGCAAATAGCAGGGGAAGGACCTAAAAGAGATTGGAGTTGCTGCCTCCGGGGGAGCGGGACTGGGAGTGAGGAGGGCTGGGGCAAGAAATCGTCATTCTTCATTATAACCCTCCTCCTAAAACTGAACTCTCAAAGTCTTGTGCACCTATCACTTTCATTTAAAAATAATTACAAACAAAAGGTTTTGGAAAAAAGCCATAGCTTTTAACGTCAGGTTGGACGTTCATATTAAGGACACTTTGAAAAAGGACACAGTAAACAGAGCCACAGGGTGGTATTTTACAGATCAAGATAACTTGCTCTCTAATGCAGTCAACACCAGTGATTAGGAGAATCATCTGGAGTCCATCACTGATATGGGTTTGGGGGGCTTTGAAAAGGCTTATTTACCTGGGTTTGTAGATGATGATTTTCTAGGTTTGGGAGATAACAGCTTAAAATCTATGACACTCTATGTTTTTTGCTGCTTGTTATAAAGCACCGATAGTCACAGAATATGTTTTTTGTATAAACCGCTAAAATGTTTCTCTTTGCTTGCCACACACTGATACTCAGTGAACTATCTGCTGGTAGTTCGTGTGCAAGCTCGATGTTGGAATTCCTTCACATGGGTTATCCTGCTGTATGCTTGGAGCTTGTTTCCGATGAATTATTTGCTTGCGTGCATGGTAGCTACTAGCATGGGAATTGATTTAATGTTAAAGTAGTTTGCTAGCTGCTGTGTGTCATTTTTTAACTGATAGATTTGCTTTGTCTACATGGATTGCATGGCAATTTATTCTACTTTATTTCCAAAGAAAAGAACCAATGATGTCCTACTTTCATATTAGAAAAGAACCAACAAAATTTGTAAGCAAAGTAGCTGGCTCTATGTCACCCCCTCCTCATTCTTCTTCTAAAGAAAATTAAACAGGGATCAAGAAAACTCGGCACATGGCCAGGTGTAAACGGGGAAGAGTTACAGATGAAAAATAATTTTAAAAATCTAACAGAAGGAATGGGATTTGAACACTGGATAATTTGGCTCTAAGAGTTTTTTTTTTTTTTCCAGAAACTTTTACCCAAAATACAAGAGATTTCAGTGTCTCCTTTTTGCTCAGAAACAGGCTGGCTCTGTCCCAAAGTCATGAGATGCAGACACTTCACACTCCTGTGCTAAGGCAAAGGCTCTTCGCTTTGAAGGCTTAGAAGATGCGTGTAAAGTTTTCTGTCAACTTCCGATAACCTGTGTCCTTGTGGAGTCTGTCAGTGAGTTAGTCAGCTCTCTCTCTCTCTCCTTTAGTCACACTTGATTCAGGGCCACCCTGCATGACATCCAGAGCAGCTTCTATTTCATTCATCCTGACACCCCAAAAGATGTCTTGTATCTGGGAACCCTTGCAGCCTTCCCTGAGAAGAGCACCAAACCCACATCTCTCCCAGCTGCTGGTCCCTGCCATCTGAAGGCAGTGTCCTTGTAGGGTCACTGAAGCTGTCACGTGATCACCACTCACCCCCTTATTGCCCCAGCCAGCCCTGATCTTACCCATCTCCCTACTCTGCAGCCCCCTAAACAGAGCAGCCCTTGAGGGTTTTGGTTTTACTTAGAACCATAAATTGTGTTCCCAGCAGCAATTTCCTGGAAGGAGATTGGGAGGCCCCAGGCTGTCCAACCCTACCCCATCTGAAAGTTTCAAAGGGTGACCTTATGCTTTAAGAAGCAAAAAAAAAAAAAA
>NW_003852396.1:23483021-23562894 GCF_000181295.1 Otolemur garnettii | reverse complement strand
AGGAAAACACAATCTGCACTAATTCCTAATGTACAATTTGCAACATGTAAATGTAGGATAAGGCTGAAACAATGTGGGAATAGTTAAAAAATCTTCCAGGGCTTAACAGAATAGGTTCCATGGCCTTGAAATATATCTTGGAATATTCGAGAATTCACTGTATAATAAAGAAAGGAATATAGTATGGAAGTTATGAGTATGGGCTTTGGAATTAGATCCACATAGGTTCAAATTCCAGACTATCCCTGTCTCCAGCTGTGTGACTTTTTGAATCTCATTTTCCTCACAAATAATGAAAATAATTAAGTCTAGTCCATAATTCTGTAACACATTGTTGTAAGAATTAAATAAAATATAAGCAAGGGACTTAGCACGAGGTCAGGCATCCACCAAGTGAACACTGGCTGCGTGGACTGGCTTTGGAGAGACCCAGACCTGGTCTGATCTACTTACTGGTTAGAAAATTTCACTTTCCTCATCTGAAGAAGGGAGGTAATGGCTACTTTTATGAATGCCAGGGTTCTGGAAGTGTGATATGTAGCACTTTCTACATTTTTGTGTGTGTGACTTGCAGAATGAAAATTGCTCTGGCAGGAACGACAGAGAGCAGAGTGAACCGTGCAGCTGATGGCCGGGGCCTGGGGTGCCTGAAACCCACCCCATCCTGTTCTGGCAGGTGCCTGTGTGCACCTGCAGCCTGGTGGGCCACCATACAGAGAAGGCCACCCCTCACTCTGAAATGTTCATTCCCCATGCCTTTGGTCCCACTGGCCTATAAATCTGGACTCCTGAAAGGTCGCCTGTAAATTCACAGCACCCGGCCTTTCACCAGGATATTCCAGACATTCATGCAGGGTGAACTCAGCTGTCAGTCTAACTTGAAATAGGCAGGACAAAGAAACAGCAATCAAACTCCTTCCGTGTACGGCAGGTAATTACAGAATCTGCTAAATTACAGTGATTAGGCATCACCAAGGAGAAGTCAAAAGAAGTCTCCGGTAACTTGGGAGGTGGGAGGGGGAAAGTTTAATTAAACAGCTCCTTGCAACTGATTTAATCTCTCCCTCAGAAAAGCTGGCAGGTTCAGAAGAGACGGGAGAGAGTTAAGGAAGGGGATCCAGGGAAATCCTCCCACAATGGGACTGCCTAGGTCTTTAAATGGTTCTTGGGGAGTAAGTGGTGAAATGGGAGCTGGTGGCCTTTATTATGGAAATGAAAGACTTAAGCCCGGGCTCTGGGCCCCTGGGGGGAGGTGGCAAAGAGGGAACCATGTTATAAAGGTCCCTAATATCCTGCTGGGGCCCGGGCCTATTTGCATAAATAAGGCCCAGCCAAGCTTCAGGTGGCTGCAGATTTTCTCTTCAAGGATTTATTCTGCTTGTGTCAAAAGTTCACCACCCCCAGACTCTGTCATTTTGGTACGAAATGTGCCTTTTTTAGCCAGCAAACATTGAAAACAAAGCCTTCTCTGCTGGGAGCCTATTTTACCAGCAAAGGTTTCCTTGAAGGCTAATTAAATTTAGATTCTGAACAGAACCTATTGCAATTGTGGGATGGGGACAAAAGGCTTGAACACTTTAGACTAGGTGAGGCAGCTCCGTACATTGGTTCTGGACTAGTTTTATGTCTACCGCAAGAGAAGAAGGGCTTCTGAGGACTGGAAGAGGAATGCTGCAGAGGTGTGGGTCCCCAGGGGAAAACAGTGCTAGGACTATCCGTGAGCCTTTAATGCTCTGTTTAAATGCTCAGCTGGTGACCTTGGGCAGCTTTTATAATTTTTCTAGGTCTCATTTTCCGTATCAGTACAATGTGCACGCTGGCTCTGGGTACCTTACATGATTTTAATATGAGAGAATCCTAGTAATAATATTAGTTGTGACTTAGAAAGGAAGAAAGAGGTGTTAACTGATGTTCCCAAAGCTGTTTCTGCCTTTATCCTGCAGAGAAAGCGTCTGTTGTTCCCCATACCCACCCCCCCACCCCGGGGCTAATTTGAATGCAGTTAAATTCCCTCCCATTAGAGAGGTAGAGGTAGCCGTCTTGTAGTAAAAAGGGCAATGGATTTGGAATTAGTTTTGCACACACACAGGCAGGTCCCTCAGCCCAAAACGTTTTCCCTTTCTCTCTACAGGGCTAAGTACAGCCACTCACTCATCCCTCAGCTGTGTGATACTGACAATGACCTAAACTCTCTGGGCTTCAGTTTGTTCATCTGCACCTAAGAAAAATGCAAAGACTCACTATCAAGATTTTTGGGAAGGTCAAACTCACCCAGGCATGTGAATTGGCCTGGGCCAATAGGTTCTCAGTGAAAGCTCCTTGCATGTGACAAAGGTCATGCTGAAGATTCCCAGGTAACGTATAGGGAATATTATCCAAAAAAATCTTGATTGTAAACTCGAAGAACATCTTAGATATTTTAAAAAGTGAACAGTGTGGGTAAGAGCCCTTTCTTCTGACTGCGCAATGATTAAAACCAGGCCTTTAGCAAAGAAAAATTTGACACACTCTAACCCTTCAGAGGCAGGAAGCTATCGTTAAAAGGTCATCTTTTCGGTCCAGACTTCATACGGTCCGGGGAAGGGTTCCAAATGGTTATGCTTTCATTTTGCAATGTTGCCAAGAGGATTTGAGAATCCACAGGGCCTCATCTGTTGTTCCTTAAGCAAACATCTAATGTAATTTGAAATTTCACTTCATCATTTTGATGGCCGCTAGCAACCCTCCCTCAGCCCGTTAACTCTCGCTTTTAGGGAGATTAGGGCACTTTTTGAACAGCCAAAAAGATGCCAGCTCTACATGGATTCTCTCTGCCCACCAGTCATGAGGAAAATTATAAACGGGTTGTCAAGAAGCGCCCTGCCCACGATTTCTTGATGTGGCTTGCAAGGTTTCTCTTTCTCAATGCCCTTCTCTCTCTCTTTCTTTTTCCCTCTCTCCTAGCCTCCCCCCCCCCCAACAAAGCCAGTATTTTTAAAAGACAAGCTACCTCTGAGTCCTATCAGCAATCCCAATACATATTACAAAGAAAGGATATCCACAGCTTTGAAAAGAGGCATGGTAAGAAGGGAGGTGGGGGTTGTCTGACTCTAAAACACACAGCCGAAAGCACCGTTTTTCTCCGCTGTTGAATATAAAAGAGGTGCAGTAGAAAACAGGTAGTGGATAAGACATTTGCATCAAAGTGCCTAAAAGCTAGATCGGTAAATATTTACTGGCCACAGATCCCATAAGGAAAGAAGCAGACATTTACCAGGATCCACTGGCTTTTGGCAAGCTCTCATCTTCTTTGATCCTGACAAAAATCTGGAGAAGCAGGCATTCCCGTTACAGAGCACCTGGTGAGGCGACTGGCCGAGGGTCACTAAGCCACTGAAGGGGAAAGCCACGGTGTGGAATGGCAAAGAGCAGTGGCGTTTCTGAAATCAGGTGGATTGGGGTTCCAGCCCAGGCTGGATGTGAATTCTATTCCTGCCCTGCGAGGGGACCCTCGTCGGGTTAACAGAACCTCTGTGCTTCAGTTGCCTCCTTTAAAAATGGGGATAAGAGGATGGGATGGGTAAGCTCACACTAACTACTGGGTACGGTTCACACTCCCTGGGTGAAGGGCACCCTTAGAAATTTGACTCAGTCTGTACAAAAACAAAGTATGTAAATAAAATATGCATATCCCCTCATATTTTGAAATACAAAAAAATTACAATGGTAATAATAATTCACAGGGTTATGGGAGGATTTAGTGGAATAATTTTGTCGAGTGCTTAGTAGGCTGCCTCGCACATAATAAATAATCAGTGTTAGCCGTCATTGTCGTTACTGTGAAGTACAGACCAACCAGATGGCTTTGCTGGACCAAGCTCTCACTTTGGGCATCAACTCAACTTCCTGTACCTGTCAAAGTCCCAGATTTTTGCAAAATGAAATAAACAAGTCAGAAAGCAAAGCCACACCAACCTGCCCCCAAGGCTGTGGGGGCTCCAGTCTGTGAGACAACAGGTGATTCATTGTGACGGGAATTCTGTGCATCAGTCTAGGGTGCAGCAGACACAGGTCACCCAGTTCCAAATGTTGTCACCTCAGATTTGCCCTCTGGTGGGAGACGTCTCCATGAGCATGGGGTGGGGAAGGAGAAGGTCAGAAGGATCCTGGAGGTGCTCTATGAAGACCTCAGGATACCCTCTGGATTCTAACTGGGGGCGGGGGCTGGGTGGTGTTGAAAAGGTAATACTAACATTGAAATTTGACCAAGCTAAATTAGAAAATTCTCAGCCACATAATTCCCTCATCTGTCCAAAAGAAAATGATGAGACATACTTTTTACAGAGTTGTTGGGTTGGGATTCAATACCTTTGTCACTGAGCTATTCCAAAGTGGACAGTGATGTACCCTAGAGGGCTAGGAGAGCAGGGTGAAAACTCAGCCCCTGCTGTCTGGGCACCAAGCTCCATAGGCAGCACCACCTGGAGATTAGGAGTGGGAGTGGACCATGGAACAGGCCTCCTGGATGCATCGGGGGCAAAAGGCTGCCCAGTGCTTCTCTAGAGGAGTGACACTTAGTTTCTTCATTTGGATGAAGGGGGATACTACTTCCCTTAAGGGGTTGAGGAGAGAAATAGAAGAGAAGTAATATAATAATATTCACACAGTACCTGGCACCCAGCTGGGGCTCAGTAAATGGCAGCAATTATTATTATAATACACATGAAGAAGTTTGGGAAATTAAAATGCTACATAAACTCAACATATTATCATTAGTCTTCCTGTATCTACTTCACAGGCCCTCAATTAAGGCATAATTAAAGATTAGCTAAGGTTACAAGGTTGGCTGCCCACATTTTCTTTCTTGGTTTGGTCTTCACTGCTGCTTGTAACTTTTATTCAGGCCCCAGGCAAGACATAAAAACACACTCAAACACCCAACCACATTAAATGCCAACGAGACCTTGCAACATCTAAACCTGGAGAACACTGCTGCGGATTTGCTAAGTTTAAATCTCAGAAGCATCATTAAGGAGGCCAAGGAAGCTCACTCCGGGGAAGCAGGGCAAGGTAGTCATGAGGGCAGACAGCCATGTGGAAGCTGAGGTCTCACCCTGCACACCTGGACCTCAGTTTCTGTGGAAGGAAGGTAAGAATATCTGCCTCTGGACAGGAGAGAGCATATGGTGCTCAGTCAGGGTGGCTCCCTCTCCTCTTCTGTGCTTCGTAAAGAGCTCAGGGCCTCACATTTGGCTATTTCTGTAGCCAACTGTAGACACGAATTAAAAACACCTTCTTGGTGAAAGGGATAATTTGCCCAGCAGGCTTCTAGCACAAGGGCACTCTGGGAATTGGACCTTACGTCTGTCTGCGTGAGATATAGTTAGGAATTAAAAAGTACCCAGCACTTAGGCAAGCACTCAAGGCAATATTCCCGCCAGGGAGGGGAGCTGCAGCATGGTGCTGGGGGGCTCCTCAGGACCAGTCCAGGGGCAAATATGAAGTCCAAGAAGGGGGCTGCTAGGAAATGCCACAAAGGGAGCGTCTACCAAAAAAACACATTGGAGCTCTAGTCATAAAATAGAGGCTTTGATCCAAGCTCTGTTCATCGCATATTCATTTATTCCCCTCTCACAAACCTACAGAATCAGAGAGGCAGTCAATCTGACATTTTAAGAAAGGCAACCAAACTCTGAAACAAAGGCACGAACAGAATCCACAGGAAAACAGGTATCACCTGGGATCGGCCCCAGACTCTGAGCGTCTTGGGGACATCTCAGGTATTCGCCAGGCTTCAGTTTCTTTATCTTTTAGGAGTTAGACTAGAGGGCCCGGAAGCTTCTTTCCAATGCTAAAGCCTTGACCTCTCGAGTGTGTGAAATCCACAGTGCTAGTGAGAGTGTCTGTGTACATCACAGAAAGGCGTTCTCTCTGCCTGGAGTGAATTTAAAACAATTGCTTCACGTGAGGTCAGATTTCACGTACTTGGGGATTCAGCCGTTACCTAGAGTGAGCTCACCTGATCTGCTTTTATACGCGTTCATAAAGTAGGCGGTGGGAGATGTGTTAATAGTTTTCATGAGGTGCTACGGCCCAAGATCTGGAGATGATATGAATTATGCTTTGTGTTAAAGCCTTCTTTATCCTCCAGGGAGGAAGAACATAGACATACTATACGTGGGTTTTATTTTTTGGTTTGGCTTGGTCTTTGGAGTAGGGGAACTTTTGATTTACTAGGCAGGAGGGGTTCGTGTTTCGTGACCGACACCTATTTTGGTTCTACTTCATTATTTCTGTGCGGTTTGTGAGTGAGGAAGTGCACAACTTTTAAGAGTTTCTTGAACACTTGGAAAAAAGGAAGCTGAGCACCTATTAAGTTCCAGGCACCTTTTACTCCTCATACTCCTGTAACTTTAGGCCAGTAACCCATGAGATAGGTTACTGTATTCTGTCACTTTACAGGTGAGGAAAGGGGCTCAGAGAAATAAAGTAATTGGACCAAAGCTAATTGGCCACACAAATCTGTTTAACTCTACGGTTCCCAATGTTTGTTCAATTTCACGTGTGCATGTGTATTAAAGGAAAAACCAGAAGAATGATTCTAAGTGTTAGAGATGACTTAATGAGCTTGAGTGACAAGAAGCTGCATAGGCCACAGAGGAAGGAGCAAACTGTCCCCTACACACTTAGAACAGCTGAAAGGGATCACTGTTTTCTAGCACAGCGTTACAATGTTGATTATAACGAGGATCCCAGGACGTTCATTCAGGATGATGCGAGATGGGAACCATCCATTTGACACAAACTCCAAACAAATGTGCGTTATGGTTAAGAACATGTTACTGTATTTTTAAAATCCTAGGCAGGGAGTCCAAGGAGCTGGATTCTAATGTTCCTTCTCCAATAGTTGGACCAAGCCACCTTGAGCAGCTCACCCAGCGTCCTTGAGACTCTGTTTCTTCCCCTTAAAATAGTGGGGCTGTACAATGAGATCTATAGATCCCTTTGAGTTAAAGTTTTGTGATTCCATCTGTAAAATTCACTTAATAGAACAGCTCATTCCCCAGCGAGGGATAAATGAGGTGTTACAGGCTGCCTTGCAAGTTTCACGCACATGTTTCATCTCCTTCAACTGGAAGGTGAGTTCCTGGAGGGCTGGAATGCCTCTTACAGCACCCAGCACGTGTCAGTAACTGCTGAGTTGCCTGGAAGACTGAAAGAAGGAATGGGTCTTATCATTCCTGGTGCAGTACTAAAGAGTGGGGCTAAGGAATCAGAGAGATCTTAATTTTAATATAGCTTGACACTGAGCCTCATTTTCTTTGTTTATGAAATGGGAGCAATAATACCTGCCTCACAGGGTTGTTCGCAGCTTATTGCCAAGTTAAGTGTCTTGATTGAAAGGGAGGCAAAAGAGAAAGAATAATAAAGATAAAGGGTACATGGGGCAGCGCCTGTGGCTCAGTGAGTAGGGTGCTGGCCCCATATACTGAGGGTGGTGGGTTCAGACCCGGCCCTGGCCAAACTGCAACAAAAAATAGCTGGGCATTGTGGTGGGTGTCTGTTGTCCCAGCTACTTGGGAGGCTGAGGCAAGTGAATCACCTAAGCCCAGGAGTTGGAGGTTGCTGTGAGCTGTGATGTCACAGCACTCTGCTGAGGGTGATAAAGTAAGACTCTGTCTCTACAAAATAATAATAATAATAATAATAATAATAATAAAAAGATAAAGGGTACAGTTAGCTCCTTAATATCTTTATTAGAATAATGGCAGCTGAGTGTTCACCCAACAAGTAGTTTTGAGGAACTGTTAAGTGCAGAGTACAGTACCAATCACTGAAAGAGACCAGCAGAAAGAATAGTACCAGGTACCTAAATATACGGCATGCCCAGCCCTGTTCTGCACTAGCTGTGGTAGATGGGAATTGCTTTTTCCATACTGAAGTTAAGAAAAGCCGTCCTCAGAGTGGTTAACTTGCTGAAGGTCCAACAACTTATAAAGGCCAGTAGATGTGACAAACTAAAACAAAATGCTGAATAACACTGTGCTATTGGCGACCACAAGGCAGTGTGCCCAAGTGAGAAGGTGGTGGGGAAGGAGGTGAGACCACCTTACCTAAGTATAGCACCCAGGTCAAAATCAAGGCAGGGATTAAAACTACCATGCATTTTAAGTGAAATGCAAAAAGAGGTTAATTAGAAACATAATTGGAAAATGACGTTTGAAGAATCCTTCAAAAATGGTTCCCCCAGAAAAACATTGAATTATTTCTCATTATTGTGATTTTTAAAAATTAGGTTAGCTGGGTGTTATGGCGGGTGCCTGTAGTCCCAGCTACTTGGCAGGCTGAGGCAAGAGAATTGCTTAAGCCCAAGAGATTGAGGTTACTGTGAGCTGTGATGGCATAGCACTCTACTGAGGGCAACATAGTGAGACTCTGTCTCAAAAAAAAAAAAAAAAAAGGCTCCGCACCCATAGCTCAATGAGTAGGGTCCTGGCCACATACACTGAGGCAGGTGGGTTCAAGATGGGCCCAGGCCTGCTAAACAACAAGGACAATTGCAACCAAAAAATAGCCCAGTGTGGGTGGCGCCTGTGGCTCAGTGAGTAGGGTGCCAGCCCAATATACTGAGGGTGGCGGGTTTGAACCTGGCCTTGGCCAAACTGCAACAAAAAAATAGCCAGGAGTTGTAGCAAGCACCTATAGTCCCAGCTACTCAGGAGGCTGAGGCAAGAGAATCACTTAAGCCCAAGAGTTTGAGGTTGCTGTGAGCTGTGATGCCACAGTACTCTACCTAGAGTGACAAAGAGACTGTCTCAAAAAGAAAAAAATAAAATTGGGTTGGACATGTGTCTAGGCATCTGTGATGTTATTGTTCCTCTGCTATTAACAAACCCACAGAGGAGTATAAGGGGAAGGGCAGTGATCTAGGGGTGCAGACGGCTGGGGAAGGAAGGAGAGGGTTTGTGGGCACCTGTGAGGGGATCCCGGCATGTTTAGGCCAGGGACTCCTCTTTGCCGAATATAGAAGGAAGGATTGTGCCACACACCCTTCTCTCCATTTCAGGGCTAGCCACTTATTTCCCAAAGGATAATTTTCTGAATACAGTATCTTTGGGAAGTTCCTAAGAGGGTTCCATGGTCAAAAATGTTTGGGAAACACTGCCTATCATCTCTTTTGCTTAGACTCACAGAGCCCATTATCTAACAAGTTAATGCTGCTGAGAACTCCTGCAGTAAGGAATCTCTTTAACCTTAACATTTCCCAAATTTATTTGTCCATGGAGCTCCTATCTCAAGTACCTACTATTAACATCCTGCAGAGCTAGTCCTGTTAGGTATTAAAATTTATAATGGCCATGTTGGTTTGCATTGAGCTCCTGAACTAGTCCCAACAGACCATACTGAAATAGAGTCACTCACGCTGAAATTCCATGACCAAGCCAAAGCTAAGTTGTTTATCTGACTTTACAAGCTATCTGCAGAGAGAGAGAGAGAGAGAGAGAGAGAGAGAAAGATTGTAGTCAAATCCACAAACAGTTCTATTCTACCTGGCATGATCACAAGTCCCCTCTTCTATAACCTAAACAATCAATCTACCTTTTGTTCTTTGTTTTTGCTTTCCTCAGTCCTTACCATCTATGAAGCCAACCTACCCTGTTCAGCTCATCAGAATATCCATTTTGTTTTATAGAATAAGGTATTGCTTGATGGTAGAATCACAAATAAAAGCCAATTAAAATATATTAACTAAATTTGTTGTAATTTTGTCTTTTTTTTGTTGTTAAGATCATCCTTTACTACCTGGGTTATTTCAGCTGCCCCTAGGTTCACCTCCCTGTAATCAGTCTTCACCCTGATCTTTCCAGGGGAAATCTGACTATGCTTTAAACTTAATAAAAAACTTTCCATGGCTTCACATTATCTATAGAATAGAGCTTGATATTCTAGATTCTCCCTAATGCAGCTTTTAAGTAAAAACATCAGGCTATTCCTTTCTTTTCTTTTCTTCCTTTTTTTTTTTTTTGAGCCTCAAGCTGTTGTCCCAGGTAGAGTGCCGTGGCATCATAGCTCACAGCAACCTTCAACTCCTGGGCTTAAGCAATTCTCTTGCCTCAGCCTCCCAAGTAGCCGGGACTACAGGTGCTCTCCACAACGCCCGGCTATTTTTTAGTTGGAGTTGTCATTGTTGCTTAGCAGGCTCGGGCCAGGTTCACACCTGCCACCCTAGATGTATGTGGCCGGCGCCGTTGACGACTGAGCTACAGGTACCGCCAGGTTATTCTTTTCTATATTTTACTCTTTAGCAACCTGACCATTCACCCTAGGTGACTGCCTTTTTAACTTTTTATTTGGAAATAATTTTAGATTTACCTAGAAGTTGCACAAAAAAGTACAAAGAATTCATGTATACATTTCCCCCAAATCTCTCAATGATAACATCCAGCCTATTCTAGATGACCCTCATCATTTCCTACCTTGGATTATAGCTCATGATCACATGTCTTTAAGGACCACACCTATGTCTGATTCATCTTTCCATCTTTCTCTGAGTTTAGCACTAAGTAAAGATTAATAAGGCTCGATGGTTCCAAAATGTCAAAATTAAAAATAACAAAAGAACCCTTTCCTCTACTCATTGTTACTTCATTGGAAAAGAGATCTTTTAATAAAAGGACAATGTTAGAATAAGAGACGATCTTTTTTTTTTTTTTTTGAGACAGAGCCTCAAGCTATCCCCCTGGGTAGAGTGCTGTGGCACCACAGCTCACAGCAACCTCCAACTCCTGGGCTCAAGTGAGTCTCCTGCCTCAGCCTCCCAAGTAGCTGGGACCATAGGCGCCCGCCACAACGCCTGGCTATTTTTTTTGGTTGCAGCCGTCATTGTTGTTTGGCGGCCTGGGCGGGATTCGAACCCGCCACCTTAGGTGTATGTGGCTGGCACCTTAGCGGCTTGAGCCACAGGCGCCGAGCCAGAGACAATCTTGATAAACAACTATGTCCATCTTTCTGATTGTCTCATTTGTTGTAAGTAGGACCCTGGTGGCCAAGCACAGCAGACTGTCATCTGGTAGGCTAAAGGCATGGCAAACAGAACCAAGAGGGGTCACTCCAGCTTTCAAGTATTTTGTCAGGTTTATGGTGAGGGGCTTGGGGACTTCTGTAACAGATGCAGCTCCAGCCAAACTTGGAATAGTACTTACAGCACTGCCACACAAGATTTTCCCTTGTTCTTATGGCAAAACCAGAAATGATTTGGACTAATTAAGCACAGAACTTGCATTCAAAAACCAAAAGCCCATTTAGAATTCCCAGGTCTCTTTTCAGCGGTAACACCTTTTCACGGTCTGGGCGGTAAACACATTTCTGTGCACATACACCCCCCATCCCGGGCTGGATTCCACACGGCTGCAGTGACTTTCTGCAAGCAGATAAGGGTTAGCGGAATTCACACATTTCTGTGGCCTCTCATTTCCTTTCTCCTTCTCTGCTACTTCAGCTGGAACGGAGATGAATTTTCCTGCAACGGCCGGTCTCCAGAGGAACACTTCTCTCCACATACGGCTGAGCTTTTCACAGGGTTTCAGAAGTCCCCAAATGATCTCTCCTGAATGCAGAGCTGACCATGCCAGGCCTCCTTGATGGCTCACTGCTGCCTGATACAATCATGCTCAAACTTCACAGCGTGATTGTCTCTGCCCTTCACAAACTGGCCCTGAAGATCCTTCTAGCTCTCCCTGGGGAAGGACCACGGTATTAGCAGTTTCATAACGTGGCCGGCTCTCCCATCCCTGGTATCATTGTTCATGGTACTCCCTGTACCTGAAAAAGTGTGTCTTGCTGTGTCTGCTTGGACAGCTCACATTTGCCTGTAAGAATCATCGTGAGTATTAATTCTCCAGCCTGCCCCACCCCAGTGAGAGAGTTAATCTCCCTATTTTTTATGTTTCCACAGCAGCCTGTACAAACTATTGGTAAAATGGGTTAAAAACTACCTACCACATGAAGTTGTGAAGTTTAAATATAAATACGCACAAAGCGTATTATAAAGAATCCACAGCACTTAACAAATGTGTCTGTATAATCATCGCTGCTGTCCCTATTCAAAATGATACATTTTTGCCATCTGGTTATATACTTTTATGCTGTGCTAGGTAGGATATGAGCTCACAGAGGTCGGAGACCAGATTCTTCTAAATCTCTCACCCCAGCACCTTGCACAATGTTATAGAGTAGGAGTGAAATAAATTCATTAAAAAAAAATTAATTTCCTTTTGGCCCTTAAGTGACATGTTTCACTAGAAAAATGTATAGAGGAAAAAAGTACAAAGGGAAAAAACAAAAACACCAAACACAGCCACAACAGTAGTAGCACTCCCTGGTATATATATTTCCTTTTACTCTCTCTGACACACACATAAGCATAGACTTACCAAGGTAGGCTCGTATGGGTGGTGCATATACAGTTTCTCTCCAATGTCCACTTAACATTACACTATGTGACTTTTCCTATGTCTCTACACATTATATGAAAACATGATTTTAATGATTACTTAAAACATCATATGGAGAGAAGGTAATGTTATTTTGCCAACATCCTATTATTGGACATCCAAGTCATTTTCCATATTTTGCTATTGAAAGTATTTCTTGAGATAAATCGCGCCAAGGGGTAGGTAGACTTGGCCCCAGATTAAATAGTGGGTCCTCACCCCTCTTTAGGAATGATGGTCGGTCTGGTCTAGGAAAAGCAGAGGACAAACTCCTCTTCCTGGGGATGGTTTAAGTGTCTCTTGGAAGGACTAGCAGACATTCAGGGATGAGCTCACTCGGAGGCTGACAAGAGAGGGCTCCAAGAAGCTGTCTCTTCTCCCTCCGTGCCCCCCCCCCCATCCCATTAACATTCCTCCTGGGAGATGGCAGTTCCAAAGGACAAACAGGCATTGTTGGGACTCAAGGGCCCTGAGAGTGGGCCCTGTAACCTGAGCCCCACAGCTTGGATATGCTGGGGCAGGTCACCCTGGGGACGCCATGGTGACAGATGAAAGTGCATCTCGGAGTCCTGGATTGTGTTTCCAGGGCCCAGGTGTGGGGAGATTATCTTTCTGACAAGCCAAGCACTTACCCCAATCTCTACAGCTGCTTTCTCCTCTCTCCCTTGGTCCCAGGCCTACCAGAAATAGCACCCTCAAGCCATTCTATGTCAAAGCCCAGAGCTGTCTTCACCCGAGCCCCTTTGCCTGAAAAAGTTACCAAAAGAACCTGACAAATTGCCTCCCTTTGTCAAGTGAGAGAGTGAACAAACATCCTGTGTTTCGACTGTCCAGGCAGACACATGCCCCCAAGCCCTGGGGTCCGGAGCTCTTCCTGCCAGCCCTCAGTTTGGGGTGCTGAGACTGGGAGCACCGGCATCAGACCTGAGGGGTCTTGCCACTTGCTGACTGCCTGACCTTAGGGGAGCAGTGTGATCTCAGGGCCTCAGTTTGCTCACCTGTGAGAAGGGAAAAATCCTGCTGTTCCAGACTCGCTGTGAGGCTGAAATGAGGCCAGAGACATGAAAGCACGTAGCAGCCCCTGTGTCTAGCAGAGATGCTCCTGTGCAAAGCTGTGGAGCTGTGAAAGGGGCCAGGCATGTTGGAGGAACAGAGCCTCCCTGGGGAGGGCCAGTGGGTCTACACACAAAGGCCTAGGGACCTGCTTAGAGCACTCAGCCAGGCTGCCAGGGTGAGGTGGGGGTGGGAGTGTCCTAATGTGGAAAGGCTGTTCCTATCAGGTCTTGGCAACACACATTCCAGTGTGACTTGGAAACAGCATGGCCTCTAGTCTGGGAGGCAGGAAGGCAAGCCCTGGCAGGCTGCCAGCTGGGGTCCCACCAGAAGCAGGTGCCAGGGTACGGCGGACATGGCACCATGAAGTGCTTGGCTGCCATAGCCCACCCCACGTGTTGTACAACCCAGAGCAGGTTCTCTCTGCAGCACGTGGCTGCCCTGGCTCACTCTCACCTCCCAAAGCTGTCCCTGAAATGGGCAGGGAGTGGACTCTGACAGAACACAGACCACACTCACGGCCTGCCTTTAACCAGATTCCTCTCTTGTAAGATTCAGCATTTTCTGAACACCTACTATGTGCCAGTCACTGTGCTTGACACTTTTGTACATGGGCTCTCATTAGAGCCTCGTAACAATCCTGGGAAGTAGTCATTCCCACTCCTGAGCAGCAGTGAGACTCAGGGGTGAGGGTGATGAGGTCTATTAAAAATGCAAAATCCAGGGCCAGGCGTGGTGGCTCATGCCTGTAGTTCCAGCACAATGGGAGGCTGAGGCATGTGGATTGCTGGAGCTCAGGGGTTTAAGACTAGCCTGAGCAGGAGTAAGACCCTGCCTCTAAAAATAGCCAGGCATTGTGGTGGGTGCCTGTAGTCCCAGCTACTCAGGAGGCTGAGGTAAGGGGATTGGTTGAGCCCAAGAGTTTGAGGTTGCTGTGAACTATGATGCCACAGCACTCTACCAAGGGTGACAAAGTGAGACTCTGTCTCAAAATAAATAAATAAATAAATAAATAAGTGCAAAATCCAAAGTCTGGGTGCGGTGGCTCACACGTGTAATCCCATCACTCTGGGAGGCTGAGGCAGATGGATTGCTTGAGTTCAGGAGTTTGAGACCAGCCTCTGCAAGAGTGAGACTCCTGTCTGTACTAAAAATAGAAAAACTGAGGCAAGAGGATCTCTTGAGCCCAAGAGTTTGAGGTTGCTGTGAGCTATGATGCCTTGGCACTCTCCCCAGGGCGACAGAGTGAGATTTTTAGAAAACTGGTGTTGTTAGCCACAAGGAAGACAGCCTGAATGACTACTGTGGGGAACCAGGGCTACCCAGCTAGCATTCCTCTAGTGCAAAGGCCAGTCCACCTCCCCCTTCTTTACCTCTTAGTTGTAAGTGTGAGCTCTGTGGGCTGTACAGAATGGAACCTGTCCTTCAGGAGCCAGTGGGCCAAAGGACTGACTTGTTCTTATACCGTCCATGAGCCAGACTTCCTGCTCATCTTTCCACAAATACTACCTAATCTGTCCTGCCAATGACCCCCTCTTCCCTCTCCAGGTAACTATTATTATCTTGCAAAAGACAAAAATAGGCATGAGTGAGGGAGGTAAAGTGTCCAATTATATGTGGCCACGAATTGAAGAAATGGTCTGAAGCCAGTTCTGGCTGACTTCAAACCTGTGCCCTTCGATAATGTAGAGTCTTTCCAAGGGAATCCCTGTAGGGCTGGAAGGGCTCACGGCCTTCTGAGTGCAGTGCGGTTCTGGCTAGATTTTTAAATCCCATGAAACTTTCCCCTCAAGAGTTGGTGAATGGTTCTATTGACACAGGGTTCCCCCATTCAAGGCTAGACAGGGAACCCCAGTTTTCTTAGGCCTGGGCAATTTCATGAAGGGAACGCCCTGACCTTTTGCCCTGAGTCAGAATGACTGCATTCATTCATTTGTCAATACTCTCATTAACACTGAAAAGTGTTTCCATCTACCAAGTCCTAGCCAAATGTAATTCTCGAGACCTTACACCCCTAGACAAAGGACTCAGGTGGAGACTTCCCACTTGGGTCCTTCCCTCTGCCAGAAGCTCTGATGCTTTTTAGTCCTTCTGTCCAGAAGCTCTAGTGTTTTCACATCTTCTGTACTCCTTTCTGTCTAATAAAATCCTATCTTACCACTGATCTGTGGACTGTGGTTTCATTCTTCGAATCCCCAAGACCACGGACCTACTGAAGGAAGAAATTCCAGTGACACTATGAGTCTTTAGGACAGTCTTCTCAGCCTGAAATTTGTATCTGTTGCCAGCTCCAAAGAAGGGGACTTAGCTAATGTGCACCTTTCAGACTACAGACACGGAGTTTGTTCAGATCACAAATGCGGTCTGTAGGTGGCGACCCTCCAGCTGGGGCAGGAGGCCCTGAAGGAAGGGGGCGATTTCATATCCCAGCTTTAGGCAATTTTCCAGTCCTAGAAGAGGCATATTCTGAAGCATGACTTGTTCCACGGAAGATCTTGATTCTTGAGACAGAAAAGGAAGGAATACCCTGGTTTGGGGATGAGAGGCTGGGCGTGATAAGCCGCAGACTCTCATCCCAAGGAACGCAGATTGGGAAGCTTTGACCCAAGCTGCAAATGAGCAGGAAATAAGACCAGTCCCTTCCTGCCCTATCTGCCCTCTTTATATATTTTGTTGTGTGCGCTTCAGCAGGAGAGATTCACGTTCAGTAAATACACTTTTAATTGCCTGTCATAAATTCTCTTCTGTCCAGGGGGATGGCAATTTCTAAGGCATATTTAAGAAGTATTTTTCTTTCCTGTAGGGAAATGTATCTAGATCTTTTATGATACCGGAGTCAACCTATTTGAAAGTCTTGCTCCTCCAGGTGCTACTTTAATGTGCAAAGATACACAGTTAAGAATCTAGATGCCAAAGTCAGAATAAATTAAGGGTAGCAGATGGTTAAGCCAATGTTAGTTTTTTCTGTCTCCCATCCTGTACTTAACATGTTTCTATTTATTAAATACTCTATTTACCACGTATTTTTGTAACAACATCCTCTATTTACATCTACCTTTTGGGGAAAGGCCTGTTGCACAGAGGTGTGCATGTGTACAGTGCGCTGCCCCCCGCAGAGCCTGGGGTGGGCTGGCCTTCCTACCCCCGCCTTTGTGAGCACTGCTACTTTTCACGTGCCTTATCTCACAGAAGCCACAAGACAGGCTGGGGAAGGTTTGCAGAGAGGGCCCTCTTCTTCTCCCTTTAGAGATAAGGAAAGTAAGGGCCAAGGTGACTTTCCAGTGTCAATCGGCTAGTGAGGAGCACCATGATGAACCAGCTGACACTGTGGTGACTCAAATTAAAATGCTTAACCTCTATAGAACAGTTTGGGGGTCATAGGCCTAACTCAGGGTAAAAAAAAAACAAAACAAAACAAAACAAAACTGCCACTACCACCACCAACAACAAAAAACAAAAAATAAGGAAGCTGATTCTGGCTTACCTTTTCCTGCCCACCCCAGCATGTTTGCCAAAGGAAAAGGGTCTGTGGAGGTGATTCCATCACCTGACCACACGTCTGGAAATGGAGGCTCTGAACAAACCAGCTGGCCCTATCTGAAGCTTCCCTGCTTTGAAATAACAAACTGAAGTTTCTTCTTATCTGCAATGTCCTCCCAGCCCATCAAACCCCTAGTAGCTTGAAGGGCGAGGCTAAGAGACAGCTTCAAAAGGGCAGAAATCACAGTGCATTTTCATCATCCATTTGAAGGTCTGCAGGGCAGGGCTTTTGATGTCAGCTGGCTTGCCTTGGGCTGTCATTCCTGGTGCCAAAGAACAGTACTTGAGAGACAGGTCTGGATATCAGGAGCTCCTGTTCTTTGCAGATTCAGTACTAATTGTAGCTCTGTTCATTAAATGCTTTCTATTTGCTAGGTACTGGGCTAAGAGCTTTTCATAGAGTATGCGGCTTCCTCACTTCTCCCTGCTGGGTTAGTATTATTACACCCTATTGTACAGATGAAGCCACCCAGGCTAAGAATGGATTATTAATCTGTCTGGGTCACGCTGCCAGTAAGTGGAAGAGCTGGGATTTGAATTTAGGCTTATCCGACTTCAAAGCCTCTCCTTTCCTTTTACCAAAAACAGATAATATAAGGATAAAATCAAATTATTTTCCTGTGATTTTCTATGTATTTTCTCTTCCATTAAGAACTGTACCTGGGCTACCTTTTAGATAACAAACAGGAGTAATTTTGGATACACTTTTTTTCATGTTCAAAAAAAGACAACTATTCTCACTTTTAAATTAATGAAGTCAGCCATCCATATCCATGGGTTCTGCATTAGTGGATTCAACCAACTGCAATGAGATATATCGGGGGAAAAAAATCTGCATCTAAACTCAACATATAAAGACTTTTTCCTTTGTCATTATTTCCCAAACAGTACAGTATAACAACTATTTACATAGCATTTACATTGTATTTGGTATTAGAAATAATCTAGAGATGCTCTAAAGTACACAAGACGATGTACATAGGCTCCATGCAAATACTGGACCATTGTATACAAGAGATTTGAGTATCCCCAGATTTTGGCAGCTGTATGGGGTCCTGGAACCAATCCCTCATAGATACCAAGGGATCACTCACTGTATTCACCAAATGAAGTTAATCATGGAACAGAGTTTCCAGAGTTGTCTGATTTTACTAGTTTGTGACCCTACAATCCCACAAAAATACAAAAAGTGCGCAGTTTGCTAAACTTACCACGTGTAACTACCACGATGGTATAACTGCATTTTACTGAGATAGTCATGCTCAAATGCTCAGTGACCCTCACTAATAAGCAGGCAAAGCAATGCATTTTAATGGCAATGGGAAAATGCTCCAGAGCAGGGAGGGGTTCTTAGCCTTTCCACCATCACAGATGCACCAAATTCCCACTGGCAACATGGCGGCACGTTACTATGCCCACGTTACTGTTAGACAAAGGGCTGGCATCTTTGAAGAATCACTTGGTTCGTTTAAAGCTTCTTTTTGACATATTCATTATTGTTCCCCTCTGTGGGGTAAGACACAGACAACCTTTGGCAGGTTTTCTCTCTGCGATACTAATTGGTGATCTCTGAAGTCCAGTTAATAAAGACTGAAAAAGCATCATGGTTCTCCTTTGCCGAGATCTTTCACTTATCTCTGGTAGGGGACTCGTTTTCAATTGACTCAAGTACAAAGAAAATACCATTTAATTAATGAATGTAATATCTTCAATTAGTAAGGACTAAATATTCTTCTAAAAAGAGAACTCTTCTCTATAGATCTCTATGTTCAGGCGCGCCTCATTGTATCACACGCCACTGTGCTGCATTGCAAAGATACTGCATTTTTCACAGATTGAAGGTCTGTGGCAACCCTGTGTCCTTGGTGCCATTTCTCCAACGGCAGGTGCTCACCTCATGCCTCTGCGTCTCACTTCAGTGATACTCAAACATTTCAAACTTTCCCATTATTATTATATCTGTTATGGTGATCTGATCAGTGATCGTTGGTGTTACTATTGTAGTTGTTTGGGGATCCCACGAACTGTACCCATATAAGACAACAAACATAACTGATAAATGTTGTGTTCTGACAGCTCCACTGGCTGGCAGCCTTTCCCCTTTCCTTCTCCTTGGGCCTCCCTATTTCCTGAGACATAATATTGAAATTAGGCCAATAAATAACCCCAAACTGGCTTCTAAGTATTCAGTTGGAAGGAAGAACCGCTCAACTTTAAGTTTAAATCAAAAGCTAGAAATGAGGCTGGGCGCAGTGGCTCACGCCTGTAATCCTAGCGCTCTGGGAGGCTGAGGGTGGATTGCTTGAGCTCATGAGTTCGAGATCAACCTGCGCAAGAGTGAGACCCCCATCTCTAAAAATACCTAGGTGTTGTGGTGGACGCCTCTACTTGGGAGGCTGTGGCAAGAGAATTACTTAAACCCAAGAGTTTGAGGTTGCTGTGAGCTGTGACGCCATGGCACTCTACTGTCTCAAACAACAAACAAACAAAGCCCCAAAGCTAGAAATGGATAAGTTCCATAAGGAAGGCATGTCAGAAACTGAAATAGGCTGACAGTCAGGCCTCTAGCACCAAACGGTTGTGGCTGACTGTAAAGAAAAAGTTCTTGAAGGAAGAATTTAAAAATGCCACTCTGCACGAATGTTAAGAAAGCAAAATGGCTGTGTTGATATGGGAAAAGTTTGGGTAGCCTGGATAGAGAATGGACCCATCAGCTAAACCCTAATCCAGAATAAGGCCTGAACTCTCCTCGATTCTGTGAAGGCTGAGAAAGGCGAGGAAGCTGCAGAAGAAGAGGCAAGCTAGCAGAGGGTGGCTCATGAGGCCTAAGGAAAGGAGCCATCTCCATAACGTGAGAGCGCAGTCAGCCAGCAAATGCTGAGAGAAGTTGCAAGATGAACGTGGCTACGTTAGACAACAGGTGTTCAATGCAGATGAAATAGTCTCCTAGTGGAAGAAGATGCCATTCGGGAATTTCATAGCTGGAAAGAAGTCAATGCCTGGTCCTTTAAAGCTCCAAGGCTTAGGCTCACCCTCTTGTGAGGGAGTCATGCAGCTGGAGATGGGAAGTTGAAGCCAGGGGTTCATTCAGCATTCCAGAAGTCCTAGCACCCTTAAGAATTATGCTGAATCGATTCTGCTTGTGGTTTATAAAAGGAACGACCACACATCTGTGTACAGCATAGTTTAACAGAATATATTTTAAACCCACTGTTGAGAACTACTGCTCAGAAGAAAAGATTCCTTTCACAATACTACTATTCGTTGACAATATACCTGACTATGCAAGAGTTCTGACGGAGATGTATAAGATTAATGTGGTTTTCATGCCTGCTAATATAATATCTATTCTGCAGCTCATGGATTAAGGAGTGATTTTGACTTTCGAATCTCATTATTTATGAAATACATTTCATAATGATGTATCTGTCATAGACAGTAATTCCTCTGACAGATCTAGGAAAAGCAGGTTGAAAATCTTCTTGAAGGGATTCACTATTATATATGTCATTAAGAACATCTGTGATTCAGAGGAGGTCAAATTATCAACACTACCAGGCATTTGGAAAAAGTTGATTCCAGCCCTCATGGGTAACTTTGAGGGGTGTCACAGAAGAAGTAACTGTGAATGTGCAGGAAATAGCCAGAGAACTAGAATTGTAAGTGGAGCCTGAAGATGGGACTGAATTGCTCCAATTTCGTGAGAAAATTTCAATGGATAAGGAGTTGCTTCTTACAGGAAAAAAAAAAAAAAGAAAGTGGTTTCTTGAGATGGAATCTACTCCTTGTGAAGATACTGTGAATATTGTTAAAATGGCATCAAAGAATATTATATAAACTTAGTTGATAAAGCACAGCAGGGTTTGAGAGTATTGATTAAATTTTGAAAAAAGTTTTCCTGTGGCTAAAATGCTATCAAACAGCATCACATGCTGCAGAGACGTCTTTTGTAAAAGGAAGTCTCGGTCGATGTGGCAAACTTCAGCATCATCTTATTTTAAGAAATTTCCACGCCACCCCAGCCTTCAGCAACCACCACTCTGATCAGTCAGCAGCCATCAGCATCCAGGCAAGAAACTCCACCAATCAAAAAATTCTAACTTGCTGAAGGCTCAGATGATTATTGGCATTTTTAGCAATATGTATGTACTTTTTTTTTTGACATAATGTCATTGCACACCTAATAGACTTTAATATAGTGTAGATATAACTTGAGCATTGGGAAACCAAAAACATTTGTGTAATTCGCTTTACTGTTGTGGACTGAACCTGCAATGTTTCTGAGGTATGCCTGTATTTGATGCACTCTGATATAATTAATAAGACCATATTAAATCATGCCCACTGTGTACAGGTGCATCCACTCAATGACCACAAACCAGTATGGTCTGGATAGCCCTATACTACATTTTTTTTTTAAGCTGTTGCCCTGGGTAGAGTGCTGTGGTGTCATAGCTCACATCAACCTCAAACTCTTGGGCTCAAGCTACCTTCTTGCCTCAGTTTTTCTAGTTTTAATAGAGATGGGGCCTCACTTTGGCTCAGGCTGGTCTTGAACACATGAGCTCAAGCAATCTACCTGCCTTGGCCTCTGAGAGTGTAAGTATTACAGGCATGAGCCACTGCACCTGGCCCCTGTACTAAATATTGTCTATAAACAATGAAGAGACTAAAGACCAGAGAGGGGACCCAACTTGCCCAAGGCCACACAGCTTCAGGAACCAACACTCCCTGGCTATGAAAACCCTTCAACCACAGGACGCACAGCTTCTGTGTGTGACTGGACTGTGATCTGGGCTTGAGGTAGGGAATGGAGTAAGGGTGGGGGTAGGGTGTTTGGGGGGTCTGGCCAAGGCCTGGAAAGGCAGAGAGAGAGACAAGATTTTATTCCCAAACACTGCCTTTTCAGAAAACTTTAAAAAGTTTGCCTTTACAGTCTGGAGGAGTTTTTCATGTTTTAGCTCATGCCGAATTATTTTATGCTTTAGCTGTAAACCTCCGACAGAGAGAGTGTAGGGCAAGGCTGACCCAGCGGCTTTAACTATGGCTGTGCTGCCATAAAGCTCAGGTTACAAGGATCACTTCTGGTGCCAAGGCAGTTTAACAAGTATGAATGCGCATAATTTGTTCCAGTTGTCGTGCCTCAGCGCAGAAAGGGTATTTCTGGGGTGGGGCTCCCCACACTCCTGCCAATGTGGTTCCCATTACCGGCTGCAGTGCCTTGTTGAAGTTCCCTCCACGCCCAGGAAGGGCCTGTTATGTCTCAACTGCTCAACTATCAAGTCTCTGTAAAGGTTCAGAGGGTTTCTGCGTTCTGAGAGGAGGCGCTCCTTGTTACAAACAGCACCCAGACTCACTAATCCCAAGATACCTGTCCAAAAGTCCATTGCTGTTGGTCAGTCTCTCTCCAATCTAAGTAGTCTCTCTCATTTTTTTATTTTGAAAAATCTCAACTGCTCAGAAAAGTTGAAAGAACAGTACAAATACACCCATGTGCTCTACACCTAAATCTGTCAGGTGTTAATAGGTTGCCACACTGTTTTATCTTTACATATAAAAATTTTTTTCTGAACCATTTAAAATGAAGTTGCAGACATCAGGAACTCTTTAAGAAAATCAGCATGTGTCTCCTAAGATTAAGGGCATTCTCCCAGGTAATCACAATTTCGTATCACAATTAAGAAAATGAACAATTATTCCATGTCACCCATATGCACACCATATTTTAAAATTTCCCCTGTTCTTCCCAACTGTCTTTTTTAATAGCCTAATACTTCAGGATCTAATTAAGATGTGTTTGGATGTTGCTATCTTTTTTTTTTTTTAGCTTCTTTTAATCATCAGGAACCTCCTACCTACTCAAATACCCCCATTCCCTTTTTTCATGGTATTAATATTAACTTTATGGCAAAGTCCAGGCCAGTTTTTCCCCAGTTGTATAACATTTTGAATGTGTCTGTTTCCTCCTGTTTAGATTCAGGTTAGACCTTGTGGCAGGTGTATCTCCTGCGTGATGAAGCGTGCTTCTTATTGGATGATAGCAGCATGGCTCACTAATGCAGTGCTGTGTTTGGTCACTTGGTTAAGTGGTGACTCCTGATCTCTCCACTATAAAGGAACCCTTTAACCTTTATAGTTAGTAAGTAATCTGTGACACAAAGTCCAATCACCTCGAATAAGTTATTTAAACCACGTCTACCATCTCCCCTGCTATCCATCCTCCTCTAGTTTTAGCCTGTATACCCCGACAATGGCCTTACCAAGGTCACTACTGCCCATGCAGGTGCCCAATCAAGGAGCATTTTCATGTTTGCATTCTTGAACCCTCAGCAGGACTGGATGGTGACGCTAAGGCCCTTCCTTGAGGTCAACATCTTCATCTTATTTGTGCCAGGATTCTGGGGAACAGCTCAGTATCTGGCACCCAGAAGGTGCTGCAGAAATCTCTGCAGAATGAACACATACCTTGAAAGGAAATCAGGATTAAGAAAAGGTCTGGCTTTGAATCCTAGCTCTGCCACTCTCCATAAACAGAAAAGGTTCATCTGTATCAGTGGTTTTCAAACTTGGAAAAATCCTAATATTAGAAGTGTTCTTTAAACAGGATCTTTACTCAGAAGCCAAGGTGGGAAACTGATAAAAAGGGAGCTGCTTTTGTGGAAACAGGCAGGCAAGGCCAAACGAGGTGCCTCCCTAGAGTAGGGGCCTGGGGAAGGATCAGAGGGGCTCAGGGAGAAGGGGAATGGGGACATTCTGGTGGGCTGTAACTGCAGGCAGCAAGTTGGTGCTGTAATCTACAGTGTTGGATTTCAACAGTGAAAGGAGCAGCTGGGGAACTGAGTCTGGTCTGGTCAGGTGTGGGCCTGCTTCCCGTGGAGAGGGAAACAAGCCAAGCCAGGGGAGCTGGTGCTGAGCGGGTGCAGGGGCAAGGCGGGAAGTCAGGCATTAGCACTGCCCTCTCTCTGTGGCGGTTTCCTCCTCTGAAGTCCTTTGTCCTCTGAAAGCTCTTTGATTCTTTCTCTCCATTATTTCAGTGTTCCTCCCGGGAGGGGAGCGCATCAGTGGATGAAGAGCCGAGTTAGCAGAGGCCTCCCATGCTCGGAGAGGCCCAGGGCCATTCTGTGGAGGGATTCGATGACCTGAGAAGCCTGCCCATTGTTCAGGCCTTACAGGGCCACTGCCCCTTATCATTAACCCACCTCAGGACAAAGGCCATCACCAGCTCAGACAAATAAGCTGCTTAGCCAGGCCTCATGCATCATCTTGTCACCCACACAGCCCAAACAGGAGCATCTGAAAAGAGCCAAGGGCTGGAGTGCAACTCAGCGGCTTCCATTCAGGGGCCCTCTGGCCGGGAGTCGGGGATGGCTATCAACTTGTGCCTGCGGCCTCACCCTCTGTGCAGGAGGGTGGGGTGCAGGGGAAAGAACTCTCTGGTCCACTTTGGAAGTTCTCCTAGGCCCTATGGCTTCCTGAGGGTCGTCAAGAAAGGAGGGTGATGGTTGTTGATAAGTGAGGCCTCCTGGTTGGGTAAGAGGAGACTGTGTGGAAAGGCCAAGCACACCTGGGATCCAAAACGCCACTTTCGATTTGTGTGACCTTGGGCAAGCCTCAGCCTTTCCTGAGGCTCAGGTCAATAAATAACAATGATAATAATAATAATAGAAATCTCCTCTTATTAAGACTTTCCAATAACCAGGTACTTTGCTAAGCACTTGAAGCACTTGAGTCACACCCACAAAGTAGTTATTATTATCCCCACATACACATGAGGAGGAAATTGAAACTCAGAGGTTGCTTCATTTGCTAAAGATCATAGCTAATAACAAAGGAGCTGAAATTCAAAGCCACACTCTCAACTCTCCTGCGGTGGAGCCTCCCAGCTGTGCAGCCGCAATGGGTGGGAAAGGTGACGGGCCCTACACAGCACCTGGGCCCTGGGTGCTCAGTCAGGGAACTCACGCTTCTGTTCTGCAATCCCAGGTTGATGGGGCCCTCCTTGGCTCCTAAGGCAAGCCCCCCTCCAATGAGCTCTGAAGTATGTGGGGTACAGAGCAGCACACCTGCCCTCAGGCCATGCTCTTCACTCTCTCCCCACGGCAAACACCAGGATAATGGAGCCTGCAAAAGGGCTGCTCCCTGATAGCGGGGAGCGCGGGCCGTAAAGCAGGTCCCTGCTGCACCAGCTCTTCTGTCACTGCCTTCCCTGCTGGCTCTGCAGTGAACCACTGTGCTTGCTTTACACGTGCCCTATGCACATGGGTGCACACGGAGGGCACAGATGAGGTCTGGCCGCAGCCCCTCTCCAGCGAAAGCCCCCACACTGAGCACACACCAGGAAAAGTCTGCTAATGAACGGATGGATGAATGGACAAATGAATGAGTGTTGGAGGAAATAAACATTTCCAGACTCCACAGAGAGGCAGGGAGCATTTGGCTGCACACAAATAACTGATGTGCAAAGCACAAACATCTAGGCTCATCCTTATACTACAGCCTTCATCTTATGCTGCTTGGGTTGCCATAACAAAATTGCATAGGCTGGGTGTTTTCTTTTTTTTTTTTTGAGACGGAGCCTCAAGCTATCCCCCTGGGTAGAGTGCCATGGCATCATGCTCACAGCAACCTCCAACTCCTGGGCTCAAGCGAGTCTCCTGCCTCAACCTCCCAAGCAGCTGGGACTATAGGCATCCGCCACAACGCCTGGCCATTTTTTGGTTGCAGCTATCATTGTTGTTTGGCGGGCCTGGGCTGGGGATTCGAACCCGCCACCTTAGGTGTATGTGGCTGGCGCCTTAGCCACTTGAGCCACAGGCGCTGAGCCAGGCTGGGTGTTTTCAATAACAAATTTATTGTTCTATAGTTTTAAAGGCTGAAAAATCTAAGCTCAAGGTTGTGGCAGGCGTTGGTTTCTGGTGAGGTCTCTCTTCCTGCCTGGAAGACACCTGCATTCTTGCTGTGTCCTCACTTGGAGGAGTGAGAGAATCTTAGAGTCTCTGACTCTTTTAGAAGAACAACCAGTTCTATCAGATCAAGACTCTACCTTTATGACTTTTATTTAGCCTTAATCACCCGCTTAAAGGCCCTGTCTCCAATACTCACAGAGGGTTAGGTTTTAACATCTGAATTTGTGGACAGACGCAATTCGGTCCACTGCAGCCCTACAGACCCATAACACTAAAGCTGACTTTGGGACAGAGCCTGAATAGGAAAACTCGTCTGAGGTCCTCGGGAGTTAGCCTCTCTGTCCAGGAGGGTCCCCTGAATGTCCCAGTCTGCAGCTCCACATACCCTGGCGTGTTCCCCTAGCCTGTTTCTCTCACCAATGCCTGCTTTACAGCAGAGTTCTGTAGGTGTGTGTCTGTCTCCCTGCCAGACAAGGGGCGAGCCAACTCCTTTCTGTTCTCCATGGGCCCTGGCACACAGTAGGCCCTTAATATAATTTGCTGAGTTGAATTGGTTCTGTAGGATAAGCAAGTCTCATGGTTTCCCCAGATCACTGCAAATCGGAAAGACCTTCCCTCATTCTCATTCTAAACTAATGAGGTTCAGAATCCTTTGCTTTGAACATCAGCAAATGTCAGCACTGTGCTGAGTCTGCACCAAAGTGAACAGCTAGAGAGAGGGGAGGCCCCTGCAAAGAAGGGCTGGCTGCCCTGCGGAGGAGTCAGGACTGGAGCTGCCAGCAGCAGGGCGCCTAGAGAGGGTACTGGCAGGAGCTCTGTGAGAGGGATCACAGGGATGGATTAAAGGGAGAGATGGGGGGCAGAGAGGCTGGAGAGGGTGCTGCTGCAGTGGTCTGGGGAAAGAAGACATAGTGGGAAATGTTTTGGCTCAGGGAAGCAGAATTTTGCAAAATTAGCAGATAGGTACAGTCATCTTAACTTTCTTTGTTTTTCCCTCTCCGAATGACAGCAGACAGGTGATTACAACCTTAGTCTTTATTAAATCACCTCCTGACCTCCTGAAAGTGTTCTGTTTTTTGTTGGTTTTTTTTTTTTTTTTTGCCAAGGAAGACCAGTGAACATTGAGCATCTGTTTTGATCTTAGCATCTTTTATTATTATTATTATTTTTAAATTTGGAGATAGGAGCTTGCTCCGTTTCCCATGCTGGAGTACCGTGAACTCCCAGGCTGGAGGTATCCTGCCTCAGCCTCCTGAGTAGCTGGGACAACAATTATGTACCATTACGGTTGACTAATTTCTTTATTTTTATATTTTTTAGAGCTGTGGTCTCACTATTTTGCTAAGGTTGGTGTTGACCCTCCTGCATCAGCCTCCTGAGCTTCTGGGATTGCAGGTGTGAGCCACTGTGTCCAGCTCCCCCAGATTGCTATTCTTAACTCCCTTCTACAGATGGGCCACTGGGTGAGATAGGTGAGCTTGGTGAGGTCACGCAGCTAATGGGGAGGAGAACTTGGGTCACATTAGGTGTGTATTTCCGGAGAGTCTCCATTGGGGCAACCCAGGAGAGGTTTTTGAAGGTATTATTATTGTTAGCTGGTTCCCAGAGTTATTTATAGAAATATGATCCACCAGGAGAGTAGGAGTGGAGCATAAACGAATTACCAGCCATTTTCCTTTGTTTTCAACTCCAGGCCAGCAGGAAAAAGCATCACAGCATTCATCTGGCACCAAACATCAACGCTCTTTTGCTGGAACTGTAGAGAATGGCAGTTCAGGGGCCCTAGCAAAGAAGGATCTAAGGCTGTTTCAAAGACCCCAGTCTGTGTTTGTTTAGCTGCTGCCTTGGGCTGACTCCCCTACCCTAAATCTTTGGAAATCACCCAGGAGGAGGAGGGGGCCTAAAACTCAGGACTCCCAGGCAGAGCTGTTAATTGCTGGGGCTCCTCCAAGCCAGGAGGGGTGAGAGCCGTAGCAATCAGTCTTCCCTCCAGGGATATCTGGCCAAAAATTTCTGGGTTCCAGAAGGGGCATAAGGAAACGAACTTTCATTGGACACCTATCATGCAGCAGTCACTGTGCTAGAAGCCTTGCCCACATTTTTCATTTACACAACAGTATGTGAAGTACAGTAGGCCCTCCACGACTGTGGGTTCCACCAGTGGCAGATGAAAAATATTCAGAAAAAAATCCAATGAAACACAAAAAATAATACAAAAACAATACAGTACAACAACTATTTATGTAGCATTGGCATTGTATGAGGTATTATAAGTCATCTAGAGATGATTCAAACCATGCAGAGGATGTGCATAGGTTATACGTCAATTCTGTGCCATTTTATATCAGGGACTTGAGTATCCTTGAATTTTGGTATCTGACGGCGGGTCCTGACACCAATCCCTGGAGGATACCGAGAGATGACTGTGCTATTAAAACCGACATGGACTGCTGAGGTGCCTGCTTCTCCATTTCACAGAGGAAGACACTGAGGCTCAGAGAGGTTAAGCAGATTGCCGTGACTGCACAGCACAGCAAGGACCTGTAGGCTTCTCCTCCCATCGCTCCACATTGTGTCCTTTCTGGTTTTTTCTGGCCTTAGTCCTTTTAGGTCTCGTAAAGCACAGGGAATGTTTCTTTAGTTGTTTAATCTCAAACAGCTACATAAATAATGGCAGTTCAGAAGGAGAGGGAGGAGAGGAAGGTAGGGGGAGGGTGAAGAGAAAGCCACATGGTTTCCTGGTCCAAATCAGGAGCCATCAACCAGTCATGGGGGGGGGTCAGCTGAGCTCCCAGCTCAGACCTGATGACAGGGCAGAGGGCAGGAGGCTGAGGGGGAGGGGGGAACAGATGGCTCCGAAAAGACAACACTCAGGAAAAGAAAGAAGGATGGGTTCTGGGAGCAGCAAGAGATGTATATTCTTAAAGCAAGCAAGCTACGGGGGGTAGCATTAAAATCCCAGCCAGAACGCTGGAAAAAGCCACACGTAAAGCTTTGTGTACCTATGGACGTGATTTTAGATGATAAACCGTGAGAATGGCAAGTCACGTTCAGGACGGCGCCCACATCCTTTCAGCCCTTTGGCTGATGTTGAAGAGGAAGTCTCAGTTTGGCAGTGGTGTGTTTTTAACATCTAACACTCCAATGTCCCTGCTTAACAAAGGGAAGCAAATCTCAGCTCCGTGTCCTCGAGCAGGCATTCTCTCGCCAGGATAGGGTAACCTGCTTTCCCAGCATTTATTTTTACAGTTACCTTCTATTTATAGCAAGTCATACACTTGCCATATGGCAAGCGAATTACAGCAGGAATAGACAATTTCCTTTTGAAATAAAAAAAATTCACTTAAGTAAAAAAAGTTTGGAAAAGGCAACAGTTTAAAGGAACATAAATAACTGTGTAGGTGGGCATGCCGCTGTGGCACAGATATGACAGTGACACAGAAATGAGTAAGATTTGGCAATGTTGATTTCATACAGTTCTCTCACTGCCCAGAGTAGGAAGCTGAGGAACCAAAGGAAGAGGTTCTCCCAAGGTTAGAGAACCCCCAAGGACACACAAGCAGGTGTCCCTGTCATCAGGTCTGAGCTGGGTGCTTTGAGCTCAGCTGCACTCCCCATTACTGGTTAGTGACAGCGATGGGGTCAGGCCTAGGCTGCCACACAAGCAGGTGTCCCTGGTGCCACTTTTCTAGGTGAGGCTTATGGCTGGAAAGCTGGGCTTACAGGATAGCGTGGGCTGCACGGGTTGGACCTGACCATCCATGGATGTATCCCAACCTCCACAGTGGTTCAAAGCGGTGCAGCCCACGGGCCGCTCTGCATATACCAAGCCTGTTCCCTCGAGTGTACATGCTGCTGTGCTCAGAGCCTCCTCCTCACTTTCCCAGCCTCACAGGACTGTCAGTGGGTCCAGTGAGAGGGTGGAGGAGAATGAGCTTCAGGAATGAGAGGCCCACACCAATTTCAGCTATGATAATCTCCCAAACTCTCCTTGGCCTCCTTCCAGTCGCCTTTTCAACTGTCTGGACGCTGAAGTGTCAGGAGATGTTTTAAAATATGGCCTGGTGTCCATGAGGGCTTCGCAGAGGAGGCCACTAACATTGCCATGGGGGCACAAACCAGGCGTAGTTTCCAGATGGAAAAAGCCTGGGCACACAGCTATGTACCTTCCATGGGGGTGGGGGGTGGTGGTCCAGGAATTCTTAGATGCAATCAAGCCATACATGAAAAATGTTATTTTTGTACCTTTTAATACAACGGTATTTGGGGAAATTAGTGGAAAAGGAACTGCAAAGAGTCTACAATTGTGTCACATGAGTGACTAATTAGAGGCCCTGGTTCTCCCAAGACATTCAGTTACATTAATTCAAAGTATGACCTGTTTATTTTGCGAGGTCAGGAAGAAGCCTTACCTCCTAGAAAGCCAACATGGCAATTAAATTAGAGTCATCAGAGTTTGCCCTAGGTAATGTATGAAAAAGGGCCTTGTACACTATACATAAACAGAAGTGACCTCCGTGAGGTTGTCACCACTGCCCCCAATTAGGGGGCATAATCATCTGCCCTGGTGGGCAGCTGCAGGTGCGGGCTGGCCTAGTTAAGGGGGGCACCTGGGAGCATAGAAGGGCACAGGCTTCGGGGCCTCTCTGCACTTGGGCAAGTCACTTCATCTCTGTCAGTCTCCGCAGTGTAGCATGCCTCTGGCTCAGGGCCTATTGCTAGGATGGAGCTTGTGCATATGTGGGGAAGCTGTGCTGCCAGGAAAGAAGAAGAAAGGAAGCCGACTTCGTTGCAGTTTTGGATTTTAGCTCCTACACGTGCCGGGCACTGCACTCAGCACTGAAGATACAGCGTGGACAAGGCCGTCCTCAAGGAACTTAGAGCTGTGTGAGGAAAGCGGATGCGTGACTGGCCAGGTCCCAGACTGCTCAGGGAGAGTGTAGACAGAAGGGAGGAGGGCATCACAGAGGGGGCCACACACAGGAGGGGCTGTCAGGGAGGCTCTTTGAGAAGTGACCACTTGCCTCCTTCCTCCTGAATTCCCAGGCCTGAGAGCCAGGCAGCCATGGTGCTGGCCTCTTGCATACTCCTCGTGCTGCAGAGGGGCAAACAGCAAGTGTGTCTACACATCTTCAAGTGTTCTTTCTAGCTGCCTCTAAAACCAGGTATGAATTACGAATCTTTCCAAGCACTTGTCTCCTCACTGGGAAAAAAAAAAAAAGGCAGAACTGGGCCAGGTGGTTCATGCCTATAATCTTAGCACTCTGCTAGCACTCTGGGAGGCCAAGGTGGGTGGATTGCCTGAGCTCAGGAGTTTGAGACCAGCCTGAGCAAGAAGAAGACCCCACATCTACTAAAATAGAAAAACTAACTGGATGTTGTGGTGGGGGCCTGTAGTCCTATAGCCCCAGCAACTCAGGAGCCTGAGGCAAGAGGAACTCTTGAGCCCTAAGAGTTTGAGGTTGCTGTGGTGAGCTATGACATTATCATACTCTACGGAGGGCAACCAAGTGAAACTCCGTCTCAAAAAAAAAGGTACAATTCAGGATCACCATCTATATGCTAAAACCCTAAAACTCTGAGACCAGAGTTTTATCAAAACTTATTTGGTGGCAAAGCCTGACCTGAATTGACATGACACTTGGAGTCTTTTTAAAATCCCACTAGTGTTAACTATTTATACATTCTACTGCAGAAAGACTGATGTATTCGATTACTAGGGGAGTGTTAGGAAAAATACAGATATATATATATATATATGTACTCTATTTTCTTTCTGAATTCTGAAATGCATTTGATTGTAAAAGTTTCATTTAAAGAATTTTGATTGGGGGGCGGTGCCTGTGGCTCAGCTGGTAGGGCGCTGGCCCCATATACCGAGGGTGGCTGGTTCGAACCCAGCCCAGGGCAAACTGCAACAAAAAAATAGCTGGGCGTTGTGGCCGGCGCCTATAGTCCCAGCTACTGGGGAGGCGGAGGCAAGAGAATTGCCTAAGCCCAGGAATTGGAGGTTGCTGTGAGCTGTGACGCCATAGCACTCTACTGAGGGCAATAAAGTGAGACCCTGTCTCTTAAAAAAGAAAAAAAGAATTTTGATCTCATAAAAATACCTATTTTTAAGAGTTTCTCTGCTTAAAATACCTTTACCCTTCAGTCTCTGGGAAACATCTACAAACATTTAAAATTTCATTCTGAATGAATGAAGGAAGAAATCAGTTTGTCTTGCAACCAAGAGTTAAGTATTTAACTCTACTTAGATGGTGTAATAAGAATTTATTTACCAAGAGTGTCTTCTGATGCAAGAGAGTTAAGTGATGAGCAATATTGCCTGAAAACGTTACACAACCCAATGTCCTTTATCCTTGAAACTCAGTAAGTATGCACACCCAAGCAACAAAAATAAGTTCCACAAAATTCGTAGTGAAGGGAGACAAAAATCCCCCTGGACAATTCTTATCAATACTGAGAAACAGGCACAATTTTTGCCTTCTGATTTCACAAACTGACTTAAAAGGACCCCAGCAGACTCCCCCAGGGACTCTGGATAGGTTCTAAATGAAGTTGAATTTTTTGTTTTGTTTTGTTTTAAGAAAACACTTTTAGAAGGAGCTTGCATACATAGCAGTGTTTCCCATTTAGAAAGAAAAATAAACACTCCTCCGCTGGGTTGGAAGTCAAAACAAAATAATCCCAGCTGCTTAAGACCCGAGAAAGTTAATGAAACTGCCAAACAACAGTGATTCTGACCAGTGAGCAATTTGCAAGGCAAGGCAGGAAAGGCACAGTGCTGAAAAAAAGAAAATAGACAAGAACGGCCCAGCATCCAGGGCTTGGCAAGGGGAGCGGCACCCAAGTTTAACATCTACGTCATCTCGTCTGATTTATCTTGAAAGTCCTGCAGTCCTCACAAAAACAAAACTGAAAGATTTTATGGTATGGCATCAGATAGACCTGGGGCTCAAATCTGGCTCTATCACGTAGAACTTGTGCGATTTAGAGGAATTTATTAACTTCCCTGGACCTTAGCTCCAAGGAAGCTAACGTGCGTGGCCTGTGTCACAGGGTAGACCAACGATTATGTGAGAGATAAAATGCCTCTCTTGCGAGAGCTGCTCCACAAAGGTCTGTGATACGAGTAACAGGAATCCATCAACCTGGCATTCTTTTCAAATCAGTTTGCTTTGGTGGAATTCCTCTTATCATCTCCAACCTCCTATTAAAGAGAGAAGACAGAAATTTTAAAAAGAAAGAAAATAGGGGCTCTGGAGCCAAGCAGGCTTAGGTTTGAGTCCTTGACATGCCCCTGGAGAACAGTGAGCAATGGGCCAGTCACTGCCCCTCAGTTTTCCTGAACAGCGAAGTGGATGTAAATTGAAGCTCAAATAAGATAGTGCATATAAAGAAGAGACTCACCCACAGAAGGTACTTGTGAATGTAAGTTCTCCCACACCCCCTACCCTCTAACCTAGGCTTTGAGAAACTGACAGCCTTCTCTGAGCTGTTTCTTCCCTGACCCTCCTCTAAGTAGTAACCCCTAAGTTTTAAAGCCTCTTCACTTTAGAATTTAGATAGAAACAATTCAGGATACGTTTGATATTTATTCTGAAAACATTCCATGGGGTAGGAACAAACACCTACTTAATCCTAACCACTGTCGTTGCTTCTCAACTGTGACCAGTTGATATTTTAGTGAAATCTTTCTTCATATATATCGGTGATTTGTGGTTGCTTACCCATGCGGGGATTCTGATAACAGAAAGAGCTACTTCCCTTGTTTTCTTCTCCTCCGGGATGGTGAGCTGTTCCGTGATGCCCTATGCGTTCTCTCTGCACTTTGCATGGGGATTTTATAATAGCAGGGCAGTCCTGAGGCCTGGCAGACCTGGGATCACAGCCTTAGGCTGGAGTTGACACAGCTGTGGGCAGAGGGCCTCTAGGGGAGATGCACGAGAGCCAGCCTAAGCTCCTGCAAGGGGGTAAGGCCTCATTTTCAGCCTTTAGGAGCCAGAGAGGCATCCTTTGTCATTTAAAATACATCCTGAATTAAGTCCGGAGGTGTGTGGGCCCTAAGGCAATTGCTCTGTTTAGGGTGATCTAGAAAGGCTGGGGGTGCGGAGATAGAGAAGGGAGATAGGGAAGTTTTATCAGCTTGATAATTTTTAAATTCTATGACAAACCAGGAAGCTTTTCACCATTTCACAGACAGAGCAACTGAGATCTGAGAGGTTAGGAACCCTGCCAGAGCAGTGCGTTTAGGACCAATATCTCCCTGGACTTTATAGCCATTTCTCTCTCTGCTACCCTGTGGTCATTAAGTTTGCATTGCTTGCTCCTTGGTTCACTCATTCACTTATTAAATGAACACTAAATGAAAAGTATCCGGAAGGCCCGGCCCCAAAGGGTTTGAAGTGGTTCTCTCTGGGAAGAAGGATTACAAGAGAACTGAAAGTTTTACCTTAGCGTACTATGTGAATGTTAACAAGCCCTGTTACTTTTATGATTGGCAAAAGCTGTAAGGATAATCCCATTAAAATAATTTTCCTTTCTTTTTTTTTTTGATGTTTTTGGCTGGGGCTAGGTTTGAACCTGCCGCCTCCGACACATGGGACCAGTGCCCTACCCTTTTGAGCCACAGCGCCGCCCAATAATTTTACTTTTTTTTTTCTTGGAAAAAAAGTCAAACAAAACCCTAAAAACATTTAGTGGGTCCACGACACTAAATGGCTCTCTCCTCTTCATTCGGCAGTACTAGGTCCCTGCCAGTACCCGCAGATCCTTTGGCTAGAAGATCCTTGGTGTGGGCCTGCAAGGGACAGGAAGGTGGCAGGCAGGCTCCAGCCATGGGTGGACTCACTGGGTTCTCTCATGACCCCACTGTCAGAGGAGTAGGCCTGTAAGGACCCAGATGCTCCCTTCAGGCAAGGGCCATGTTTATTAACGTTGAGAATGACACTCAGAGCAAGACCTTGGGGAAGGAATCCAAAGTGTCTCAGGGTCCCCTGGGGAAGCCGGAGCACAGAGAAGCTGGGTTGAGCATATAGCTGGAGGCCAAAGTCTTCCCCCTTCCCTGCACATCAATAATGCAATAATGCCATCGGTTTGCCCCAGAATTCACAGCAAAGTGATTGCTCTTGTTCAGTTAATTAGCAAAGGGAGAGATTAAGGACTTTAATCTCTTGCCTTCTCTTTTACCTGCAAGGCTTATTTCTCAGAAACCAAAAACATTATATATAGAAAATATGAAAAATAGATACATACATGGTGGATACAGCCTATATGTATATACACACATATACATAACATATACACATACATATATATTTTTTCTTCTTTTTTCCTCTTTCCCAGTAAGCTTGAGAAGGTAACTGGCAGGGAAAACTCTCTCAGTAGCACATGACACCCATAAAATCAGAGTGCCTTAGAGATTGCTCCATCACTGGCAAGATGGGGAAACTGAGACCTGGTGGCACAGCTAAAAGGTACAGAGGACCAGTGACGCTGAACCACCAAAGGGACGACCCCACCCTTGGGGAGCCAAGGGAAAGGCCCTGAAGGATGGTTTAAATGTGGTGCCCAAAATCCTATCAGAAGAGAATCATCAAGGCCAAAGATCCCAATGATTTTCCAAGAGAGCAGAGACTGGGAAGGAGGGTGGGTGATGACTACCCTTCTTTGTCATTTGGTGTGTGTAAGGGGCTCAACCCAGTACCTAGGGGACCTAGGTGACTTTCAGCATGTGGCCTTGCATACCCTGCCAAGGTCAATGCCTACTTACTACCCAGCTTCCTAGTTTAAAAGAGCTGGGGCAGGCAGAGTTCCCATCTCCTCACCTTGCGTTCTTTGTCCATGTTTTCCCTTGGCCCAGAACAGGTTATTAATCTCCTTGGTAATAATCTCTGCCTGGCACCCCTTACTTACGCCTTAGGATCCAGCAAGCACCTCCTGCAGGAGGCATTTCCTAATTCTCTGGGGCAGAGTAGAACTTCCTCCTCAGTCATCTCACAGGCTAGGTTCCCACCTCCCTTCCCACCTTCACCTGTAACAATCTACTCCCTATAGAGGAGAAGGCATCTGACGCTTCCTGGAGCACTCGTAAGTGGAGATGTAGTAGAGCTTCCACATGCCTCTCTCTGTCTATCCTCTACAGCGGTGATTTTCAACCAGTGTGCCATGAAAATTACTCAAGATCATTATTTTTGAAAGACGTTCAATGCACAGTAAATATATTTTGTTTACTCTTTTTTTGATCAATATAATTTAAATGTGCCATGGAAGTTTACCTATGGGTTCAAGTGTGCTATGAGATAAAAAGGTTGAAAGACACTGGTCGAGGGAGATGGAGGTGCCCGGAGCAACGAATGACATTTAGTAAACTCCTTCTCTGTGCCAGGCCTGGTGATGGGCACTCATCACGAGGTTTGCACTACATAGCCCACTTTACACTTGAAACAAGTTTGGAGCGGCGATGCAACTTATCCAAAGTCCTAACCCAATGACATCTGTATGTAATTCAAAGCTATCTGATTCCAAAGCCGGTGGACTCTGCCCTATACTTCTTTGAATTTCTGCTTCCATTTTCAGAATCTGGTCCAGAATTTAGTGCCACTCAAGCACTTAGAAATAAATGTTTGCCTGATCAACACACAACCTACAGTGGCTATTTGTGGGAAAACTGTCATTTCCTCTTCTCTCTTCCTTACATCAGAAATCTTGGGGCCATTAGGGGGTTCCCAAGGTTACCCAATGTACACCATCTCCCACCTCTAGAGGTTTGAATCCCTAGCAGGGACTCATTGCAAAGAAGAGGACTGGCTTCTGCCGGAAGCAGAGAGGGCAGGTACCCTGGCCCAGGTCTAACAGCACTAGATGAGGGGTGAAACCTGGCCAGCCTGCAGCTCTTCCACCATACTCCCCACACCTCCTCCCATAAGAAAGCCAGGGCAGAGCTTGGGAAAAGTCAGGAGTCTTGGGCAGATCCATGCTTCTTATACCCAGGGGCTCTGGTTGCAGCCAGCATTCAGCCCTGCAGCTGGCTGGGACTCCAGGGCCCTCTGTCTGCAGACTGTGTGAAAGTCAGAACTTTCAGAGGCAGCGCTGGGCTTCAGGTAAAATTCCCTCCCCAACCGCCCCCCCTAAAGTGCAAAATTCCCTTTCCCCAGGGTTTTTCTCAGTGCAAACGCCAGCACTGTAATATTGGGTCTCCTAGGCAGAGCTGTGAGGAGGAGCCAAGGAGGGAACAAGCGGCAGCACCTGGCACAGCTGGGTCAGTGCTATCATACTTGCACTCTTTTTTCTTTGTGTCAATCTTGATCTCTGTTCCTTTACCTGCCTCCTCGCTACCTGATGCTCCTGTCTTGTGATGGTGTCTGTCTGTGCATCTCAGTGCAGCTGCCTGCCTGATGTCTGTCCCTGGGTGGGGATGGCAGCAGCTCCGGAGCCCCAACACCCCAGCCCGACTACCCACTGAGCCCACCATGCCCCGGGCCCCTCCGCTCCTGCAAGTCGGTCAAGCAGGCATCACAAACGAACGAAATAAATTTTTAAAAAAACCCGCAAAAGTAGGAAGAGAGAGGGACTTACCGTTTGCCGCGACCCCCAGGCTGGCGGAGCCACTTTTAACTAAGAATGAATTAGGGACAAACTCTTCCTCAGAGTCTGAGTCCGGGGTTGGCTGGGCCACACCGTTGCCTAGCAACCGCCTCTGGCTCTCATTGGCCGGAGGGGAGGGGGGCGGGGAGGGGGACTGCTCAATAGGGGTTGATGAAGCGGATGAACAATGCAAGGGAGCACCTGCGAACCACAAAGACAAACACAGACAGAAAAAAAATAATGAAAATTGATTTTGAGGCACACGGGGAGGGGGAGGGAGCAAAATAAAACACACATCAACAGGGGAGGGAGGTTCCCAACACCGGGCGATCTACTGCACACGTGGCCTGGGGGCGGGGCTGATAGCTCCACAGGGGGGAAAGTTGGTGCAAACTCCTTCTGAACTGCCCCGGGGGGCCTCTGTGCCAAGGGGGCACCGAGGAAACACACCAGAAGCCTCCCCTGTCCTGCCTGCCCTGGACCTGGAGTCTAGTCCTGATGGAGCTACATCAGCTATTAAACAGAGGCCCCTCTCTGAGCCTCGGTGGTCTCCCCGGGCAAATAAGCAGCCGGGATTGGGTGCCCACTGAGCGCCTATGTGCGGGCCATCCTGTGAAGTCACCAAACTGAGATGATGTCCTCATTAGTGAGACTTTGATCCCATAGGCCTGGAACAGGCTGTAGGCCTCATAGATGGTGGAGACAGGCGGAGAGAATGACTCAGGGTTTCCTTCCACCCATGGTATTCTAAGGTTTCAACACACCAACGTTTTCATTTTCTAAGCATCTCACATTTTATGATTCTTAAATTCTGACATTCTCTGCAAACTCCTTGAAAGCAAGACATTTAGAAGTTTTGTTCATGTTTCTCTCTCTAGAATCTAGCATAATGCCTGGCACTAAAGAAGTTTTTGTTGGATAATTGATTCCAGGGTTCTATCATTCTAGGATCCTCAAGTTCTAATCGTCAAAGACGGGAACATTCTATAATTCTAGGACCCTAACATCCTGTGCTCCAAGATTCTGTAAGTCTGATTCCAAGTTTTTATCATGTCGTAGTTCTAAAATCTCAGCTTTCTATGCAGTTCTATGAGCAAACGCCCACCAATACAGAAGGAGGAGACGATAGGACAAGGTGATAGGTCTGGGACAAGACCTTTCAGCTCAGATAATTTTCAGTCTTATCTGGGGCTGACCTTTCCACATGTGCAGTACATCGTCTACAAGAGAGGGAACATAAGCACAGACATATCAAAGTATACAGTACACGACAACGCAATCACCAACAGCAAGGGCTGCTTAGTTTCTCTCATCTTGTCTGATAGAAGGTTTATAACATGATCATATCCATTCAGCTTTTCAAAGAGACTGAACCTTGGGACACATAACACAGCCCAGATGTGTCATCTTAAGATACAGCAGGCTCTGGGGGGAAGGTGGCACAGAGAACTGTTGATTGTTGGGAAAGGGGAGGGAACATTTTTGTGGCCTGTCCATATGAGAACAGCCCATTCAGTTCACAGCTACCAAATCTTGCAGAATTTTTCAGCTTCTGTGACTCTGAAGGTTAATCCCTTAGCCTAGCTGTGCATTATAGAGTTGCTGTGTCTGATATTCGGTTGTTTGATGTTATAAATTCAGTAAGAACAACTGAGGCATTGGGGATCAATCACTAAGGTGCAACCTCTGAGCGGCTTTTCCCTCTGTGTTTTGCGTTTTTTACCTGAAAGTCTGTGGTATGATTCACCTTACACTTTTCCAAACCATTGTTCCAAATTCACCTTGAGAACCTTCCCTGACACCACTGACCACTCGACTAGAGGGTTGAACATCCTTTCTCTGAATTAACCTTGTCTTTAGTTCTGATATCACATTTGCCCAGCTATATCTGTAGTTATCTGTATGTGTTTATACCATATATTGGGGGGTACAGTGCATTCTTGGAGTAAGCTTTGGAATGCAACAGAATGGGGTATACCATATATTTTTGGGGGTACAGTGCATTCTTGGAGTGAGCTTTGGAGTCCAACAAAATGCGGGGTTGCATCACAGCACAGCATCCTATTAGTTGTTTGATTTTAGAAAAGTTATTTCCCATTCCTAAGTTTAAGGAATTAAGTTGTTTACCCCCCACATCCTCAGCCTTTCATACAGTTTTTGTGGCAACTCTGGATACTATATGTGAGCACACAATATGCACGAGAAATCAGCCTATGGTCAGTGCTTTCCAAATGTTTCTTAAAATTAACAATACCACCCCAACAAGAACCCCATTCAGGATTGCCCTTCCCCGGCTGTCCCAGTTTTGGAAAGATTTTTTCCTACCAGGCCACATCTATTAAGCAAATATACATTCATTTCCTCATCTTTTATTAACCAGAGACATTCTATAATCACCAACCAGAGCTTCAGATGTGCTTGAGATAACCAGTCCCATGCCATGCTGAACTGTTAGAACTTCAGACAAAAATTAAGAAACATGATATGTTGCTCCATGGTGCTTATTATAGCCTCTTCCTGAGTATATCTGCCAAGCTTTATGAAATAAATAGTTCCAGAACTAAGTAAATTGTTCCATCACAAATTTCAGAGACTCTGGGGTGAGAGCAGACCCCCGCTCTCCCAGGCCTCGTGCCGGCCTCCTTGTCCTTTCATCCGTTCACCTGGACTCTCCTCAGCCCCCCAGGTTGCTCTGAACATTCATAACTAATACACGAAGCTGCTAACGAGGTGGCAGGCCCTTCGTAGGGGCATGAAGTTTCCCTGAGGCACAGAGGTCATGGGAAACATGTCGATTCCCTTCCTCTTTTTCATTGGCAATTTTTAATTTAAGTGGTCTCCAAGGTAGGGTGCACAGAATGATGTCCTTGGAGGTAAGAGAATATTTATTTTTTTCAACTCACCCATTTCATACTTCCATTTAGTGTGTGTTTTTACACGTACACTATACATGAGTGCTCGATACACATGTATGCAAATGCACTATTGTACCAATTCAGCTGGCACAGGAGCAGGGATGGGTTGCACCGAGGACATGGGCTCTGGAGCCAGACTGCCTGCCTTGGAATCCACTTCCACAATGGAGCAAATTCCTTCTCCCTTTGCACCTCAATTTCCTTATCTTCAGAGTAGAGATAAAAAGAGCAACTATTCTCTTTTTTGGTTGCTCTGAGCAATAAAGAAGTTAAAATAGGTAAAATGTTGAGCACAGTGTGTGGCAACCAGGAAGCACCTAATAAACATTCGCTGTTGCTATGACAAATAAGTATATAGAAAACAAAGGGGCCCTGGCTTTCTTTAACTTTTGTTTTTTATAAAAGCAGTGTACAATCACAAAAGTCTGGCAAACACCGGTTTATTTAACAAACATGTCCTGAACATGCACCCATTAGGCTGGAAGTTGAGGGAGATACATGTGGGAGAGACCCAGAAGAACTGGCGGGAGGGGAGGGAGAGTGCACAGGAGCTCCAAGCAAGGCAGAGGTGAGACGTGTCAGAACAGAGTGACAGCCCAGTGCAAGGGGCTGGGCACTCAGTCCCTGGAGGAACTGAGAGGGGCTTCCTTTCCTTTTTCCTCTCCTCTCCTTTCTTTTCCTTCTTTTTTGAGACAGAGTCTCACTTTATCGCCCTTGGTAGAGTGTCATGGCATCACAGCTCACAGCAACCTCAAACTCTTGGGCTTATGCGATTCTCTTGCCTCAGCCTGCCAAGTAGCTGGGACTACAGGTGCCCGCCACAATGCCCGGCTATTTTTATTTTCTGGCTGTAGTTGTCATTGTTGTTTGGCAGGCCCGGGCTGGATTCAAACCCACCAGCTCCGGTGTATGTGTTTGGTGCCCTAGCTGCTGAGCTACAGGTGCCGAGCCTCATGTAGGATTTCAATGGGAACAGAGAAGGTAGAAATATCTGTGGCAGAGGGAGGGATACCTGGCCTCATCCTTCGCCTGGTCTCAAGGCATCTGTCCACTCACCTGCCCTCTTACTTCCTGGGAGAAAGGCAAAGACCTTGATTATGGCACAAAAAGGTCTGTGTCAAGAGAGTAGTGAGAAACGAGATACCAGTGAGAAAGCAACAATAAGTTCAGGTACTAAACACTAGAAAAAGAAGATCAGATCTCAACTGGGGAGCCATGGAAGTTTTAAGAGCAGGAAAGTGACAGAGCTGAGCTTTACAAAATCTGCTGGTTAAACTTAAGGCATCTGGATTTCCTTTCTAACTGGCTCAGCTCAGCCAGGATGTTGACAATCCAGGTGATGGGCTTGACTTTTGATTTTGGGTGGGGCGCGTTCATGTAGGCAAATAAGGATGCCTGAGTCCACAGGCTGGGGGTCTAGGTGTGCCTGCCTATGTGTCCTGGTTATCAGCTGAAAGGGACCTGGTTTGCAGGTGCTTCTACTACATCTGTGGTACAATGAGTTTGAATGACTGGAGTGAACCTCCTCATACCCGACCCCAACAACCATGGGGGCTGGTGGAGGATGGAGAGGAACCTCTAAGTTTCTAGACAGGAGGGTTTGGGGATCCCTCCTCTCCAGCTATTACTCATATAGAAGTTGAAGAGGCAGGAAGGAAACAAAGTGAAGGAGTACAGCAGACACCTGTATGGTTGGGGCAGGGGTGGGGAAACACCTGCAGACCTCCCCCTAGGGGCCAGGAACTGGGCCAGGTGCTTTCATGATCTCGTCCTCACCAAGACACTATCCAAAGGAAAATTCATCCCCATTATACAGGTCGAGAAATGGAGGCTTAGAGAAGTAATTTGTTTGTGGTTCTAAGACCTAGATGAGAACCCATAACTGCAGTTCCCACTGAGTGGGGAGAATGAAATTCATCAGCCCTGGTTTGGATTTTCCACTATGTGTAGGGAAAGGGAGAGAGACCTGGGGTCAACGCCTACTTTCACTGCCTTGGATAAGTTACATTACTTCTCTTAGTCTTGGTATTCTCCTTTGACAAATGGAGTGATAACACACAATGCAAGGAGTTACTGAGAGATTGATGATAATAGGCTCAAAAGAAGGCCAGTGGTCTTCTTTTGCTCATGCCAGTAAAGGCTCAGCCAGTATTGGCTCCCTCTGCCATCTCTCCAGCTGTAGGCCTGCCAGAGAGAGAGCATGGTGGTTTGGGGGGTGAAAAGGGACAGAACTGCAAGCCTGCCAATGACATTTTGGTCCATATATGTGATTAAATGATGTTAGCAGAGAGGAAAAATGTTAGGGAGACAGCCATAATATATAAATGGGACACAGGACAGGGGAACCCTGAGATCTGCCGGAGGAAAAATTGCAGTTACTCACACTTCTGTGTGAATCAATGGTAGCTTTCCTTTGCATTTGAAATCTAACCTATAATGAGAGCAAGCTAGTTCTGGCATTCTAGATTCCTAGTGTGTCTTTTTGGTTTTTTTTTTTTTTTTGTCGAGACAGAGTTCTACCCTTTTGCCCTGAGCAGAGTGCAATGGCATCGTAGCTCACTGCAACCTCAGACTGGCTTGTAGGCATCCTGCTGCCTCAGCCTCCGAAGCCACTGGGATTACAGGCGCTCGCTGCTGGCACCTGGCTGGGTTTTTCCATTTTTTTCCATGAGTTGGGGTCTCACTCTTGCTCAGACAAGCCTCGAACTCCTGAGCTCAAGCAATCCTCCCGCCTCAGCCTCCCAAAGTGCTGGGATTACAGGCGTGAGCCACCGTGCCTGGCTTCCTAGTGTGTCTTTAGAATAGGCCTTGAGACAAGAGGTGTGAAGGGCTGGCTAATGGGCAGGTTAATTACTCTGACAAAGACAGACCATCACCAAAATGCATTTTTCCATGTCTCCTTTAATCCTCAGAACAACCTCTGAAGGTGGGGACTACTGTTATTCCCATAGAATTTGCTCAGCAGTCCTGAGAAATCCACCTATAGGCCCAAGAATCTTACTGACCTCTGTTAAAATCCCATCTAGTCTATGTAGAGCATTTCATAGTGTTTACACTTGTGTAAAGGGAAAGTATGAGTCTTCAACTGCAAAATATAAGCACCCGCCATGGGCTTCAGGGAAGGCCCTTTTCCCCCAGGCAATCCTTGGATTATTTTAAGTGCTTCATAATTACCTTTTAACTGGTAGTGCTGTAATTTAGAAGTCTGTATTTAAAACACTTAGCCCAGTACACAGCCATTACTTGATATATGACACATAGAAAGAGAACACAAAATTCCCAAATCCTTAAATCTCACAGGTACCTCATCTCAGCAGCACTTCCCTGATGGATTCATCTTTCCTATGAAGGCTAGCTGTGTTTCATCCTTCAGCCTTCCACCTAAAAACCAAATGCATATCTTCTCTTCCCATGTACCAACGCAGGGCGTCCCATTGCTTCATTGAATAAGTAAAACTGTACTCAGTTCTGAGCAGAGATAAGGCACTGGAGAGAGCTGAGGTGTACTTCTGGTGGAAAGGTCTGGGCCCTTCCCAGAGGATCAGGAACTCTAATGCAGTGGTTTTGTGCCCAGCTTTTTATTCCAGCGAGTTACGTTCATGTCTACTGCTTGAACAGACTGTCCTGCCAAACAGGGATCAGGTTCTGGGCTGGCTCAGAATCTCAGCTCAGTAAATACCTCCTAGTTATTTGAAATTGGATCCACTCATGCAAAGCATCTTAAAAAGCTGGAAATCTGAAAATCCAGAGTTACCATACATTCTGGTTTGTCAGTGACTGCCCCAATTTACATCTGTTACCCTGCATTGATTAATCATAGTACCCTTGTTTACTGTAAAAATGTCTTAATTTGGACAACAAATTATGTGGCTGCTCGGATTTGATGCAGTGAAGTACAGGTTCAGTTCCACATCAGAGGCTGCAGTCTGGGCAACAGAATAGGGGTAAAGCGACCTGGGTGCAGGTCAACCAAGTGCTACAGGCTCATGGGCCAATCCTTTCTCTGTTAGACTGATACCTGCTAAGATTGTTTGGTGGCCCAGCATTCTATAGGAGTGACAGTAGTCTACACCTTGAGAGGTTGTTCTGAGGATTAAAGGCGACAATGGAAAAAATGCAGGCTATACTTTTCTTATTGATTAGTTTGAGTTCTCTGTAGATCCTAGTTATCAGCCCTTTGTCAGATGTGTAGCAGGCAAATACCTTCTCCCATTCTAAAGGAAGCAGACAGGCCCACTTAGCAGTGGTCAAGAGACATGAATAGATCCTTCTCTAAAGAATGACCAACACATATATAAAAAAAATGCTCACTGTCCCTAATTATAAAAGAAATGCAAATCAAAACCAATTTGAGATAGCACCTCACCCCAGTGAGAATAGTCCACATCCCAAAGTCACAAAGCTGCAGATGCTGGTGTAGATGTGGAGAGAAGGGAACACTTTTACACCGTTGGTGGGACTGCAAACTAATACAGTTTCTATAAAAAGAAGTATGGAGAACCCTCAAAGAGCTAAAAGTAGACCTTCCATTTGATCTCACAGTTCCATTACTAGGTATCTACCCCAAAGTAAAAATTTTTTACCATAAGGGCATTTGCACTAGAATGTTTCTCTCAGATCAATTCATAATTGGCAAGATGTGGAACCAACCCAAGTGCCCATCAACCCATAAGTGGATTAATAAACTGTGGTATATGTACACCATGGAATACTATAACAATGTATTTTTACATGTTTTGTATTTCCCTGGATGGAGCTGAAGAACATTCTCCTTAGTAAAGTATCACATGAATGAAAGAGCAAGTATCCAATATATTCAACACTAATATGACACTAGTAGATGAACAATTACATAGTCACATGAGAGAAACGGAATTATACTCAAGTTGGGGAGGAGGGAGGTGTGTTTTCACCTACTGGGCACCATGTGAGGATAGATGGCACACTCCCCGGGTGAAGGGCTCAGTTACAATTCGGACTTTACATAACAAACACGAACAATGTAAACTAATTGGTTGTAGCCTCATATTCATCTGAAATAAAAATAAAATAAAAATTTTTTAAAAAGAAAAAAATGTAGGCTAAAATGACTTGAGTTACAACAGAAAGTTTGATTCTTCCAGCAAAGTAGATAAATGTGTATGGAACGAATGAATTTGCATAAATATATAACAAAAAAGATGGGTTAAAAGAAAAACACCAACAATGGTTATCAATGTTAAGGGCAATTACAAAATTTGAATATGCTTTTATACTTTTGAAAATTTCCACAATGAACATAGATAGTTCTTCTTAATTTGAATCATTTATTTCTAAAACTTACTTTAGAGATTGAGTCTTATTACATTGCCCCGTGGTGGCTATTCACAGGCCTAATGATAGCTCACTGCAGGCTCAAACTCCCAAGCTCAAGTGATGCTCTTGCCTCAGCCTCCCAAGCAGCTGGGACCATGGGCTTATGCCAAGTTTTGTTTATACTTTTAGAGATTATTTTTTAAAAACTGCAGGAGAAAATAAAATAATAAATGTGAAAATACCTGGCACCTAGTAGGGCGTAAAAGAGATGTTGCTTTTAAACACAAACAAGATTTTATGTATTAATATTAGTAGTATAATTTGGTATAAACTGATTTTTCAAACTAAGAAACTCTACTTCTATGAATTTTCCTCCCAAATTATCGTGACTTTTCAAAAGATTTACTTATAAGGATATTTATCACCACATCATTTCTAATAGGAAAAATTTAAAAAATGTTTAAAAAGGATAAACATCCTTAATGTTAAAAAGTAAATGCCTAATTATGTAAATTAAGGTATATAAACACACTTCTGATATCATACAGACATTATAAGCACCGTTTGTGAAAATATTTAGTGATGTGAGAAATAGGATTTAAAAAATTATGATGTAAACCTGTATTAAAAGTAATTCTGACTGTTGTTTAAATATGTATACATGTGCAATCTGTACAAAAATGTTAATATAATTCTGCTACTTTAGGGTAGCAGAATTATAATTTTTTTCTTTATATTTTCCCATATTTTTAATTCCTTTTTCAAGTAACAAATATGACAATGAGATTAAAAAAGAAATGTTACTATTTTATTTTATTTACTTGTTTTAGAGATAGGGTTTTGCTCCATCACCCAGGCTGGTGTGCAGTGGTGTGATCATATTTTACTACTGGGCTCAAGGTGATCCTCAAACTCTAGGGCTCAAGGGATCCTCTTGCCTCAACCTCCTAAGTAGCTGAGGACTTAACAAGCTTGAACCACCAAGTCTGGGCTAATTCTTTTATTGATTTATTTTTCGTAGAGATTGGGATGGGGGTGGGGGTCTTGCTATGTTGCCTAGGCTGGTCTCGAACTCTTGTCCTCAAGCAATCTTCCCGTCTCAGCCTTCCAAAGTGCTGGAATTACAGGTATGAGCCCCCATGACTAGCCCAATAAATGTTATTTAAAAAATAATAAAACACACACACACACAGAAAAGTCACCCAAGACGACAGCTTCAGTCTTGGGTCCCTAACAGGATGAGTCTGACAGAATTGCAGACTGCCAGGCCTTTTCCAGCCTATTAAATTTTGTGGGTCTTACTCCCTCAGCCCTAGCAACTCCCACTAAGTCAACTTTCCTCAACAGTGGTTATTTTCAGGAGCAAGTTCCAGGCCATCTGTCTCTGTGACTTATGCTGGGAAAATGGCTTTTGGAAAACAGGACACAGTAAATTTCTCAGGCTCTGGTCATTTGATCTCCAGCTCTCCAGAAACCTCACAGGCTTCTCAGGGACTTAAAAACATTTTCAAAAAGCATTTGCTGGGAATGGGGCCCTGCTTTCACCTGTCTGCCTGGGGAAGCTCGGTCCCTGGTGTATCCTCTTCACTGAGCATAGAGCCTAGTAGGTCTCTGGTCTTCACGTAGCGATGGCCTCTCATTTCTGCTTGTGTGACACAGGCATGTACAATGAGGACATTCACTTTTTTTTTTTGTATTATAATATCAACTTTGTTGAGATATAATTCACATACAATTTACCCATTTCAAGGGTATAATTCAATGGTTTTTTAATTTATTCACAGAGCAGTACAAATAAATTTTAGAACATTTTTATCACCCTACATAGAAACCCCACACTCATTAGTAGTCACTCCTCACCGCCTTCCAAACCTCTGTAGCCTCGGACAATCACTAAGCTATTTTCTACGTCTATGGATTTACCTATTCTGAATTTTTCAAAAAATGGAATCATACACTATGTGCTTTTTTGTGAGTAACTTCTTTCACTTAGCAAAATGTTTTCAAGGTTCATCCATGTTGAAGCAGGGATTATGACTTCATTTTATTTTATTGCCAAATAACATTGTGTTGTAAGGATGTATTGCATTGTGTTTATCCATTTGTCAAATTTGGGTTGATTCAAACTTGGGTTGTTTCCACTCTTTGGCTATTATTATAATATCAATAACATTGCTGCAGACATTTGTGTACAAATTTTTGTGTGGAAGCATATTTTCCATTTCTCTTATAGACCCATGAGAATTGCTGGCTTGTATAGTATCTCTAGATTTAACCTTTTAAGGAATTGCTGGATAATTTTCCCAAGTGGTATCATTTTACATTCCCACTAGCCACGTATGGGGATTCCAATGCCCCCACATCTCACCAATGATTGTTATTATCTGACTTTTTTGATAACAGTCATTCTAGTAAACACTATCTTACTGTGGTTTGATTTACATTTTCTCGATAGCCAATGTTAAGTATCTTTTTCTGTTCTTATTGGCTGTTGTATACCTTCTTTGGAAAAATGTCTATTGAGATCCTTTGCCCATTTTTTAATTGAGTTATCTTTTTATTACTGAGTTGTAGACATTGATTTTTTTCCCTGCAAGTATTTGTTTTGTGGGTCGGGCACTATTCTAAGCACCACTGATAGGCAGAGAAGACAAAGGACTGCCCTCTGAAGCTTACATTCTAGTGCAGTAGAAAACCAATAAATAAGGAAGCAAATAACAATATAGAACAAGAGCAAGTGGTGATAAATGCTACAAAGAAAAGTCCAGTTGGTGGGCAGCGCCTGTGGCTCAAAGGAGTAGGGTGCCGGCCCCATATGCTGGAGGTAGCAGGTTCAAACCCAGCCCTGGCCAAAAACTGCAAAGAAACCCAAACAAACAAACAAACAAAAGTCAAGCTGGTGTGGGGCTAGGAGGGGTGGGATTTTAGATAGGATGGACAGGGAAGGTCTACCTGAGGAGGTGACATTTAAGTAGAAACCTGAAGTAAAGGACTGAGCTAAGCAAACTTCTGGGGAAGAGCTTTCCAGGCAGCAGGGCCCCACAATTGCAAATTCCCTGTAGCAGGACCAAGTTCATCTGAGGGACAGTCAGAACGCTAGCAGAGATGGAGGAGCTTACAAGGAGGTAAGTGCTAGGGAAAGGGCCTTGAGATGTGCCCAGGGTCCAGGTTACAGATGTGATACACTATGGACTAAAGAGCAGTATGCCTGTGTGTTCTGAACACGAGTTCTTAGAGATTGGAGATGGGTCGTATTCATCTCAATGTATCTGTGGCCCACACAGTAACCCACATTCAGGGGTACTCACTACGTAGTAGGATCTACTTGAACACACTGAACTCCTACTAAAAACCACACTTAGATGGGAACAGTATTTACTCTGTAGTTTATGCAGGGTTTTCACATCCCTGGATCTCATTTGATTCCTTACCACATCCATGTGGGGTAACGGCCATCACCCCTATTTTATAGATAGAGAAACTGATGCTAGGAGAGGTGATATGACTTATTTGGGGACACAAAGCCAGTAAGGAGCTAAGTGGGGCTCCCAGTCAGGGGAGAGGCAACACGTAGATCTGGATTTAAAACTGATTATTGTGATTTCGGGGCGTTTGCTTCATCTTTTACAGCCTGGGATTCTCGGGGTGTAGGTCTACTTTAAAAGGGTCCTGTGCAGAGTACATACAGAAAAGCATGCATGTCTGGGGCCTAGCATGGGCCTGGCATACAGTAGGTGCTCAACAGTGGTAGCTCTCCCATCTATTTTCATTGCCAACCTCAGCCACACACCCAGCCGGCCTCTCTGTGCAAGGCCCTGATGGGTGACAAATACCTAAGGCCAGCCCTTCTCCAGGAGAGGCCCCAGCCTCATGGGTGAGGAGGTAGAAATGCCTGGCTTTGATGTGGGAGAAGGGGAGGAGGTGTGTGGGTGGTATTGAGGCAGAAGGTGGGGAGCATGTGAGAGATCAGCTGAGCCCCAGTGTCAGCTACAATAGGTTTCTCATAAGTTTTAACCTTGTCTAGGAGTTACCTCCAAAGGGGCCTAAGACTCATCCATCTAAGCCTCTGGAGGCTCAAATTGGACCAGATGGACAGGCCACTTTCCTTGGGATGTGGGGGAGAGAGCACAGGCACAAAGCAAGCTGAAATATCTCTGACTGTCGAAGTCAGCCAGCATGACCAAGGAGCCCCTGAAATGTGCGGCAGGCCTTGGACAATCCATGGTCACAGAGCACTCTTTTCAACAGGGGGGCTTGGGTGTAGCACTTTTGCACTGACATTTGATTAAGAAAGTGCTTCCAAATAGCTGTTTAAAGTCATTTATTACTTCTGGGGAGAGACATACATACATAAATACATACATACATATAAAGAATAACTCACCTCTCACCCACTCAATTTACACAACAGCCAAATTCCAGGCCCCAGATGGAGGAAGAGCACCACCTGATTGTCAAGCCTTCTGCTCAGATACTGCAGGGACAAGGGAGGTATTAGGTGCAGAGACAGGGAGCTATGGAGCTGCAGGAGGGGAGGGAGGTATGGATATTAATCTGTACCTACTAGGTGTCCAACATGGTAGAATGCCCTGGATAAAAACATCTCAGTTTAGCCTCATGCCCCCTGAAAGCAGCTCTCCAGCTGACAGACACTGAATCTGAGGTTCTAGGAGAGTCTGCTCAAGGTCACCTAGCAGGTGGGTGACCTGCTCTGGACCTTGCTCTGTTTGACCCGAAGGCCACTCTCCCACACTCTTCCCACTAAAATAACCTGGACAAATAATAGTATAAACTATTTATACTAATAGTTTAATACTAATACTAATAGTATACTAATATTCTATACTAATAATAGTATAAACTATTTTTAAATGCATGACCTGACTTCCTTGATCATTCATTAGCCTCAAGAAGAGGACAGTATAGTTCAAAGTTAAGCCACTTGCCCAGAGCCACAGAACTAGCATGGCGCTGGGCTATCGAGCCAGGCCACCTGAGCCCTGGCAAGAGCTCCTTCCAGGGCCCCCTCTATCTTTCATAGTGTCTCAGTGGGAGTCAGGGATTGTGTAACCAATGAACCAGGCAAAAACTAAACAGTGGGAGAAAAAGCAAAACATAGAAAACAAAGCCAGGGCAATGTATTTATCATATGTGGAATTTAAAAATATCCATTATATTTCTATAAAAAGTTTTTTAAAATAACAGAAAGCTGTGCAGTATAAATATAAGCATATCATGAGAGGCATTTGCCTCAAATAGCTTTCCCAAGTAAATGCCCTGATTCGAAACAGCTTTCCAGAGCTTGCTCGCCATGCCAAGGCCTGTTGATTTCTGTAAGGATTCATGAAACTGTTTTGGGGAAAGCACAAACACAATAAAGGCCAAGAGGTCCAGATATTCCTCTAATATTGAAAAATCAAGGAGAGTAGCTGCGGGGGAAGAGTGGATAGGTCAAGAAATGGGTGCCCAAGTCAGCCCGAGGGACCGGGTCTCACCTGGGCTGTGAACGTCCCAAAGGGAGCTTCTCCAAGCAAGGGCCTTTCAGGAGGCTTTAGGCCCAAGAGTTACGTACAGAAGAAAAACACACACTCTGAAAAATGACAACCTGCTCAGAAAGGAGCTGTTGAGAGGATAGGAAAAGGGAAAGGAGTATACATCTGCCAAGCTCTTTCTGTGTGTGTGGCACTGTGCAGAGCATGGAGCACTTCACATGCGCTTCCCGCGACCTGCACAGTAACAACCATTCTCTCAACAAGTATGACTCGAAATTAATGGACGATAGAAATTCACTGGCTCTTAGTTCCCCAGGCTAGACATCCAAAAATCAAGGTTGCAGGGCCAACACTCCCTCTGAAACCTGGAAATCCTTCTTTGCCTCGTCTTAGATTGTGATGGGCTGCTGGCTACCATCTTTGGCTTTCCTTGACTTGCATGATCTTTGCCTTAGTTGTCACACGGCATTCTCCCCATCTCTGTGTCTTCCTTCACATGGCTGTCTTCCTGTAATGACACCAGTCATACCCTACTCCAGTATGAACTCATTTTAAATAATTATATCTGCAACCCTATTTCCAAATAATGTTACATTCTGTGGTGCTGGGGGTTAGGATCTCAACATACCTGTTTTTAGGGGGACACAATTCAACCCCCAACACTGTTCTTGGGGAATTTACAGTATAGAGCTTACAGATGAGCGAGTTGAGGCACAGGGAGGCCAACTGACTTGCTCAAGAGCTACAAATAGTCAGGCAGGCAATTGCAAATCCCTGTCTGACTCCAGAGCCCATGTTCCATCTGCCTTATCACCCTGTCTTATTGCATGGGCCAGCAGGTGGTCATTCGTAAAAGGAGCTTTTGCATCTATCATCACATTTAGTCCTGTACCACCTCTATAAGATAAGTATTACAGTTCTCATTTTAGTGATAAAGAAAATGAGCTCCAGAAAGACAGGCCGGTCCACTCAAAGAGGAGGAGCAAGAATGAACCCAAGTGGATAGACTCTCTACCTATCCTTTCTGCACCTGCCCAAGGAGATCGATGGCACTGTGGTGGGGGAACTGGGTGCCAGAATGGAGCCAGAAATCAACAAAACTAGCTATCAAAAAGGCTCCATGCCCAAGGCTTCCTGAGAAGGCTTGTTGCCCTAATGGAGGGCACTGGATTAAAACAAATAATAGTAAAGATTTGACTGTTTTCATTTCTTTTAACCAAAAAGGCTCATCTGGAGAGGAAAGAGTCCATACTTTGGAGGTTATAAGGCAGGTGCTAGCAGGGCAGGAAATGTGGTAGGATGTTCCTGTGTGCCCACGGAGTGCAGTGGTCTGTGAGGTGGGGAGGGGTGGCTGGGTCTGTGGTTTGTGTGATCTGTCACAGGTCCCCGGCTAGTCAGAGGAGGGGAGCGCCGGCCATGGGGGAAGAAGGCCAAGTGTCCTTCTGGAGAATCCTGCCTCCTAGATCCTGCCCACTCAGTTCTTAGTGATCCCAAGGGGAGCCTCCAACAAACACCCCCAACAGTGATTAGAGAGGGGAGTCAGATGGGGTCCCCCACCTGCCTTTGCCAAGTTCCGTTTAGTGGTCTGAGCAAACCCAGAGTATACAGTTACCCCACAATTCTGTAGGAGTGGGAAGCACAAAGAGCAGGGCTTGGGGTTCAGTGGCCCCTTCCTAGAGGAAGTTTGAACAGACATTAAAGGTGAATTAGGAGCTGGCCAGGTGACAGAGGCATTGTGGGCACCCACATGTGTGTTCTGTGTGCATGTGTGTGTATGGGAGTGGGCTGGTGAGTGTGTCCCAGGCAGAGAGAATGGCACGTTCCAAGCCAAAGGCAAGAAAGAGGACAGGATAGGGAACTACGAGCGCCAGGAGGTGACAAGTCTGGAGCGGAGGGAGGGAAAGTAGTAGAGAGATAGATGGTGGGGAGAGGGGCTGGGCTCAGACTTTATAAAGGCTCTAATGAATCTGGGACCTCCTCACCCCTGGGCTGTAGACCCCGCATTAGTTACCAACTAGTCCAAAGCACCAAACTTCTCTGGGTCTGGAAAGTAGCTGAAAATTACCATTGTTACAGGAGTTGCCTTCTGAGCTCTCCTTGAGCTCCAATAATAAAACTAGCAAGACTGATTTGTGCTATTCCACTTAATCCTCGTATCAACTCTCCAAGTTACTCTTTATTACCTCCATTTAGCAGATGAGAGGAAAGAAGTTCAGAGAAGGTTAAGTGAGTACATTCTGTAAGTCTGTGATATTCTGAAAGAAACTGCCCTCGGGCTTGCTGCCTGAGTAACTGAGTCCTTTGCTCTCGGAGAAATTTTATGCAGGGGAGAGAAAGATGACTTGTTGATAATAACAGCAGTGATAATAATAGCTCCTATTGACCGGGCGCTTTCTCTTCCCACACACTGTGCACACGCTGTGTATAGACATGCATCCTTGTTACTCCTCATTTGTGACGGAGGGACTCCTATTCTCCCCATGTCAGGGATGAGGAAGTTGGGCTTACAGTGGTCCACCAATGTGGCCGAGAGCCAGGAGGTGGCCCAGGTGGTTGACTCCACCCTGAACTCCTTGTCACCTCTCTTTGAAGCTTAAAAGAAACAATGTTCTTCTGGCCCAAGGTGTAGGTTTATACAGGAGGAACTTGAGGCCTGGAAAGTGACAGAATGAGCCCAAGGTCCTATAAAGAGGCAGCAGTGGAACTGGGTTTGTGCCATCAACACCATTAATAGTAGCAGGAACGAGGGGCAGCCTACTCGGGAGCTGGAACATGGACTCTGAAGCCAACCACCTGAGTATGAATCCCAGTTCTGCCTCTCACTAGCTGCACAACTCTATTTTTGAAATTCTCTGGGCCTTAATTTCCTTATTTGTAGAAAAGGGATAATAATACTACCTGCCTCATGGGGCTATCCAGGGATTAAAAAGTTCAGGTGCAAAAATGCTACCTAAGAATTTGCTATCACTGATTGGCTACCTGCTCTGTGCCCGGCACCGTGCTTGATGTATTTTAATTCTCACGGCAACCTTTAGAGAAGGGTTATTATTCCTGTTTCCAGATGGAGAAGCAGTTTAGAGAAATTACATGATGTGTCTAACATTCCATGGCATGGAAGCTGCAGGAGCTTGACTGGAACCTATGACTGTCTGATTCCCAAGTCCGTATTTCTTCTCACAGTAAAATCTCCCTTATGCATACAGCTTTGCAGAGAACAGGGACATCCATAACCTCATTGTTATGAAGTATCTGGACTATTTTTAAATGCTGATAAGTCTTATATCTCCATGAAGAGGTGTGTGTGTATGTGGGGAGGGGAGTTGATGAACAGGAAGGCACACCACAAGCGATAGGGATGATTGCATTCAAGTATCATCTATTATTCTATAATAGAATTAGAATTATTATATAAGGATAATAACAACTCATCCCATGTGCAGAACCCTCTATGGTTGAGAAAATCCTTTTACACCCATTATCTCATTGATTCCCCTTAACAGCCCTGTAGGGAGGGGAGTAGAGCTAATTATATTATTTTCCATTTGTTGCAGCCACTCTTGGTTGCCTACCAATACCCGATGCTCTTGCTGATGGAATTTTGACTTGTTCAGCTAACCATGCCACAGTTATGGGTCACAATGGTCCCATTCCTCTTGGGGGAATGTGAATCGCAGGCCAATGTGATAAGAGGAGAGGTGTGGGGCCTCCCTGGATGTTGAATCATCTGGATACAACGCCTGAGACTATAGTAGTTGAAGCCCAGAGACCGGATCTGAGCACTGATGAACACATATGCAACTGCCCCCCTCAGTTCTTGCTAGATGAGATGATAAGTGTTGAAGTTAATGTTAATTGTTGAAGCCCGTTTGTATGGTGGTTTAGTATGAGCCACCCTAAGATCTCCTACCTCACTGTAGACAGAATCTTCATAAAAATCCACGCCCACTACCTTCACTTTCAACCTCATCATGGCGCTGTGTCCTGTGCTGAGCACCACTCTGCTGTTCTCATTCAGTTCCCAGCAACCCATAGCTCAGTTATTTGGTTTCTTCTCAACTAACTTGAGTGTCTCCTGCCTTCCCAGGGTCTGTCCCTGGTCAGGACATGCCAGAGGTACCCATGAAGCAACCTCACCAGCAAGAAGTTTGATTTGTTTGATTGCAAAATGATGCTGAGGCTGCTTCCTCACGACTAAATGGGATAATGAGACTTGCTGGTTGTACAGCAGGGAGGGAGCGTGGTGGCCTCAGTCTCCCTGTAAAGAAATGTCACTTTCCTCAATCAGTGACAATCCCTAGATCTTCTGGTGGCTAAGTAGCCCTTTTGGGACACTAGGAGCAGCGAGTAATGAACAGCCACCCCTATTCTCATGACACTTCTCGCCTAACAAGGCATACTTGCTTGAAGGCCTTGTCCTACAGTAGCCCCAAGGCCCAATCAGGGCTGTGGCTTCTTCTGAAAACCAGTGGCCAGGAGTTGACACCTTTCTCAGGGATGAGACAGAGTTTGAGAACCTGCCCCTGTGTTCCTATCTGCTTCTGTGATTGACAGGTGGATGATGCCCTGGGTGCAAGCCCTGACTTACTGCAGCCAATCTGGGTGTCACAGTGTCTCATGTGGACAAGCTGGGCCCTACCCCTCCGCCCACCTCACACTTCCCAAGGGCCTGTGGCCTTGGGGTGCATTCACACTCACTGGAAAGTGTTCCTCTTTTGTTGCCAACTATATTCTAATATTATTTATTATATTATATATTAGTGCAACAGCCAACAACCCAGCCAGGCCTGGGCTTACACACTTCCCTCAGAGGGGCTTATACAAAGCACAACAGATGGCTCTTGATGTCAAAAATTATTTCCTGACACCCAGCTGAGATGTCCCAGACCCTGCAGTGCCCATTAGTGTTAAATCCCTGCTTCTCCAGCTTTTTGGAAACTTGTTAGTCTCTGAGGTGCTCTGGCAAGGCCTCTGAGCTCAGCCCCATTTAAAAACAACCATGAAGACACAGGCTCTCCAGGGCTGCTCACACAATGGCCTGGGTCTGAGGCTTCCAGAACGTTCCTGGTCTTTGTGCTTTGCTTGGGTTATTCCTTTGACCTCTAATACCTTGTCAGTATCTGTGTTTGAAGCAGAGTTCAAATGCCATATCCCTGGGAGGGGGAAGAGAACCAAAACTCTAGCAACCTCACAGCCTGTTCAGAGCCATTGTGAAATCATTCTGTCACTCACTCATTCATCCAATAACTATCTGTTGGAAGGCCATGCTTGTGTCAGGAGCGGGGAGAGGCTGCCCCCAGCAAACTTACAGAGAGCCAGCGCCGTTATGTGTCCAACACTTTAAGAGCATTATTTCACAATGAACCTAGTAGATATTTTCATACCTGTTCTACAATGAAACAACTGCTGCTAATGCCACAACCCAACTAAACTGTGCCCTCCTCTGTGCTTCTGTTTCGCCATCCACTCAGCACCACATTACTGATGCTTACTGTGTACCAGGTCTTGCCCAGGCACGGAGACATGGACGAATGAGTTGTGGCTCTTCCCTTAAAGTTATGCACAGGCTACTTAAGGCTTCTGATGAGAAAATGCCTGCATTTGGTGCAGACTGGCTCTACTAGAGACAAGAGGCTCCTGAGGGCAGGAGCAGCCTTGTCTAGTTTGTGCCAAGCCTGGCTGCAGGGTGGCTCTCCCTCGGGGGCTGTGTACCGACCTGGGAGACGGACTGGAAGCATTTGCAGCCTCTGCTCAGCCCGTGTGGCAGGCTGTCCTGCTCCAGAGACCTTCGAGGGCAGGCCTTCCTCCTGGGCAACTTCCTGCCTGATGCGGTGGGGCTGGGTTGGGCTGCGGGGTGGGATGGCAGCTCAACACAGGCAGGCAGGAGCCTTGGCTGCTGGCCTCAGCCTGTCACTCACTTTACGACCTGGAAAGCAAATCACCAGACTAACCAGGCTACACAATGGGAGGCCTCAGGGAACATTCTAGAGCAGTGTATTTCAACATTTTTTATCTTTTAGGCACACTTGAACCTATGGTGAAACTTCCACAGCAACTTAAATTATGTTGATCAAAAAAGAGAGTTAAAAAAAAGAATAGACTTACTATGCTGCTTTGAACTTCTTTTGAAATAATTTAATTAATGGTCTTTAAAAATTTTCAAGGCCATGCCTGTAATGCTAGCACTCTGGGAGGCCGAGGTGGGTGAATTGCTTAACCTTAGGAGGAGTTTGAGACCAGCCCAAGAGTGAGACCCCCACTTTTACTAAAAATAGAAAAATCTAGCCTGACATTGGGGTGGGGGCCTGTAGTCCCAGCCACTCAGGAGGTTGAGGTAAGAGGATTGTTTGAGCCCAAGAGTCTGAGGTTGCTGTGAACTATCACACCACAGCACTCTACCCAGGGTGACGAAGTAAGACTCTGTTTCCAAAAAAAATGGGGTTTTTTTGAGGTGTACCAAAGATCCTCTCATGCACACCAGTTGAAAACCTGTTCTAGAAGATGTGGATGGTTCTCTATCTGTCAAGGATCATGTGGAGAAGATTCCGGCCATGGGGTGGGGGTGGAGTAGGACAGAACCCTGGGCTTTCCCAACTCTGGCTTTCTCTGAACCACTCTGAGCCTCAGGCTTCTCATCTGGAAAATGAGAGTCCAGGCTTTGGATTCAGGCAGGTTTAAGTTGAGAGCCCATCTTAGCCTTTTACTTTGTGACCTATAATAAATTACTTACTCTCTCTGAGCCTTAGTTTCCTCCAATGCAAAATGGGGATTTCCAACATCTGCCTTGTTATGTCAGTATAAGGCTTAGAATACTGTAAATGAAGCCTGGTACAGTCTTTGGCACAGAGTAAGTACATGTAAACTGTTAATTCTCCCTTCCTCAAGGTGCTAGATGCTCTTGAGAGCTCTTGAAATGAACAATTTTGGTGACACAGCTTCTCCCATCTGAGATGCTAGGAGGATGAGGAGTGTGGATTGCATTGGCCTCTCAAGATCAGACTCTCATAAATGGACTAAACCTTGAAAATCAACAACTGTCCAACCCCTTCCCGTTCCCTGCCCTCTCCCTCCTCCTGTTCAGTGCCTGAACCTGGTCTATAACACAGTCGCTGCTGACAGAACCAGAAACAGACGACTCACTCTGGGCAACCTGCTCCCTTCTCATTCAGCTAACGGCCATAACATCCTTCCTCCTTATGTACCCAAATCTAATTGCTGCTGTCCCTGCTGCTCCTAGTAACCACAGCCAATGCAGCACAGTGATTAAGAACACAGACTCCAAACTAACATTAAAAATATTTAGCTCAGTCACACCAGCTGCATTTCACATGTTCAGTCACACCACGTGGCTGGTGGCTACCATACTGGACAACACACATTATGGGACATTTCTGTTTTAGCACAGAGTGCCTCTCGATAGCACTGTTCTAGAGCCTGACGGGATCTTGGCTGTTCCCACTTGCTGTGTGATCTTATTCAAGTTACTTAACTTCTTTGTGCCTCAGTTTCCTCTTCTGTAAAATGGGGATAAAATTGGGGCCTGCCTCAAAGGACTTTTTGTAAGAGTTAAGTGAATGAATACATGTGAAATGCTTAGAAGTGTGCTGGCCTTCTAAATGTCTGCTTATCAATAAAAGCCATCACAGGTTTGGTGCATAATCTGTGTCAAGCCCTCTATTGGGCATTTAACGTACACATGACATACAGGTATTTTTTTGGTCACTCTAGAATGAGTATTTTTATCAGCTGAATAACGTGAATATTTAACATTTTAAAAAAGACAATGATGAAATGCCTTCTGAAAAAGAATGCACAGATTTTATACTCTTATTAATCATGTATGTTTCTCCACAGCCTGAGCAGCCCTGGGTAGTCTTTGCATTTTAAATCTCTACTCACCTGATAGATGTAAAATATCTAGAAGTCATTTTGATATTCATTAACTATTAGTTTGACTATTTTATCTATGTTTATCAGATATTTATACTTACTTATCTGGGAATTGCTATACATATCTTTGATTTTTTTTTTCTTATTGGGTTATTTATTGTTTCTGTTTATTGACTTGTAAAGCTTTCTGTATGTTACGGAAATTCACATATTTTCTACAACACAGATATATTTCCAGTTTCCTTTGACATTGTCATGGTTTTTGGTTTCTTCTTTATTTCTTTTCCCATGCAGAGGTGCCTCGCATGTGTGTCTCAGTCTTTTTCTTTATGGACCCTGGGTTCAGTGAAGGTCAGCCGACATCGCATTCCTTCCTGTATCAGGTTTGCTCAGGCTCCCTCGGAGTACAGAGGCCAGCAAAGAAGTACACAGAGACCGGGCACCACCTCCGCGCTGCCCCATGTGCCTTCAGGAGACTTCTGCATCTAAGGAGCCTTTTCTTTCTTTGAAGTTCCCCAGTATCCTTCCCGGGAGAAGGAGCACAGTCTCTTCAGAAAGTCTGTTTTTTATTCTAGATATCCCAGGAGCAAGTCCTGCTTTTCTATTGGTTTCTTCCTACTCCTAGAAGGGAGATGCTGGGATGTTGGGCCAGACGAAATGTGATGGGAACTTGTAGTTTTCTAAGAAACTCTAGTCTAGGGGTATATGCTGAAGGAATGAAACTGAGGTGTTTTTCTTTTTTTTTGAAAGTTCTATAATACTCAAAGAAACATCTCTAAAATTAAAAATGTTTAATTTTTCACAGGACAAACCGTAATATTAATCAAACACATTATTCCAGGAACTGAGCTAAGTGATTTTCTGTCTTATTCTCATGAATATTTTGCCCCCTTTATGGTTATATAGAGGATTAGCCCCTGTTTTCAGATGAGGAAACTATGGCTTGGAGAAATTACCTGGGAACATGTCACACTGTAAGTGGATGAGAGGACTTGGGCCAGGCCTCCTGAATCCCAGCATGGTGATTAAGGAATCTAAAGCCAAATGGGCAAATTTTATATTAGCTCTTTGGATATTGTCAATTTGATCTTTTCTTTCTTTTTTTGAGACAGAGTTTCACTTTGTCACCCCTGGTAGAGTGCCCTGGCATTGTAGCTCACAGAGCTCACAGCAACCCCTACCTCTTGGGCTCAAGTGATTGTCTGGCCTCAGGCTCCTGAGAATCTGAGACTACAACAGGCACCTGCCACAACACCCAGCTATTTTTAGAAATGGGGTCTCACTCTAACTCAGGCTGATTTTGAACTTGTAAGCTCAGGCAATCCACTCACCTCGGCCTCCCAAAGTGCTGGGATTACAGGCGTGAGCCACTGTGCCTAGTGATCAATTTGATCTTAAGAGATAAAATCATTTCATTTCTTTGAGCTCAGTTTCCTCAACTGTCAAATGAAAATAATTACATTACCACATTTGAATTCTGAGAGGGTTAAGTAGAAAAAGTAATATAAACCAATTTGGTCTAATGTTTGCTTCACAGAAAAGCTTACTAAATTTTCAGAATAACAACAATAGCAGCAACAACTATTTTACAGTTTTCTCCCCGTTCTATTATTTCTCTGTCAATCATTTACTTTCCAAATGGTTAATTTCATTTTCTTAGTCTACTGTGTGGTGATGATGATATAACAGCAGCAATATTCATAGCAGCTCTGTTCACGATAATCTGGAAACAATCCAAATGCCCATCCATAGGCGAACTGATAAATAAATTGTAGTATATTTGTACAATAGAAAGCTCCATAGCGATTAAAAAAAAACTATTGATGAATGTAACACCATGGATAACTCTCACAGATTTTCATATTTTCATCATGTTGAGTGAAAGAAGCACGAGCAGGCAAAACTAAGCAATGCTTGAAGAAGTCAGAAGAGCAGTTGTCTCAGGATACGTGTTTGCTGAAAATATTTTATCTCTTGCTTTGGGTTATGGCATTAAGGAAAGGATACAATGCAAAATATCTTTTTAAGCAATACAATTAGACATGTGCATGTTATTCCTCAAAAAATTCTCAAGGGCGGGCAAATAAAAATGCAAATCTAAAAAATGGTAAGTATTAAGGTACTCTAGTCAAATAAAAAAATAGTTACCATTACAGGCCACTTCCAATATCATAAGCACTATGGGAAGCACTTTATGTAATTCTATTTCGTCTAATCTTCACGACAACTCAGAGCAGTAGGTACAACTGTTATTTCTATTTGATAGATAAAGAACCTGGCTCGGCGCCTATAGCTCAACCGGCTAAGGCGCCAGCCACGTACACCTAAGGTGGTGGGTTCGAATCCCCAGCTCGGACCTGCCAAACAATGACGGCTGCAACCAAAAAATAGCCGGGCGTTGTGGCGGGCGTCTGTGGTCCCAGCTACTTGGGAGGCGGAGGCAGGAGACTCGCTTGAGCCCAGGAGTTGGAGGTTGCTGTGAGCTGTAATGCCACGGCACTCTACCCAGGGGGACAGCTTGAGGCTCTGTCTCAAAAAAAAAAAAAAAAAAAAGAACCTGATGGTATGGCCAGTGATGTTGTCTGCCCAGGCCACTCACCCACAAAGGGCCAGGTCTCTCTGAGGCCCCTTGACAATACAGGAGACCCCCATGTAAGGGGTAGCCAGCTCCAAGATGGCCATCCACTGATGATCTTTCCTTTTTGCTATTCATGCCCTTGGGAAATTCCCTCCCACATAGTAGAGCTGAGCTGTGATACTCAAAGAATACTGTGGAAATTTAGAGTGTAACTTCCAAGGCTAGATCATACAAGACATTTCAGTTTTCTCCTTGTGTTTGCTCAGATCACTTGTGTTCATGGAAACTAGCTGCCATGCTGTAAGGAAGCTCAAGTAGCTGTGGAGAGTTCTGTGTGGTGAGAAACTGAGGCCATGCCAACACCAGTGTTAATTTGCTGACTGTGTGAGTGAACCATTTTGCTAATGGAGGGTTCAGCCCTGGTCAAATCTTCAGACGACTGCAACCCTGGTTGAGACAAGTCAGACCACTCAGCTAAATTGCTTATGAATTTCTGACTCTTACAAACTGTATACAATAATTAATATTGTTGTTAGAAGCAGCTAAATTTTGGGGTTGTTACATAGCATTGATAACTACTATACAAGGGCCATCTGAATGAAGTGGTAAACAGCCCTCATTGATGAGCTTATATATTTAAGAAACCACAAAGCCAATAATCTCAGCTCTACCTGCGGGCTAAGATTCAGGTGGCCATTTCTCAATGTACACCCTGGTTTTGATGATTCCCTTTAGAGTTTTAGTTTTGTGTGGTTCCACACAGCTGTATCCTCTCAGCCTTAATCCCACTGGCCTGAACAATGTTGTCAAACCTTACAAAGAAGAAACAACTTATTTGTTAACAAATTAGTCCTATTGATGATCCTAAGCATATCAATAATTCAGCTGTGTTTGATGTCAACTCTCTTCTCTAGAATGTTAATCATTAATGCCAAGATTTACTTGATTCTATTAACATTAACTGGAGGTTAAATTTTGGTCAGAAGGTAGCATTTAAAGACGGTGGAAGAATTTCAGGATGTGGGAAGGCACGTAGAAATATTTTTGGTTCAGTTCTTCTGTTTCTAGGCAAACGTTTCAACTACACTCAAATACATGCAGAGTTAGAGACCCACACACTATTTTTTGGTAGCAACTTCTGCTTTCTACTTTTGTTTAGTCCTAATAATCAAATCAATGTCTTTCCATCTTATCCACATTTCTACCACTTTTATTTAAGTTTTTATTCTCTTACTTCATCTTCTGAGAACATGAAGGACAAGTGCCCAGAACTCTCCTTGGAGAAACCCTTTGTAGATGCACAGGGAGTAAATCGCAGTTTGATCTTCTCAGCTGCAGGTTAAAGGGTTCCAGTTCCTCTGCACCAACCTCACAGGGGTTTTCTGTTCCTCCTGTCCCAGGTAGAGCCCTCCCTGATCGCTCTTTCCCTTTGAGGCTACAGCTCTCAAGGAGAGTGCAACAGTGGTCTGGTATAGAGTGTAACTCAATGGGTTTGCATTTCTGCCTCCTTCACCAGATCACAGGATCACTTCGGAACTCAGTTTCAGATTCACAGACATGTTAAAGGTATAGGGGTCACTTTGTCCAGCCCCCTAATTATAGCTGAGGGAACTATAGGGCAAAGAGGACTGCTCAAGGTCACCCAGTGACAGAGTGGCTAAACTGAGTCTGGAACCCAGGTGTCCTGGCTTGCTGTCATGTGTCTCTAGGCTCTCCTGCTCTGCTGGGAGTCCCCTGGGAGTGTCCCCCAACCTGTGCTGAATTTCTATCTTATTACCTCTGGCAATGATTGGACCATAGGACTTTGCATCTGGCACAAACAACGACCTCCATGGCAGCACTCTTTGTAACAGTGAGGACGGGACAACAGCCAGGGTGCTCTAGTCCATGGAATATTTCAAAGCTATGAAAAACGATAAGGTCGATCTAAATGTGCTGCTGGGGGATAATCTGCAAGTATCGTTCAGTGAAGAAAAAGACAGCAAACAATGTGCAAAACAGCAAATAAGGCATAAAGTTCCACTCGTATTTGGAAAGAGTAAACATGCATATATGAGTCTGTATAGACATTTCTAGAGGCTGAGTGTGGTGGCTTACGCCTGTAATCTTAGAACTCTGGGCGGCCAAGGCCGGTGGATTTGCTTGAGCTTAGGAGTTTGAGTCTGGCCTGAGCAAGAGTGAGACCCCATCTCTACGAAAAACAGAAAAAGTAGCCAGGCACCTGTAGTCCCAGCTTCTTGGGAATCTGAGGCAAGATGTTCCCTTGAGCCAAAGAGTTTGAGGTTGCTGTGATCTGTGACGCCACAGCATTCTGCCCAGGGGTGACAGAGTGAGACTTTGTCTCAAACAAACAAACAAGAAATTTCTAGAAAGATACCCTTAAAACTATGAATGACAGAGTCAGGTAGATGCTAAAGACTTTTACTTTTCAATTAATACTCGTTAGCAATGTTGGAATTTTTAACCGTGTCACTTTATTACTTTTATAATAAAAACATACATGTTTAAAATGTTAACACTGGGGACTTTCATTTTTTCCAACTTGTCACACTTTCTCTATTGTTTGACTTTTTCCACTGCCATGTATTACTAGCATAATTAAGACATGAAACATACATATTAACATATATAACACCTGTTCTATAGCTATGCTTTGAAGATGCAGGATGCAGAGATGACACACTGCACAGGTGACATCACATTGTCACACGGCAGTGGTTTCTCACACGGGCCATGGGGTGCCTGTGTGTCCTGAGTGTGGTGGGAGCTGTGCAGAGGCTGTTTTTGCCTCAAAGTCTAGGAAGGCTGCTGCTGGCACTTAATATCCTGAAGCCAGGAATGCTAAAATTGTCTCAAATGCCAGTGGAGCCCTGCTGAGAAGCTCTGGTAAAATACTTAAAAGTTGAGTTTAAAAATGTCTCTATCTAGTTCTCATGTGAACTCATATCCCTGTTGAAGTTTTTAAAAAAGTATGCATTATTGTCGATAGAGAGGAACATCTGGGAGGGCAGTTACCCAAAGGCCTCAGAAATGGAGCAGATGGTGGCAGGGTCGTACCAAGCAACCAAGGGGCAAGAGCGGCATTTGTTATGTGAATATCGTGCCAAGCCCATCATGCCTCTTACTGTAGTAGAGAGGTGGTGTTATTCCTATTTTACAGATGGGTAAACTGAAGCCTGTGATCAGACTCCCAGCCCCCGGGAAGTTGGCTAGTAAATAGCTCAGCCCAAACCCCGGTCTGTAGGCTGCCAAAGTGCCTGCTCCTTCCACTTCCCCACGTGGCCTCGCTCCCAGCCAGGCAGGAAGACCAGGTGGCACCTGGAAGCAATTTCTCCTCTGCTTTCCCCCCAGGACCCGTGCTACTTTGGTAGGGCATTCACGGTGGGAAATTAACCTCTGTCTACGAGGGCCAATTATACAGTCTAGAATAAAAAGAGCAATGAGGGCCTGGACCCAGGCAGAACGCCGCTCTCCCACCCTCTGCCCCTGTCTGGGGAGGCAGCTGGGAAGAGCAAGGGAGGGGGTGAGGGGGAACCCTGCTCTATTTTGAGGAAATAGTTGTGTTTGATTATCCAATAATACCAAGCTATAAAGCTGAAACAACTATGGATTTCCCTTAGATTTGAAAAATTGTGAGTCATTGAGTTTTCACTCTTAAGGCAGATCTATTCAAAAGGAATTTAATTCTTTGTACCATGTGGTAAACAGAAGTCAGAGTTACTGCAGATGTAGACTCTTCTTAGGAAAAGAATAAGAATTCGCCTGTGAAAAACTTTGCTAGAGAAGGAGACTGAAGAGAGCCAGCAGCTTCTAAGAGGATTTTTTCCCCACCATCCCACTGACCCCAGCTTCTCTGCCATTGAGTCCTCTAATGCAGACACATGAAGATTTTCTTACATCAGTATTTTGTACTTTGTCCAATCCTCATGTCCTTAAGACTTGCAGGAAGCCTCTCTGACCATTCCAGGCTGGTTCGTGTCCTCTGTGTCCCTAGTATTGCCTTCTCTCCTGTTCTGATCTCATTTGTCACAGGGCTCTTTCTCTGATTGAACTGTGTGTTCCATTAGGACAGAAAACATCCTTCATCCTTCATTCATCTCAGGACTCCCACAGCTTTAACCAGCATGGCTACTCAGTATGGGCCCTGCCTCCTGGATTCATGGCGGCGTGTAAAGTCATTTTTCCCACCAAAGATAGCGCTGGATACGAATCTTGAGCAGGAATTGGACTTCACCAGGTAGAGGAGAGAGGGCACAATAGGCAGAAGGAATAACATGAGCAAAAGCTTAGCGGTTTGGAAGTAGAGATTAAGAAACGGGTTCTGAGTAGGGAGTAAAGTGGGTAAACCTCACTCAGCTTTTGAAATCAATCCTGAGGGGAGAACCCATCCTATGACAACATTTACTATCTATGTGACTGAAGGCAATTTACTTAACTATCTGCCCTTTGGGCTTCTTATTATAAGACTTTAATTAGGTGTGTATAAATGGCTTACCATAGTGCCAGGCATGTAGTGGGCACTCAATAAATTGTGGTTTTAAATAATATGATTCTGAAAAGGTAGGTATAATTCTCTTGTGGGTTGACCTGGGTCCTACTGCTTCTTGGCAATTGTTTGCTTAAGCTGTTCCGGATCTGATAACCAACCTGTTATTCTGATCTGTATTCATCATGTACTTCATTCATCTATGCAATTCATTCATTGAGCAATGACTACTGCAAGGCCTTCCAACATGCTGCAATAGCCTCAAGGCAAGATGGATTCCCACACATCAAAAAGTTCAAAGCCTCATTAGGAAGACGGGGCATAGACGCACATTACAGCCAAGATGGATCAAAGGAGATCCGAAAATAAAGCACTAGGGGAGTCTGGAGGACAGAAGAGAATCACAGGAGAAACGAGTTTATGAAATACTGGGAACTCACATCTTTCTCTAGGTGCTTGTAAGATTTTCTCTTTATTATTGATTTCAGTAATTTTGTTATGGTTTTCTTTGTGTTTATTCTTCCCGGGATTTGCTAAGCTTCCTGGATCTATGAGCTTAGTTTACTTCAAATTTGGCAAAAATTTCAGCTATCATTTAATCAGATATTTTTGCTGTCCTCATCTTTCTCTTACCTCTCTGTTCAGGGCTCTAATTACATATTAGACCACTCAGTCCTGTCTCACAGGTCACTAAAGCTCTGTTTCCTGCTCCCCGCCCCCAGCCCTTCTTCTTTTCTCTCTCTGCTTCAGCTTCACTGCCCTGTATTCAAGTTCATGGATCTTTTATTCTACAGTGTATAATCTGTTAAACCCATCAGTGAACTTTTCAGATGTGACATTTTTTCAATTTAAGAATTTCCATTTGGTCTTGTTTCTCTATGGAGCTTTTCTATTCCCTCACTTATTAGGTTTGTTTTTTTCTTTAATTCCTTGAACATCTCTAGAGCAGCCATTTGTAAAGTCTTCATTTGCTAATTTCAACATCTCTATGATTACTGTTTCTATTCACTAATTATTATCCTGTAGGAGCCTCATGTCATCCTTCTTTGTATGCATGGTAATTTTGATTATACACTGTACATTATGGATGTTAGGATGTTTTGTTGTTTTCCTTAACATAGTGTTGAGTTTTTGCTCAGGTGGGCAGTTCACTTGCAGATCAGCATGATCCTTTCAAGGCTTATTTTCAGCTTTATCAGAAGGACTAAAGTAGTTTCTCCCCCATGGCTAGCTGAACCTTATTCCTAAAGCATGGTCTTTCTGTAGTGTCTTCTGGAAGTCTAGGGTATTTAACAAGGTCTTTCTACTCTGGATAATTGGAACTTAAAAAACATTTCTCAGCTTATATGAGCTTCAGAGTGCAGCTGCTTGGCAGTTGTTTTATTTCCCGGCAATTAAATAAATAATTACTTGCAACATTAAGTAGTGAGTGAGGTGACAACATTTTGCCCAGGGTGCTGGTTCTTTGTTCAGTCTCACAGAGTCTTTCCCTGCATGTGGGAAGCTTAGTAACTGATCGGAGACCCCAGTGGACTTCAGAACAGATTTGTGGAGCTCTCTTTCTCTGGTCCCCACAAACTCTAGACTTCCAGTGCCCCTAACCTACAGTGGTGGCTGTGCTGTGTTTGAACTCTCCTTCCCTGGAGGATCATAAAGTTCCTATAAGCTGAAAGCTGGGGCAATCACGTGGCTCCTGTTGTTTGTTTCTCTTTTGAAGTCACAGTTTTGTGTTGCCTTTTGTCCAAAATCAGAAAACAGCGATTTCACAGATTGTGTCCATTTTTACAATGGCTTATGGCAGGATATCTAGTCCTGTCCTGGGGACTCTATCAAGGCCCCAGGAGAAGTGGGAAAATGGAGAACTGCGACAGCTGTTTGAAGACTCAGGAGGATCCAGACACCACGCAGTGAATAAGGAGGCTCGTTCCAGCAAGGGCAGCAAATATTTATTGAGCCTTTGCCATGTGTGATGCACTGGGGATTTTGTGGTAAATAAGACAAATGGAGACTTGCCCTAACAGGGTTTGCAGCTTGTTCTGATCTGTGTTCATTTCAACTATTCTCAGATTGCCTACTCGATGCGTGATACTGTGCTGGTGCAGGAAGCTGATGTTACAAAGAATAAAACACAATCCCTGTCTTCAGGGAGTTCACATCTTTGGGGGAAGGGACATAAATATATAATTACTTTCAACATAAAGTGGTGAGTGAAGAGTGGCAGACTGGTAGGGCACGCCTGCTCTATGGTACAGGCACTGTGCCTCCGAGACTGCCTATGAGTTAACAGGAGCAGGAGGGAGCCCTCCTAGCAATGGCAATAAGACAAGCAAAACACAGAGACCTGAGGCACCCACAGGACACTGAGAGTGTCTCGGAGTGGCAGTGTGAGATGAGGCTGGAGAGGCAGATCAGATCTTGCAGGGCCTTGGATGCCACGTCAAGAGTTTAGATTTTGTTCTGAGGGCAATGGGGGAGTCATGGGAAGCTTTGACGGGAGGAATGGATCCTTGCAAACTCCTGCCTTTGACACCTCCCAGCTGGCAGGAAAAAGACTGCATTCTCAAAGGGGATTTATGGGCCTGGGGAGGACTGTTAGATGTTAATTATCTTCCACCACAATCAGAAAGACCTTTTCATAAGAACCATTTGGAGTTTTCAAAAATAGTGCAAGACACAAACAAATCCTATGGGGTTAAAATCTTGTCAACAGAGATACAGAAAAGTAGCAAATGCAGTAGGAGAAGATGTGCTTCTTCAGGAAAAGTGGTGGGTGGAGAAGGATTATAAGATTTCAGAGGTAAAACAGCCCTTGAAAGTTGTTCTGTCTCTTGCTTACTTTAATGTGTTACATTGGAGGTAAGCGAGACCCAGAGAGACAACTGGCAGAGAGAGGTGACAGGAAGAGCCTTGGCTTTGGAGTTAGGCTGATCTGATTGGGGTCCCAGGTTGGCCACATAATAGCCGTGACCTTGGGTAGATCACTTACGTTCCCTGAGTTTTAGTGTCTTCATCTACAGATTGGAGGATGACAAAACCTGCCTTGTTGGATTGAAGCAAGAAGAGATCAGTGGAGTGGTTCAGCTTTGAGCCAAAATCAAGATTGCTTTATGCAAAGTCCTTAGTTCCTCTGGTGTTCATTGGCTCAGCTTATCTGAGAAAATGAAGAAAAGGGAGCCCAAAAGAGATCGTTTCTTTGGGAACAGCCTCAAGAACTGGGGGATAGTAGTCCATTAAAGACGGCTACAAATTCTTTGCTACCACTCCCTTCAGGTGGGACTTATTTTCTCTCTTCTGGAATCCTGGCTGACTTGTGCCTACTGTAACTAACTGGACGCAGGGGATGTGAGCTATGCTCATTCTGGGCCTAGACCTTACAGAACCAGCGACGTCTACGTCCTCCTTGCTGGAATGTTCACTCTTGAGATGCAGCTGTCATAAAAAGAATGCAAACTAGCCACGTGGCAAGACCATGTGGGGAGACAGAGGTGCCAGCCCACTGAGGCACAGAAGCATGAGCAAAGCCACCTCGGGTGTACCAGCCCTAGCCAGGAGCTTCAGCCACCAGCTCCAGCCACTGTCTGTCTACAACTGCAATAGTCACACAAGAAACTGAGCAGGACTGGCAGAGCTGCCTGGTCAACCCACAGATTTGTGAAAAATAACATATAGGCGTTAATTTCAAGCCATTAAGTTTGAGGGTAGTTTGTTATGTAGCCAAGGATACCCGGAGGGGATAGAAAGGTTTTCTCTCCGGCGGCACCTGTGGCTCAGTGGGTAGGGCGCTGGCCTTACATACCGAGGGTGGTGGGTTTAAACCCAGCCCCAGCCAAACTGTAACAAAAAAATAGCCGGTGTTGTGGCAGGTGCCTGTAGTCCCAGCTACTTGGGAGGCTGAGGCAAGAGAATTGCCTAAGCCCAGGAGTTGAAGGTTGCTGTGAGCTGTGTGATGCCACGGCACTCTACCCAGGACCATAAAGTGAGACTCTGTCTCTATGGAAAAAAAAAAAAAAAAGAAAGGTTTTCTCTCTTGCCTGAGCCTGGGATCAGGCCTGAGCCTTACTAGGAAGCTGAAGTTGCTATTAGATTTTGAACCTAGCAGTTCTGCTTTGGGATCCAGGAATCCAGGATTTTTTTAGCACAGAATGGAGGTAAGAGTCCTTTTACCTCTTCTCTTCTCTAGGGAACAGGACGTTTATGGTACAGCCGAGATGGTGAGGTGATTGAGGGTTTGCAGCTTTAGGGCTAGTTGGGTTAGCCCATTGGGCAGGAGGATGGTCTACAGAGCACTCCAGCTGTGAGGACACAGGCATGGGGCCACCTTCCCAGTTGCCTGCAGGCAGAGAAGATACTGACAAGGAGTGTGAAGGGAAGGCAGCTAAGCAGATGAACACAGATGAGGCCTCTGGGGGTTTCCACAAAACCCTGAGGGAGACTTTGAGTGACTGCTAAGACCTGTACAGGTGATTGGGGTGGGGAGAACATAGGAAAGCTGGATTATTTCCATCAGTGTGACCATGGAGGCCTAGGGACATTCACATTTTGTGTGTAAAGTTCCTAACATAGTTTTCTACACTTAGTAAGTGCTTGATACCATGTCTCCCCCCAAATAAGACAGTCTTATATTTATTTTTTTCTCAAGAAGACACACTAGGCCTTATTTTCAGGAGACGTCTTCCTCTCTGCATTGAAATGCCATGCCCATCACTAGGTCTTATTATCAGGGTAGGGCTTATATTTAACAAATGCATAGAAATCCTGCTAGGGCTTATTTTTTGGGTAGGTCTTATTTTCGGGGAAACACAGTATGTGACAGCCTTTATCATAGGGAACTAGAGTCCAGAAAGGTCTGACCCCATGATCCCTGGACCTCTGACTACTGCTGTGGTGTTATTTTAGAGGTACCAGCAGTTACCCCATGAATGCAGAGCTCAGCCTACTCTTTGGAGAGACTCAGGCAAATCCCAGCAGTCTCCAAGGTTTGTATAGCTCAGTCCTTGTTTTGCACAGAAGATAGTACTGCAACTTGAGGCTTTATGACTCTCGAAATCTTACAGCAAATGTCACCTTTCTTTGTTGGACCATTTAACAGAGGAAGCTGGAGAAAGAAAATGACTGTTACGACTTTAGGACTGGTTAAAATATGTGCCATAGGTATAATTCAAGGGCTACCCCAAAACAAAGCACAGTGCCCCTCAGTAAAATAGCTCTAAGAGAAAGGAAATCCAACTATCAGCTCTCTGGTCTTAGTGGTGAGAAGGGGAGAGGCTTCTTCATCCACAGCTGGAGTCTGTCTGTTGTTTCTTTCCTTCCTTCTGAAGTTTACCTTTTGATGAGTATGCAGCATGAAGACCCAGTGAGACTATGCAGGCCTACAGGCAGCAAGAGAAAGCTAAGCTCTGGGCTGGTCATGCTATGGGGTGAATATGTGTGCCACTTTAAAACTCACATAGTAAAGCCTGAGGGGGATGGCATTTGAAGGTGGGCTGTTAGGAGGTAATTGCAACTAGGTTCAGATGAGGTTATGAGGATAGGACCCTCATGATGGGATTAGAGCCCTTCTGAGAGCAGGAAGAGAGAGGTTTTTTCCTCTCTCTCTTCTCTCTTTCCTTGGTGTACGTGCACTGAGGACAGGCCATGGGTACACACAGCAAGAAGGCAGCTGTGGACTGGCTGGGGAGACAGGCACCCAAGAAAAACCAGATCTGCTGGCGTCCTGATCTGGGACTTCCCTGTCCTGAGAAATGTGAGAAATAAATGCCTGTGGTTTAAGCCACCCAGTCTATAGTATTTTCTTTCTTTTATTATTTTATTAAATCATAGCTGTGTACATTAATGCAATCATGGGGTACAATGCTGGTTTTATATACAAATTGAAATACTTTCATCAAACTGGTTAACATAGCCTTCACCATCTTTTCCTAGTTATTGTGTTAAGACATTTATATTCTACACTTAGTAGATTTAACATGTACCCTTGTAAAATGCACCGTAGGTGTGGCTGCACCAATTACCCTCCCTCCACTCCCCCTCCCCCCACCCCTCATAGTATTTTCTTTTGACAGCCTGAGTTCACTAACACAGCTTCCTTGCTTGGTGCTCAAGGGGAGCCCACTTGGGCTCTGACAGACATTAAACAAAGCTAGAATTTTGGTGTGGCCAATTTCAAGCTGGATAACACTGGACTAGTCAGTTAACCGCTCTGAGCTTTATTTTCCTTTTCTTTGAAAAGGGACTAACAACACTTGATCTGCCTCTTTCACCTAGAAGTTGTTACAAGCAAAAGAGATCATGGATATTAAAGGACTTTAGAAACTATGGAGGGGAGGGGTGACTGGCTAGGGGTAAACAAGGAGACTGGCAAACCATCTCCCCTCAAAAGGATCGATAATGTTGGACCAAACTGACAAAAATAACCATTTCAATGCTCTGGAAATTGACCAAAGGCATACAATAATCTCAGAAATTATTATGCTTTAAAAACTGCTATCTTTTAGGTAAGAACATTGAGACTCAGTGGTGACAATGCCTTGGATTTGTGTCATGTCACTCAGTTGTGACAATGCCTCCACAGTGTGGTCAGCACAGAGCTTCTGCCAGGGTGATGTTGCTCTGAGGATCAGCAACTTGGCTCCTAAAGTCAACAGGAGGTGTTGGTGATGTCTATAGCCAGGGGCATTATCAGTAGAAGTAACGCTCCTTGGCAGCAGGCGAGTGAGGAGGACCAGTGGGTCTGTTAACACAGGGTCATGGTTGGGCAAGTATATTCTTGGCTGACATGTGAATGAACAGCGGAGACCAGAGAGTCCTCCATGTACTCCTGGAGAACCTTGAGGATGTAAGCAAGCATATAGGAGGTGCCAAAGGAACCAGATAAAATCAAAAGGTGGAACAGACTAAAAATTACCTAAACTCTGAATGTGCCCCCACCCCGTCTCCACTGCAGAACACTGGATGAAGGTGTTCTGAACAATCTCTGTATAACCATTAGTTGGCCACTGAGATATGCAGTTAGAAGGTTAAAAGCAATAATAATAGTCATTTTTTTAAAAATAAATGATTAGGGATGCCAGTGGTTACACTGTGGGAGAGAAAGATTTCACACATTGAGCCTAGGCATGTTCTAAGCAAAGATAAAAACCAAAGGAAAAAAGAGCAGTGATAACAATCTTCCTGAGGAATACCAGAATCCAGAGTTACTACTATAGGGAAACTAAAATGACTCGTTTTAAATAACAAAATCATAAGACACACGTGCAAAGTACAGGATAATATGACCCTTACTGAGGAAGAAATGCAGTTGACAGAAACTGACAGGAGTGGGACACAAACAGATAGAGGGAGGCCGTAAAGTCCACGTGCAATTTAAAATAGTGTGCAATTTAAGACTGCACATGAACTTGATGGCTACCCTGTAATAAGAGCCCCAGAAAGAAAGGAGAGAGGAGACAGAGAAAGAGGAGAGGGAGAACGCAGAGGGAATACTACATATTTGAAGAAATTATCACTAAAATTGTCCAGCCTTTGATGAAAAACGCTAGTTTACACTGCTTAAAAGGAATGACTGATAAGATCCATGTAGAGATACATCATAGTAAAATTATTGAACTCCAAAGAGAAAATTTTGAAAACAGTATGAGGAAAAACGACTCTTTACAGGAAAGTGTTAATACCATATGCAACTTTCATCTTGAACAATGGAGGCCAGATCAGAACTGAAAGAAAAATAACTCAATCGAAAATTTTATATCCAGCAAAATTATCCTTCAAAAGTGAAGGCAAAATAAACAAGAGAAGATAAACAAGAGAAGTTAGTGCTAGGAGACCTGCTTTATAGGCCTTAATTAAGTCTTTTAAGCTGAAAGAAACTTTTGAGATGTACTTAGATCCACAGGAGGAAATGAATAGCCTCAGAAATGGAAAATACGTGGGTTAATATAAATAAACCTATCAAGATAAATGTTCTCATTTCTTCTCTTAACATCTTTTAAAAATATAAAATTGAGAACAGTCACCATTTAACTGTATAGTTAAATTTATAACGAGTGTGCGTATACATATATATGACAAAAATAGCAAAGGAAGGAAGGAAGGAATAGAACTATCTTGGAGCAGTTTCTAGGTTTTAGTGAAATTGTTAGTATTAATCTGAAGAAGACTGTGATAAATTAAAATGCAGATTGTAATCCCCAGAGCAATCGCTAAAAAAAATAGTTTAAGAAATCAACAAAGGTATTAAAATGCTACATTAAAAAATCTTTATTTAACATCTGCCATACAGAAGTTAGCAGAATAGGAACAGAGAAATAAAAATGTTGGGGAAGATATAAAAGACAAATAGGAAAGTGGTCAACATAAATCCAATCATATTATTAATGACATTAAATAAGGATGGTTAAATGGCCCAATCAAAAGGCGGATATTGTCAAACCAGATAAAAAAAAAAAAGCAATGTCCAATTATATGTTGTCTACAGGACCTAGACACAAAAGGCTTGAAAGTAAAAGAATGAAAAAGATGATGGCATCTAGCCATAACGGAGCTGGAGTAGCTGCTGCAAAATCAGAGAAAGGAGACTTAAGAAAAGAAATATCTCTAGACATAAGAAGGGCATTTCACAATAATACAAAGGTTAATACATCAGGACAAGCTGGCCAGGATGGCAATTATTAATATGAATGGATACTGAGCTAACAAGAGAGTCTCAAAATTCAAAAATTAAAAACAGAATTGAAAGAAAAAAACAATTCATCAGTAATAATTAGAGATTTTAATGCCCCACTCTCAACGATTAATAGAAAAACCAGACAGAAAACCAGCGTGAATACAGGTGACACGAACAATACTACAGACCTCACAAACATCCAGAGATGCTCTCCCCAAAGACTGTAGAACATGCCTCTTGTCAGAGTACAAGAAACAGTGGACAGGATTATCCATATGTCATATGACTATACGTATCAATACATAGAAAATTAAATCATACAGAGTGTGTTTTTTCCATCATAAGAGAATTACATTAGAAATCACCAACAAAATAAACATAGGCCCTCTTCATCCCATCTCTTGGTTTAGCAAAACATGGCCTACAGTGGCCACGTGATAGGGTAGCTGCCCCTTTCCTGGGAGGAGAGCACCTACCTTCTGAGGTCAGAATGCTGTCCTCACTACTTCCCTATCCCCCTCCCTAATCAATACCTCCCCATCTACATTCAGTTAGAACAGTGATTCTGAACCAGTGTGTCACGGCACACTGGTGTGCTGCAAGAGGATCATAGGTGTGTCAAGAAAAATTTTAAAGATAATTAAGTTATTTTTGAAAAAAGTTCAAAACACAGTAAGTATATTCTTTTTAAATTTTTTTTAAATCAACCTAATTTAAGTGTGCTGTAGAAATTTAACTATAGGTTCACATATGCAGTGAGATAAAAAAAAAGGTTGAAAAACACTGAGAAATTGCAAGCCCGACAGGTACCTTACCTATGGGAGATCTTTAATTTGGCTTATGGTCAGTGTCAGAAACTACAAAGATGGAGGATTTATTTACATTACCCTAAACACTTCCAGGATGGCTATGATATACACAGATGTAAATGTGGTGGTCTAGCAATATTCAGGAGTCAGGGAAGTACAGGGCCGGGTGGGGGGGGGTGGGGGGGCATTTACTGAGTTTCAAACTCGGGTCAAGTATTTACAACAAGGTGTTTTAACGTATGACCCCTTTGAATCTTCACCGAAACTCTATGAGGTAGGCACGGTTCTCTTATTTAAGAGACTAGATCACTGAGGTTCAGATAGGTTAAGCAAGTCACCCAAGAGACATAGGATGTATGAAGCCTGGGATATACCAAATTTAGATATCCACCACATTTATTAATAGCTATAAGGCACAGGCCTCGAGGCCTACATTACAGAGAAACTTTGCTATCTTTTGTTATAGAAAATAGAGTTAGAACTGTAAATGCAAAGAAGCGCATGGAATGCTGAAAATTTTTTGAAGCATAAAGATGAGTTCTTATGATAGTTAATTTTGTATGCCAACTTGGCTGGGCCATGGTGTCTGGATTTTTTCCCAAACATTATCTGGATGTTTCGGGGGGGGGGGGCGTGTTTCTGAATGGGAATGATGTTTAAACGGGGGGACTTTTAGTAAAGCAAAGTACCTTCCATAACGTGGGTGGGCCTCATCTGATCAGTTGAAAGCCTGAATAGAACAAAAGACTGACCTCACCCCAATAAGAGGCAACTCTGTTAACCGATGGCTGTTGGACTTGGATATCAACACTGGCTCTTCCTGGTCCCAAGCCTGCCAGTCTATCCTGCAGATTTTGGACTTGTTAGCTTCCGTAATCATGTAAGCCAATTCCTTAAAATAAATCTCTTTCTGTATATACAGACATCCTATTGGTATTGTTTCTCTGGAGAAGCCTAATACAGTGCTTAAATACTGTTTGAAGGATTTTACTTGACTGAAGTATTTAAATATTTCATGATAACATTTTAATCCAATGGGTAGAAAGCATGTGGGGTGTAGCGGGGACTGGGGACAGAAGACAGGAGGAGTCTATTATCCTTACTCTGCAGATGAGAGAACCAGAGCTGAGAGACCACGGAGTGACTTCCCAGAGTGCCAGCACTAACTGGGAGCAAAGCAGGGTCTAGAACCCAGGCCTTTGGAGCTCAGCGTGGAAAGAAGTGCTGGGTCGGGTGTCAGGGCCCAACAGCGGAGGCACTGCAGGCGCTGTGCACCATTGGTCTGGCCACTGCTGCAGGGGCTCATGAGATGGGGAGCGAGGGAGGCCCCTCCCTCAGTAGCCTGGGCCTCCTCCACACCCACCTAGGGGCGGACAGGAAAACAGCACACCCATCACCAAGTCTGTCCTCCCCTAAAAGCCCTCACCACCCCTTCCCCTTCCTGAAGGATGGCCATCTTCCCTGAATCCTCTCCCTTGCTCAGCCAAAGCCACTTACTCTTCCTGAAAGAACAGGGAGAAGGTGGCTTTTTATTGTGGCTATGCACTGCACGCTCTTCATGGGCCCGTTTTTTCTTGTTTTTTACTAGTTCTGCCCCAGATCCCAGGTTTGACTTGACGTGTGGAGTTCTCCCAGGCGTCACTTAGCAATGCACCAAGCCACTGGGTTTAAAACAGCAGGGGACTCGAGAGTTTTAGACCTGCAGCTCTTGGTTGGCGAATGAGATTTTTATGAGGCCGCCGGAATCAGTCTTGCATATAGGGTGTTAAAAATTTTTATGGCTGGCTGGGATTTGTTGGAAGCGCCAAGCTGGAACGTGATGGAGTTCCCCATTAGAGAATGTCCCCAGGAAAGAAGCCTTGCATGGTTCCCTGGTATTCAGAGGTGTCAGAGAGCTGGTTTTATGGAAAGCAATTTCCTCAGTAAAGAAAAAATATGCTCCAGAGACAGAGTGATTTCAGCTCAGGGGCTCTGCCACCCCGGGTTTAACAGGCTTCCTTAGCAGGCGGTCCCTGGTGATTGCAAAGATAAATGGGTCCCACCCCGTTCTTAATGCCAGCAAACTTTTCTTCCCTTTCTTTCTTTAAAAACATATATTTTAAAGACAAAATAATAAAAATTTTGGAAAAAAGAAAATGACCTGTAATGACATCATTCACACTACACTTATTAACATTTTATTATATAGACACATCTATTTTTGACATAGTTTGGACACAGCTATGATACAATTTTATAACTTTTGCTTACTGGTTTATGGTAAACATTTCAAAGTCAGGAAAATCTTTTGGTAGACCTCATTTTAAGTCACTTTATAATATACCGTTAGGTTGGTATACCATAAAATGGTATTACTATTTTCCATATTGGATATGGAGCTGGTTTCTGATTTTTTTGTATATGTGATTATAAATAATGACATCATGAACAGCTGGTACTGTAAGGCTTTGCTCATATTTCTAATAAGTTCTTTGGACTAGATTTCTAGAAACAATAATGGGGCTCAGGGATGAACATATTTTAAAGAGTCCAGACACACATGGCCAACTTGTTTCCTATAAAGGTGATCAATTTACACTTCCACCCACTCATATTACCACACCCTTGCCAACACTGAGATCTTTAGTTTAAATACATCGACTATGTAGTTTGCTAAGTACAAATGCCGTCTCACTGTATTTCAGTTTGCATTTGTGGATTAATGGCAAAGCTGTTGATACTCACTGTGTATTATCTGTTCTATTGTAGTCCTAGTGCCCCCCTCTTTGATATAGAAAAGATTGTCTGCTATCATATTATTACAAAAATATTTCAACCCATTTATTATTCCTGGAAAACTTACCAAGCATAACCCTAACTCGAACCAAGCTAGACACATGTGGGTTTCTAGTTACTCATGTTCAGCTTGTAGAATGATTGCCCCTATAGGACGTCTCAGGCCCCAGCTTCTGGTCGTGGGGGTTTGGTGTTTAAGCTTCAGTTAGATCTGTGGGGTACCTAGACTAGGCCCAAATTCCACTGCAGAACCCCAAGCAAGGATTGTGTTTTTCTGTTGAGCCTAACCCTGTGTGTCCAGATACTGATGATGTGAGATGAGTATGACACGGACCTTCATCCCCTCAATGAACTTGCAGCCTGCTTGGAGATAAAAAAAGTACAACCACAGCTAGAGTCCAAGGGAGGAGGTAATAAATGCCATGTATAAGAGGTATGGCCCCAGCAGCTGAGATTCAGGTTTAAATTCTATAGAGCATTAGGGTCAGTCTTTGAACCTAGAACCCTGATTCAGGGCACAGGATCACACATTGTTGTTGAAGGGACCTTAGCAATCATTTGTTGAACATCCCTATTTTACCTATGAGGAGACTAAAGCACAGAGGCACAGAGAGGGCAGTAACTTGATTGAGATCTCAGGGCAGGTTTAATGGCAGGGCTGGTCAGGGACTAAGTGTTCTGCTTCTCAGGGTAGGCTTTTCCTTGAGTATCTTGGTTTCTTTATAGACCAATCTTTCCTGCCCTCCTCCTTACCTGCCTGCAATCTTTACATGGTACCTTTTATACCACGAACTTATCTTTAACTTGAACATATCTCAAGTACCACACATGGAGTTAAAAACAAGTTCCTGCCCTACTGGGACTCAGAGTCAGTTGGGAGGGGGCAGAATAAGTAACCAGAGGAATATAGGGCAAGTCCTTTGGGCCACTGGGGCTCAGAAGATGTGAGGTGTCAGGTAGGGGTCTTCCTGTGGCTTCTATTATCCTGGGGAGTTTCTGGGGGTGCCAGGTGCCTGGCCAGCAAGGCAAGGACAGAGCAAAAGTCCCCACAGATGGTCCCACCTCAGTGCTGCCCACAGCCATCTGGGAGAAAGAAGATGAGCTTTAGAGTCAGCTCTGCCCTTACTAGCTGTGGGGCCTTGGGCAGTTACTTCATTCTCTGGGACTTGGATATCTGATCTGTGGAATGGGCCACTGGGTTGTTTGTGAGAAATAAATAAAGCACATGGTAGAATGTTTGGATGCATAGTAGGTGTGTTCCTTTCTCTGTTGCATCCTTTTTTTTTTCTTTCTTTGAGACAGACTTTTACTTTGTCACCCTGGGTAGAGTGCCGTGATGTCATAGCTCACAACAACCTCAAACTCTTGAGCTCAAGCGATCCTCTTGCCTCAGTCTTTCTTTTTTTTTTTTTT
>NW_003852396.1:23474311-23482049 GCF_000181295.1 Otolemur garnettii | reverse complement strand
GGCACCTGCCACAACGCCCGGCCATTTTTTTTTTTTGGTTGCAGCCGTTATTGTTGTTTTGGCAGGCCCGGGCTGGATTTGAACCCGTCACCTTAGGTGTATGTGGCTGGCACCTTAGCTACTTGAGCCACAGGCGCAAAGCCTGTGCTTAGATTTCTGACTGTGGGAGACCTTCTGCCTGCCCTCTTTTCCTCAGCAGGGTCAGCAGCTGGCTCAGGCCCCCATTGGGCTCTGTGCCCCCCTGCTTGATAGCCCCCACCAGGTTCAGGGAATTGGCCTTAGGCCTGATTCTATTGTCTCCTCACTGCCCAACAGATGGGAGAAGCTTATGGCTGGAAATGAATGTAATTTAGAAGGATATTACGACCGAGAGCACTAGCATGGTCACCAGACATGGACAAGTATGGTGATTTCCTCTTCTCTTCTCTGTTGCCCTTTCAAAGATCCCCAACTGTCATTCTGATTTAGGAGACCAAATTCTGATCATGTTCCTCCCCCACTTTCCTTTCCTTACATAAAGCCCCTTTCCTCCTTCAGAGGGTCCCCCAGCTACTTTCTCCCATGTGCATCTTTGTGCAAAAGTTGGCAGACAGCAGCAAGTGGCCTGCTCTCTTGGAGGACCGAGGAGCAGCAAAGGCCCACAGCAGGAGAATGAAGAGCTGAGAAATAGGACTGGCTCCTCTGTGCTGGGGAACATGAGGTTGAATTCTATCAGCACAATTTCTAGGTTGTTGATTTAGAAAAACTCAGAGAAGTCTGCTTTCCCCTCGTGGCCTCACCTGTGCAATTAGATGCTTTTCCTTGAGGGAGGACAGGGTTTTCCAAGTCAAGGTCCTAAAGAAGACAGAAGGGTGCCAGACCATCCTACCCACCCTCAAGATCTCTCCAGTAAAGCTCAAAAGAAGGGAGATGGGTGATGATGCTTACTGAGCACCTACTGTGTGCCAGGCAAGTCCCTAATTAATCCTTATAATAACTCTGAGTGCACAAGAGAACCCACCTTTATTTCCAGAGGAGGAAATTGAGGTAGAGTTTTCTCATTATCTGATACAAAGTGGGTGCTAAATAAATGCTTATCAAACCTGAACTTATCTCCAAGCCTTGATAAATGATCGAGTTTTCTGGAAGTGTGAAGAATTATACCCTTAATTATTGATGGTGTTTACTATACTGAATGAGATATAGGATGCAAGTTTACCCAAGGGTGACGCTAACCTCCTGTCACATGTGTGCTTCTCCATGTGAGAACAGAAATGTAGCTGAAAGTGGCTGATCAGCTGAGGACAGCATTTCCCAGTTGTGCATCTGTGTGGCACAGTAGCACTGGATCCCACTTTTGGAACTTAAAGAGAAAATGACTCAGCCCCAGTGGTTAAACATCTTCTTCATTCTTTTTCCTCTTTTGCAGATGACTCTGAAGCTCCAGGGGGTGGAAGAGCCACAAGATAGAAGGAGCCTGGGTCTCTCAATCATCCCCAGAAGAAAAGAATGTTGTCTGCCAGTCAGGAAGACTGATTCAGACTGAAGTGTGAACAAAATAGATTTTCGTAAGGCTCTGGCATGGCTTTCCTAATGATAACTGGAATTACCACAACATACTCCATATGAATTATTTTCTTGTGCCTCCTTCAAAGGGGATATCTGGGGGACTCAAAGCCCAATTCATTGTTTTCCCATGTTTATTCCCTTACATCCTTCACTAATCATGGGTACCTACACTGTCCTCCACTCCTTCTGGCCTCCCTGGATTTCTTCTGCTGTCTCCTAAGGCTGCTAAGCTTCTATACGTTAATACCCCTATTCTTCAAGTTACCCTCCAATCCATCCTCTCTGGTTCTCTACAACCTCCCCTCCCCAAGCAGAAATAATCACCTATGTCTCATTACAGTGCTCGTCAGGCTGGTCCTGTTGGTATTTCTTGATGCTCCCAAGACTCCTCCATCACCTAGCACTGTGGGACAGGCACCAGGCCACTGCCTGTCCATATGCCCTATAAATACAGGCCTGAACCCCACAAGTGGTTCAGCTATGTGGTGGAAGTGAGTGGAATCTAGTGCATTCTCTGGAAAGTCAACTTGGCAGGATTGGAAGAGCTCCTGGAAGACTGGAGGTGCAAGATTCCAGGGTCAAACAGCTTTCCATGAATGAGGGGTGTGATCAATGAGTGTTGATCATTGTGCATGTGGCTGAAAGTAGCTGATCAGCTGAGGGCAGGGTATCATGCACACATGTGTCAGCCTTCCACATTGAATGGTTCCTGTTGGGGCCAGGCAGGCACAGTGGCTCACGCCTGTAATCCTAGCCTCTGGGAGGCTGAGGCAGTTAGATTGCCTGAGCTCAGGAGTTCAAGACCAGCCTGAGAAAGAGTGAGACTCTGCCTCTAAAAATAGATAGCTGAGCATTGTGGCAGGCACCTATAGTCCCAGCTACTGGAGAGGCTGAGGCAAGTGGATCACTTGAGCCCAAGAGTTTGAGGTTGCTGTGAGCTATGACTCCATGCACTCAACCCCTGGACAACTGTGTGAGACTGTGTCTCAACCACAACAAAAAAATAAATAAATAAAATAAAAAAGAATGCTTCCTGTCATCACAGATGAGGGCGTTAGAGGCTGCACAGCTGCTCTGTGGAGAACCCTTCAGAGCTTCCTCACCTCACTCCCGGTGAAAGCCCACGCCCCAGCATGGCGCCAAGGCCTGTGGTGATGTAGCTGCTCTGTGGTGCCTGGCCCTGTGGCCTCCCCACCTCCCACCCTTGCCTTGCTGACGAAGGGCCCGTGGGCCTCCCTGCTCTTCTCAAACTCTTCAGGCACTCCCTAGCTCAGGGCCTCCTTCCTAACTGGTTGTCGGCTGGGAAACTCCTCCTGGACAGCTCACCTCCTCCCTACCTTTCATTCTGTGCTCAAATGCCACCCCTCAGTCACTTTTCTAACCCCTGTACTGAAAACTGCCACCTTCCTGCCCGCCTCCCTGCCTTGTCACCCCAATTCCTCTGCCTCCTACTTAATTTTTCTCTGTTGTCCTAATGGACACTGTGACATTCTTATTCACGGCCTTTCTCTGTCCGAGGGCAGAGATTTTGGCTGTTTGTATCCTCAGTGCCCAGCACTGTCCTTGGCATGCAGCAGGCAACCCAGGAACATTTGTTGAAGAAATGAGTTAGCTTGGCACTCACACCCTGTGCCATTTCCACTGTCATGAAGAGCTGCCCTTTGCTTTGGCATCCAATCCAAATGCCAGGATGCCTGAGCCCAGAGAGCCTTGGAAGCCACTGCCCAGCAGTGATCGTCCCTCCTGGTCCTTGCAGCTCCCTGGCAGTGCAGAACAAGCCTCTATCTGGTGCTGGTGTGGCATGGGGGTGGGGGTGGCCACCGGAACTTTGGAATCATTTATCTATTAATTTATTATCTAATTAAGGCCCACAATGACAGCACTATTTGTTCCAAAATGCCCTCAAACTAAACCGATACAGCATATGTGCATTCTAATCAATTAGAACGGTTCTCTTTAATGTCTGACTTCAGCAGCCCGTAACTGTTGCATGCCCGGGTCCGGAGCAGGCAAATGCCTTTTCACTTCATTAGGCTCCCAAACAGTCTAATTGCACAGTGGCCACCAGCACTCTTCAGCTTAGACAGTGAGAGGCAGTCAGTTGTTCCAGGATCCGGGGTGATGAGTGAGCAAGACTCTGTGGGGAGAACTGCTTTTGCTTGTCATTTATAAATTGAGATACACCCACAGAGGAAGTGGGCTCTGGGAGACAAGAAGATGGACAAAAGTGGGTGAAAGAGCCTTAATCCCCCATGTGCACAACCTTGGCCATGACTTTTCCAACCGGGAAGGGTAAGGGCAGTGGATTTGCAGACAGCTCTCTGTGGGGTTAACAGTCTGTGCTTGGGCATACCTGTGACATGCTGCTAATTCCACTGCTTAACTCTGTGAAGGCCGTACAGTGTTCCCGAGAAGTTGAGAGCCTCTTTAGGAACAATTCATCCCTGGCAGAGGGCACAGGAAATATCTGTTAAACTGAACTAAAATTAAAATATCACATGAGGTTGTTGGGAGAACATATCTGTAAGCTCAGCCTGCAGTAATGATGCTAGTGAGTATCAATGCTTACTGAGCACTTACTCCCTGCCAGGCCCTATCTATAGCTAGCATAGGAGGCAGGCACTATTCTTATCTGCCCATTGTAGAGATAAAGAATTGAGAAAGAGCTGGGATTTGAACCCAGGCAGTCTGGTTCCAATTTGGGGGTCTAAGCCACTACAATTTCAAACACTTTTGCTGTACTGAGTGGTGTCAGGAGCCATTTCCATCCAATCGTGCTCTGCTGCCTCCCTGGGTGTGAGCGGTGCTTGTGGCCACCTCTTTCCAGTTCATATTGTCCATCACTAATGCGTGGGGAAAAGCTACACTGCTGATTTCATTTTAAAATGCCACTTTGTGTGTGTGTGTTCCAAAATACATTTTTATTATTCAACTCTCCCACAGTGCAAAAGCCTATTCAATTAAAACAACAGGCAATAAAAATGACATTGCAGCTTTCTAGGAAGGCTTACTACAGGGAAGAACCAAAGGGAGGAGAGAAAAGAATTCCAGTCTTTGAGAGTCTCCTGCAGGCCTGGAATTGCTGAGGTGAATGAAAAAGACATGATTCCTGCCTTCATGGGACTTACAATCTGGTGAGCAGATATACCAAAAACATAAGCAAAACATAACCAAAAATGAATGGTCATGAATGCTATATGATGGATGTATATAAGCAGAGCGTCTTGAGAGAGGGCACCAAGGCATTGACTCAGATAAAGTGGTCTGGGAAGGCATCTCAAGAAGGTGACAATCAAGTTGGACCTAGAGGATGCCTAAAGGTCCCCCTCCCCCCGACTGGAAGAGCATTCTAAGAAAGGGACTAGCACATGTCAAGGCCAAAGGCAAGGTCAAGCTTAGTCTGACCATGGAACCACAAGTGTGAGCAGATGGATTAGAAGTGAGCTCGAGCAGATTTCAGTCCTGGGGCAATCTCCCAGGCGTGGTAGATGTTGTGGATTTTATCTCAGGAATAAAGGGAAGTCACAGAAGGGTTTTAAGCAGGGACATAATGATATTGTATTTTGTATCTTTCAAAGATCTATTGTATGGGAGGTAAGAGCAGAAACACGGAGATAAGTAGACAGGCTATTCCAGCAGCTCAGACGGGAGAACTGGGGACTTGAATTTGGGTTGTGGGTAAAGAGAGAGAAAAAGGGACTTAGGAGACTTTTAGAGGCAGAGCCAATAGGACTTTTTGGTGATTTGAACTTGGAAGCTATAGAAAAGGCAGAAATCAAAGGTGACATGGGTTTCAAAATAGGTAGATCATTCCATTTGCAGAGATCAGGAAGACTTTGGGGAGATACTAGGTTTGGGGTTCATGTGTTCTGGATTATGAGTTCTGTTTTAGTTATGCTATGGCTGATAGGCTTGCTACACATTCAAGCAGCTGGTTAGAGTTTGGAAATTTAGAGTTTGGAAGAGAGGTCTTGGCTAAAGACATAAATTTGGTTGATACTTAAAGCATAGAAATGACGAGAAGACCTTGAGAGTCAAGGTTGTGACCATTAAACAACAGGAATTCAGCTGTCAGCCCTGTATTCGGTTCACCAAAAGAATCCTAAGTGATTGAGAGGGTAGTGGGATTGATTGTGGACTGGCTGAGAGCATGGCTTGGAGTTGAATAGATCTGAGTCTGAATCTTCCTTTAACATTTACTTGCTAGGTGACCTGTAAGTCACTTTACCTCCCTGAACTGTGGACACCTCATCTGTAAAGACCTATCTAGAAGACCAATTTCCTAGAGTTGTCCTGAGGGGCCATGTAATGCCTGTGAGTGCACAGCATGGTTCCTGGCGCAGAGCACATTTCCAAGGGAGCCATTATTATCATTAAGTGGGAAGCATAGAGGCTGGGTGATGAGCATGATGGGGGAGGGCAATGTTTTTCCACCAGGAGCAGAGAAGACCATCCCTGGTGGACAGTTGGCCAGTTCCGGGCCCTATACACTCAAAGTCACAAACAGAGCAATCCAGACACCGTACCCTGTGAGGAACGTCTTTGGGGGCCTCCAACCTGTGGCCCATGGGCTGCATATAGACTATGTGAAGACATTTTTGCTTATCTGGTGTGTGGATATCATGATTATTGTGCATGGATCTTTTTTCCTTACTATCAGCTTTTGTTAGTGTTTGTGTATTTAATATGAGGCCCAACGCAACTCTTCTTCCAGTGTGGTACATAGAAGCAAAAGTTTGGACACCCCTGTCTGAACCTGGAGGAGGTGGAGTGGGTGAGAATTTTATATCTTTGCCAGGGAAAAGAACTGCCCTTGTTTTGCCTGGTCCCTATGGCGAGGGCAGGAGGAGGTGGCTGGGGTCAGTAAACCTCTCTGGGATGGGTTTCTTGCCCTCCCCCCCAGCTAGACAGAATTTTATTAGACAGAAAGGAAGACAGAAAGAGTGAAAAGCACCAGAGCTTCTGGTAGAGGGGAAGACACAAGTTGGAAGACTCCACACAGCTCCTTTGTCTAGGGGCATCAGGTCCTGAGAACTATATTTGGCCAGGACTTGGGGTTAATGAGCATTATTGACAAATGAATGAATGTAGTCCCTCAGAGCAAAAGGTCAGGGTGCTCCCTTCCTGAAATTGCCCAGGTCTAAGGAAACTGGGGTCCCCTGTCAAGCCTTGAATGGGGAAACCCTATATCAATTCTCCCTCTCCAAGTAGAAACTGCTGCTAGGGGCAAAGGACGAAGACTTGATCTAACTGCTCCCTGTTGAACTGGGGGATGATTAGAAGGGACAGTTAGGGTTTCTCCAGAGGAAGGGTGATCTAAGGAAGAGTGTTCTAATACAGGGCAGAGAAGACCTATTTAGCATCCTACCTTTGAATTTTACAAAAAGGATAAAGGTAAAAATATATATTTATATTCACATAAAGATATCCAGGAAAAAAAAATACTGGAAAGTGGTTGCCTATGAGAAGGGGAGCAGAGGTACAGGGAATTGGGGGCAGGGGTGAAAGTAAAACTTTTTACTATATACCATTCTTTGCTGCTTAACTTCTGAACCAAGTGAACATATTGTGTATTCAAAATATTGAGTTAAAAAATACAATTAAAGCAAGGCTGCATGCAAATAAGAAAGTAGACAGGAGGGAAAGCACATCCTGAGCCTGAGCTCTTCAAAAATAACATGGGCTGGGGAGGAGGACCAGATTCCTGGGCTCAGGGGGCCTCACATCTGATGTAATGCTCTGCTATCACTGTCCTGAAATGCTTAACAATCTCTGAACATGAAATCTTGCATTTTAACTTTGCACTAGGTTCTACAAATTATGTCAAGGATCCTTCTGGGGAGGAAAGATGGTCCTCATCCTTGGGAGAATGTGAGTGGGAGCTAGAGAACAATTTGGCTGCATGCTTGGGATAGTTTCAAGCACAGGGATGGGAGATGAAGCAACTCCTTCACCTTGAAATAAAATCTTGTTGCCTAACTGAATGCTGGGGCCTCCTACTACTAGGTGCTTCATACCCCAAAGCCCCATGGCTAGGATGACCACATGCCAGTTGGCCTGGGATGACCCTGGTTTGTACCTATTGCCCCAGTAATTATTATTTTTTAATTTTTTATTGAATGGTAACTATGTACATTAATGCACTTCTGGGGTACAGTGTGGGGTTTTCACATGCAATCTGAAATACTTC
>NW_003852396.1:23460363-23472418 GCF_000181295.1 Otolemur garnettii | reverse complement strand
TTGATTGCCTTTTCTTCCCTAATTGCGATGGCTAAAACTTCCATTACGATGTTAAAGAGCAACGGAGACAATGGGCACCCTTGCCTGGTTCCTGATCTGAGTGGAAATGATTTCAATGTCCCAGTAATTATTAACAGCGATCACATTCATTCTGTGAGATGTCCTGGGTTAGACAACAAATTATATGGCTACACTAACCTAAGGCTCTTTTGTCAACAGACAACCCCTTGGTCTAATGAGCCAGGGAGAACCTCATTTATTTGGGTTGCTCAAGGATCAAGGCTGCTTCCTGGCCTCTTTCCACCATCACTAAATCTCCCCACCCCCAACACACACACACACACACACACACACACACACACGCCTGGCCTAGCTCACCAGTAAGCTGATTATTTATAATGTGGCAGAAGATAGTTTTAAGATAAGGAAATGGAACTCAGGCCAGATTGAAACAATATGTTTATCTCTGTCTCAAGAGGAAAGAGTGGCCAGAGAGATTACTCGGAATAGGTTTACTTGCTTCCCGGAGCCTTTCCCCCTCCCCTTGCTTTCAGAATGGGTTTAATATGTGAAATGTGATTTGAGCAGGGCAGGGAGGGAGGAATGGAGGTGATTCACTCCAACCAAGCTGATCCACACGTTATTCACTGACATTTTTTAGCTAGACTTTCAAATTAGCAGTCTTAGAATGACAGGTCTGGCAAAGATTTTTACGATTATTTTAGAGATGAGCCAGTGTGAATTCTTCATTTCACAGAGGGGAGAGCTGAGGCCGAGTGATGGGAAGAGGCTTGCCCAGGGGCTTACAGCCCAGACTCCTGACTCCCAGGCCCCTCTACATCTTTTGGGTTTCTTCTGGGGACTCTCTATCCCCTGAGAGTAGTATGAATGTCACTCAAAGACTTGACAAAAAATATAGGCAGAGGCATTTTCTGGACAACTTACTTCCCCTGTACACTTCCATGCCTCTGTGAAAGCCACCCTCCTGCCTAAAATGTCATTGCCTGTTTGTGCTAAAGACAATGAATTCCTCCAAGTGCCACACTAGGTCCCCAGGCCTGCAGCAGCATCAGAGAGAGGAAGGTGGTGAGGCAGAAGCAAGGACGGAAGTCAGTGCAGCAGTTTGGCCACATAACCTGAGCATCATCCTGAACCCTCATCCTCTCCTTTGGGATTGAGGAAAGGAAACATGGCTGTCAGTGATGGGCACAGGGAATAGCACATCTCCAAAGCTCCACCCTTTTTTTTTTTTTTTTTTTTGCAGTATTTTTGTCTGGGGCTGGGTTTGACCCTGCCACCTCCGGCATATGGGACCTGCACCCTACTCTTTGAGCCACAGGCGCCACCCTCCAAAGCTCCACTCTTATCCCTCTAAATGCACCCAGGGTGTCATTTCCCTTCATTTCCTAGTCTGGCACTTGGAGGAATTCATTGTCTTTAGCACAAACCGGGAAAGAGGTAGAATCACATTGTTCCTATCTTTCAAGCTCCTGTTTGAATGGGTCATCTCTTCCAGAAAGCCCACCTCAGAGGCAGTCCTCCCTTAGCTCTGTTCTCAAAGCACTTTCTCCCCATTCTCACGACTTCATTAATTTCAGTGAATATTTACTGATCACCTATGCAGTACTGGCTTGTCTACTATGCATAGGGTCTGTGCTAGTAGTCAGGAAAACAAAGACCAGACATGGCCACTATTCTCAAGTTCACAGTCTTGGCAGGGGAGGACTGAGGAGGTGGAGACAGTGGAGACAGTACAGCCCTAGGACGTGGGAATAGAAGGGAGTTCTGGGAGCTGAGGGAACGCCAAGGGAACATCCCCTCAAGCCAGGGTTCTTGGGAGAAGTAAGATTTGAACTGCATCCTGAACGGTGACTCTGGAGCAGCTGGGGGTGGGGGATAAAGGTGAAAGGGAAAGACAGGTGCTAGGCCTCCAGGCACCTGAGCACCTGCCATTCTGTTGCTGCTACTTATCTCAATATTCTGCAGCCCTGCCAGCCTTTTAGCCTTGTGGGGGCTGCCATGACTCACTCACCTTTTCATACTCCCATATCCCTCCTGCCTTTCCCCAAACTCATCACATCTTTGTTAAATAGAACAGATCAACAATAGCCCTCACTTAGGGTGAAATAAAGCTTCTTGTCAGGCCCCGACAACATCAGGGTAAGTTACTGATCTGGAGCAACCAGGAGAGCCCCTTGCCGGAGAGCGGGGCAGCTGGGGCTGGTTTCTATCTGACCTCAGTCATCAATTAATGCTGCTGCAAGATCAACACAGCACACTAATTTCACAGACATAAAAAGTGCTATTAGAAATTTCTTTCCAAATGTTGAGCGCATGTTGCTAATTCTGTTTTAATATTAACTATCTCATCTGGCAATTATATTTCAATAATGAAAAGGTTATCTCTACTGGAAGATATATAATGAGGAAGACTCATTGGCTTCGACTTGATCGTTCCAATTTATGTGTCATCGGAGCTGTTTTCTCAATTACGACCCAACAAACTGATTAAATATCAGCCAAGCATGAACAATAGCTTGCAGCTCTGATTCCTCCTCCCCACCCCACCTCCGAAAGCTTTTAAACCCTAGAATATAAATGTGATTTTTCTCCCTGGCATTAAAAAAAAAAAAGACAAAAAACTTGTATTTCTGACCCCATCATTCTACTCTTACTGAATCACTTTTCAAACCACTTGGGCCTTGTTTCTCCTCTGGGATCAATGATCTAAAGGGAAAGGTGTTTCTCATGACTGGGCAAAGGAATGATGGGGTCAGAGGCCTCTTCCTTCTCTACTGAACCACTCGGTTCAATCCCGCCAACCTCACTGAGCACCTACTGTATGCCAAGCCCTGAGCTAGATGTAAGGCCCTCACGATAGTTCCACAGGAGAAGAAAGACAAATTACTTTGTTCTTTGGAGCTCTCATGGTCCCCTCTGCACACTTTACAGAACACACAGTGCTGAACTGACCTTTCCTGCTTCTATCCCCTCCCATATCTGGTAAGTGCCTCAAAGATAGAGGATGCATCTTATTCATCTTTGCATCCCTGCTGGGCCAGTCTAATGCCTAGTGTACAAGAGACACTTAAAAAATGTTTGGTGGATTTTAATGAATCACCTGAGATTTGAAATTTTAGTTACTTTATTGGATGGAGTTCCCGCAGCAAACCAGAACGTGACACAGTCCTCATCACACCACGTTTGAGGTTTCTAAGTCTTTTCCCTAGAATGTGAACATCTGAAAGCTGGAGCCATTTATGATGCACCTGTGGAAACTTTTGCTGAAGAGGCCATGCCTCTTCCAGTGGCTCCTGTTCTCTATGAATCCAGAACTAATGTCCTATTATTTTGGTTCCCCCAGGGGCAAACCCAGAAGAAAGGATTCAGGAGCAAATAGCATCTGAGTGTAGAATAAATACAGATGAAAGAATGGGGATATGAGAGGGAAGGAAAGGCAGCAATCTTGGGGTGTCTGCAGAATTAGGACACCTGGGGAGTGAAGGAACTGGGGTATTTATACACCAATGCCCATGAGTCACTGGTTGAGGACTGTCCTAGGCGGTGTTCATCCCTTGTCACTTCTGATCTGCTCATGTGAAGGCAAAGTGCCTTCAATGGCCAAAGAAAGCTTCAGGGGAGGAAAGAAAAAGTAGAGTTGGAAGTTGAGCTGGCTGCCCTGAAATGGTCAAGGGGTGTAAGTGGGGCACTAAGCTGCAGATGAGGGGTTATGATCACACAATGACACAGGACCCCCTGAAAATGCAAAGGGGAAGTGTGAGATTTGAACACATAGATTGGAGGTTAGGACCAGTAGACATCAGAGGCTCTTTATAGTACTGATATTCTAGAATACCAGGACTCCATGAGATATGCTGGCTTTCAAAGTACAAATTATCTTTGGGGTGATCAAGTAAAAATGCCCAATGAGAGATATGTGTGTGGCCTGAGGGTGGTAGAGGAATACCTAGATGGTTTGCTCAAACCTTCTTATATGAAAGCAGATGTCTAGGGAAGTGGAGGGACACTGATGAGGAAGAGATGGACAGCTGGAGGCCTAACGTAAAACATCAGGGAGGTCCGGTCTCCGTGCTGGCTCCACCACATTGCCTGATGTTTTACCAGCCACCTATGTGTGTCAGGCACTGTGTTGTACTCTCTACACATGATAATTTATATCATTTAATCTTCACTGCAACCTTGGAGGATGTTATAAAAGTACCATTTTACAGACGAAGAAACTGATGTTCAGAGAGGCCCAGTAGCAAATGTAAAACCAAGGTGGGAATGTGAGTCTGTTCCTCATCCTGTGTCCCTGTGGTGTTCTTCTCTGCAGCCACTGATTTGTGGACATTCAAACCATGCGTCACCAGCCTCCACTAAGCAGTACACACCCCTGGCAAAGGATCTTTGTGTGGATTTGTGATTAAAGGCGAACCAGGTTATCAGTCCCAAGGTCAAGGGGAGAGGAGTCCTCACTCAGCATTCCTCCGTCCACACAGCCCTGGAGACCTTTCAACAGTGCCGCAGCCATTACTCTGCAGACTGCAGAACCAAGGGTCTTGTCTGGGAATGGAATTATTTCAAAACAAAAGGTTTCTAAAAGACACACACATACAAAAGATAGTGTTTTGTTTTTCTGAACTGACAGTCCCAATAAGAACAAAAATGAAGATGATGAAGACGACGGTGATGATAACAATGGATGAAGATGATGGTGGCAACAGGATGAAAATATTGAGATAAAGATGAAGATAATGATGATATGGACAGCAGCAACTGCCATTTTTTGAGCACTTAACTGGGTCAGTTATTACATTGGATGCTTTATATATATTATCTCTGATTATTCACCTGTAAGATGAAGCTTAGCATTTCCAGTTAACATATGAGAAACTGAAGTTCAGACAAGTAAAGTAACGGCCCTGGGTCACAACTGTATGCATAGAAAAGGATTGATAGAAGATTGCTGCTTGAATTATTACTCTAAATCCTGTGCTTATAACCACTAACCTAACTGCTTCATTTATTTACACCTTCATTCATTTTTAAAAATTCATTCATCTATTCAATGAATATTTGCTCAGTCCCAGGTATACAAATGTAGCTTCTAGGCCCTTCTAATCCACATCTGTTAAGAAGATGCCTCCAGGATAAATCACATTCAGGATAAATGAAAATGAGGGGAGCTTATATTCAAATCTAGATTTATGACAATGACTGTCCCTACAACTAGTGTGGAAAGAACTCTCAAAGATTTTTTTAGCTCTTACAAGCTAATGCCAATTATCTGCTTCACTGTTAATCAACATGGCAATAAAAACCAGCTCTGCAGTTGGATAAAGAGAGGGGTTACCTGCTTTTCACTGAGGCCTGTGCTCTAGATAGGGGCCCAGAGAATCAGCATGAGTAGATACCAGGACGAACTCTTAGTGTTGAGTTGAAAAACATGGCTGGGGCTCGGCGCCTGTGGCTCAAGTGGCTGGGGCGCCAGCCACATACACCTAAGGTGGCGGTTTTGAATCCCCAGCCCGGGTCCGCCAAACAGCAACGATGGCTGCAACCAGAAAATGGCCAGGCGTTGTGGCGGGCGCCTGTAGTCCCAGCTACTTGGGAGGCTGAGGCAGGAGACTCGCTTGAGCCCAGGAGTTGGAGGTTGCTGTGAGCGTGATGCCACGGCACTCTACCCAGGGGGATAGCTTGAGGCTCTGTCTCAAAAAAAAAAAAAAAAGAAAAGAAAGAAAAACATGGCTGGAAATTTGGGCCATCCCCACCGCATGACTACTCCCTGGGGTGACTTGACGGGCAATGGTAGGCTTCATTCTCCAGCATTTACCAAGTACCACTGATAGATACTTAATTAGTATAATGGCCCCATGAAAGAAACATTAAGCATTGGTCTAAAAGGTACAGTCTGGAGAAGTTAAATGACTTCTCTAAAGTCATCAGTTTAGTAAATGGGGGAATTAAGATTTGATCATATCTGTTTCTGAGGTTTGTAAGCTTACCTTAGAGTTGCCACAAGTAGAGATGCTCTCCCCATCCCTTGTACCATGGGCAGGACAAAAACAAAGAAGGACCTGGAGAAGGCCCGGAGCAGGCCCAGAGCAGGGCAGCCGACCTCCAGGCCCAGCTCTATCACCAGCTTAGCCTGTTCACCTGCCCACGACACCTCTGTTCTCTGTGCCCAGGATCTTTGCTTAGAAAGAAAAGTGGTTGATCGATGGGATTTCTCAGGTCCCTCCAGCCTCTCTAGACTTCTCTGGCTCTGGTTACAAATTGCTCAACTACTCTTTAACTCATCAGATCATAGGAACCACCTTGGGAGAGACAGGCAAGGTGGCTGGTCTGTGCAGCTTGCGTGGAAACACTCAGGATACTCAAGCTATTCGCATCAAGGAAATGCATCTCTGGGGTGGGTAGGTAACTCAGTGGAAAAGTCAGATCCAATACACAGAAAACTTCCTTACATCCCAAAATCAGATATATTGACTTCTATTCTCTTGTCCCCTGACTAGACCATCTGTGTAAGTTTTTCTCCTCAGAAGAAGGTGAGCAGCTTGAGAGTAGGAATTATATCATCTGCTTCTCTCGCACTCTCCACAGACCCTAGCATAGCCCTGGCCATGGAAGGGGATTAATACATTTTGTTGCTTGAATTATTACAAAAAGTAATGTCTCAGCACTTGTGTACCCACCTTAATGCATTACTCCAGGGTCACCTTGAGCATACTGAGAACATCATCCCACTTTCTACAGATGGAGCTAGGGGCTCAGAGAAGCCAAACAGCCTGGCCAAGGGCCACACATCCGGAAGCAGCAGCTCTGGGCTGGCACCAGGTCTCCTGAGGCCCAGGCCTCCTGAGGCCCAGGCCTCGGTTCCTGTTATCAGCCCTGATAGAGGGACTGATGCCCAGAATATTAGGAAACGCTTCTCTTAAAGACAGCTGCAACCCCTGCAAAAACCTGCCAAAGGCAGCATTTGGAGAATTGTCCTAGGTCCTTCGTGACCCCTTGGAGGGCACCAGGGTAAGAAAAGTGAGGGCTAGACCGATGGTGCTTTCTCCAGTTCAAAGAGCTCCCACTTCTTCCCGTGAAGAAGTTATTCTTTTTGTTATTTGAGTGTCCCTCTGTCTCTCACATTAGTCTGAGTGCTCCCTGTAGCCAGGGTCTGGGTCATGTTCATGTGTAGTTCCCCCACCACTGTCAGCAGGAAAACTTGACAGAATGTTGGAATGAATGAATGAATGAATGAGTGAGTGATTTAGTCAATCAGTGGGAAATAACTAGAGGCTTTCTTTTTCTTTTCTTTTCTTTTTTTTGGGAAACAGTCTCACTCTGTCGCCCTGGGTAGAGTGCCATGGCATCATAGCTCACAGCAACTGCAAACTCTTGGGCTTTTGCCTCAACCTCCCGAATAGCTGGGATTACAGGCTCCTTCCATGATGTCCAGCTAATATTTCTATTTTTAGTAGAGACAGGGTCTTGATCTTACTTAGATTGGTCTTGAACTCCTGAGCTCAGCTGATCCACCTGCTTTGGCCTCCCAGAGTGCTAGGATTACAGGCATGAGCTATTGCAACTGGCCCAACTCGAGGCTTTCAAATAATAAGTGTGGTCTCACAGGCCCTAAGAACTGTCCTTTTAAATAGATAATAATAATAATCAACATGTCTCTAGCTCCATGAAGTTTTATAAACACTTCTTCAGGGCAAGGGTTATCATCTCAATCTGGGAGATGTGCCCAAGGCCACAGAGGCAGTGTAATTAGCTGCCATTCAGTGAGCTTGTGTCAAGCCCTTTGCTGCTAATAGCTCATTCAGTCCTTAGGACAGGCAATGTCTGTGATGGGTGCTATTCTCTCCACGCTTCAGATAAGGAAACTGAGGCCCCAGAAAGTAACTGTACAAGGTCACACGGGTAGTGACTAAAGCCAAGCTGATCTGGCCTGAGGATTTTCTACTTAGGACTAACTTGCCAGGATCAACATTCTGGAAGCTTGGACTGGGGTGCCCTGGGGAGGTGCTGTCAGGTTGACAACTCTCCCAGCTGAATGGAGGCTAATTGGGAATTTTACATGAGTTACAGAAACAAAGCCATCTCTCAACTATAATGAATGCCGATCTGCCCGCATGCTGCACGGCTGGCTCTGGGTCACGCACACGCTGCTCTGAGTGTGTGCATGTGGGAAGTGTGTGTGTGTCTGAAGCAAAATACAGTGGACCCATTCAGGTCTCTTCTGTTAAATATTCCTAGAGGCTGTAAGCCTTGGATTCCCTGTGCTCCTGCACAGGGCGGTGATAGCAATCATAGCACGGTATGAGGAGGATGCAGGCCAGGGCCTGGCCAGGTGTAAAACAGAGGACCAATGTCCTAATGGAGTCACAGGTGGCAAAACTGACTTTATTTTGAGTACCATTCATTGAAGGGATTCTACTAGACTTCTCCTAGGTGTGAGGCCAATAATGGTTAAAATATAACAGTGACTTACAGCAAAACCAACTTATAAAAGGTTGACCTGCCAGGCACTGCTGTCTCAGGGAGAAACAAAGGCACATGTTTGCAGATGGAATTCAAGGCAGAGCTCTTTCTGACACTAATCGGGCAGCAGAGAAGTAATTATCGCTACCCGAGGAAGCTAGTGGAGGACAGGCTTATGAAAAGCGCCTTGGACACAGTGCACAGGACTGTTTTCTACCAAAGAAACCTGGTGGAAAAAGGAATCGAGCAGTCGGGGCGTCTTCCAGCCTTCCAAGATCATGTAGAGATCAGTGCTCCTGGACCTGATCAGTATTAGAAGTTGTATTTTCAGTGCTTTTTTGAATGCCACCTTGAGTCAGGCACTGTTGGGTAGTTTCTATGAATTATTTCACAAAATCTTCATGGGAACCAAAAAAGATGGGGATTATTATTCCAGCTTTACAACAGAGAAGAGCTTCAGTGACTGCCCATTAGGTTAAATAAAAGGCAGGTGGTCTTATCCCCAAACCCTACAAAGAGGCTTCCTTGTTAGACTGGATTAATCGAGATGATTGTGTAGAAGAGACAGAGCTTCTTAGACTTCGGAAAAGGCAAAAGCAAAAAGAATTTCTGGGGATCCTTCCATCCAAACAATGCTGTGCAAAGCTGGTTACTCTACAGATTCTGGGATCTTTTTGTGTAGGAGTGAGCAAGCGAGTGTGTGTTTGAGACAGGAGACAGTGAGAGAGGGAGAGAATGAGAGGAATGAAGATCGGAACTTAAGCCCCTGTCCTTAAAGATGCTCAAGCCTGCCACGTGGAACACAGAGCAGTGAAGGGCGAGTGAGACGGCAGAAAAGGGTAAATGAGGGCTCAACGAGAGGCTTGAACTTAGAATTATCCGGACAAAAACGTTCTAAAAGGGAACCTTGTAAAATTTAGGGGAAGAGGTTAGGGCAGAAAATGCCGGCAGTAGGTTTGTAGTTTGTGGTTTCCCTCCACAAACATACAGAGGGACAACGATTCTCCCCAAATTAAAGCTGAGGTCCAAAGATTCCTGCGGTCACCATGCTTCTGTCCTGGCAGAGTCTTAAAGTCATAAGTCCTCCATTTCCAAAGGAGGCCCGAATCAGGCAATGTCAACTCTTCCTGGATCGCACAACTATTTGTGCAGAGCCGAGATAAGATGGTCTTCAAAGACAAAGTCTAGTAGTTTTTGGCTGAGGATTATGTGGGTAAGGTGATAACAGTGTCCAGATCCCACTGGGCCACTGTGAATCTTTCACATCACTGTCCCAGAAAGCAGCATTCCCAGCTGCATCTTGGTTTACTGAGCTGATGCTCCAGCTGCATCTCAGTTTACTGAGCCGATGCTCCTGCCTCCCCAACAGCTGCAGATTTGTGCATCGGTGCAATTGATTTCTCCTTTGCTCAGTCAAGTTTCATACACTCACCTCCTCTTCAGCCCATGCTTCTCATTTCCTTGGCCATTTCTTCTCAGACCTTCTTTGAACCTCAGCCAGCTCTCAGCTTTCTGTGGGAGAGCATACTTCCTTCACATGTCCACTGAGAAGTGTTTACTGAGTTCCTGTCAAGGCCATGGTCACTAGACCTACCTGTTCACCTGGTTCCTGCTGGGTCCCAGGCATGTGTTAGGTACTTAACCCTGATTGCGTCTCAGTTCAACCCCATAATAGTCTTGCAATGTGGGCACCACAAGCCCATTTCACAGATTAAAAAACTGTGGCTCATAGGGTTCACTCACAGAAAAATCATAAAGCTAGCACACAGAAGAGCCCCTTCTGGACTCTGAGAAGTCATAGATTATAGTAGTTAAAAGTCTGTTAAGGCCAGACAGTGTGCATTTGAACCCAGGCTCTGTCACTTAGTAGCTATGTGACCCTGGACAAGTTGTTTAACTTTCTTGTACCTGAGTTTACTCCCTTGAAATATAAGGTTAGCAACAGGGTTGTTGTAAAGACCTAGGGAGGAAAAAATATATAAAGCACTTAAAACATAAAGCCCAATAAATATTACTTGTTGCCACTACATTGCCACCTTTCCAGTTATTTGATTCTCAAGACTACGTGCTTTTCACTATCTAATGCTTCTCAAGCTTGTCTAAAATATGCTCATCCCTGGGAAATACACTCTGGAATGGGAGATTTGCTGGTAGCGGGTTCTGGCTCTCATGAGCCCTCCTGTATGGGAAAGAGAAAAGCAGAGGAGAAGAGAACTTGAACTGCAAAGCAGCATGACATGGGCCTCAGCCTATCTCGCTGGCACTCTGCAGCTGAGCTGGCCTTTCACAATCTCGAACCGGGGCAAGGAGGTTGGGCCTTTAAATAATCCTTACTCCCACTCCCACCTTTTCCATGGAGGAGTTGCTGCATACAGCCCACCTTCTGGGATGGGTTTTAACCTTGAGCTGGGCAAGGCAGCTCCTTTCAGGGAAAGAAAAAGAAGAAGAGTTGCTGACACTCCCTGGCATCTGGGGCAATGAGTGCCCTGGTCTTGGGGGCCTCTGGGGGATATATCACAGCATCTGTACAGCCTCAAATAGCAGGAAGGTAAGCAGTGCCCTTCCCCACAGCAGGACTGGCACCAGTGTCCTTGCACTGATACCTCCTGGAGCACCTGCTAACAGGTGGCTGGGTCCTACACTAGAACCATCTAGAACCAACTGCCATTCATGATCTCTGGGTGGAGTCTCAAGAGTCTGAAAGTTAAACAATCACCCCAGGTGGTATGTGTGTACCCAAAAGTTTGAGAACCAAGGCCCTAAAAAGACTTGAGAAATTGGGCCATAAGTGGTTATTTCATTAGTTTCTCATATTTCATTATAAGAATTCGTTCCAATTGTGTGCGTTTTCATAATATATTCTTTAATTTTTTTTGCAGTTTTTGGCTGGGGCTGGGTTTGAACCCGTCACCTCCGGTATATGGGGCCAGCACCCTACCCCTTTAAGTCACAGGTGCTGCCCTCATTTTTTTTTTTTTTTTGAGACAGAGTCTCACTGTGTTGTCCCTAGTAGATTGCCATGGCATCACAGCTCACAGCAACCTCAAACTCTTGGGCTTAAGTGATTCTCTTGCCTCAGCCTCCCGAGTAGCTGGGACTACAGGCGCCCACCATAATGCCAGGCTATTTTTGGGTGCAGTTGTCATTGTTGTTTAGAAGGCCTGGGCCGGGCTCGAACCTGCCAGCTTCGGTGTCTGTGGCCGGTGCCCTACCCACTGAGCTACAGGTGTGGAGCCTCATGTTTGTTTTAATTCAAAGATATTTTCCTTCTTCTATCTTCAGAAATACTGGTCATCACTATCTTCCCTGACAATCTCTGTGTAGGCCCAAGGATACCTGTTCCCCATCTTGAGAAGATGCCTGTCTGTCTTCCCCACCAGCTGGGAATACAAATAAATCAAGCCTCAGACTCTGCCCTCAAGGAGCTGAAAGTCTAGCAGAGAGAATTAATACACAAGGCATCTTCCAGACTCACAGCCTCTCCCCTAGTCTCCTCAGCCTGCTATATATATTCACCCGCCTTCAAATTTATTTTCTGGGAGCTGAATAACCAATGCTCTTTTTTTTTTTTTTT
>NW_003852396.1:23417477-23459442 GCF_000181295.1 Otolemur garnettii | reverse complement strand
TTCTTCTTGCTAATACGTTTAAGTTCTCTATGGATTCTGGTATAACCAATGCTCTTAAGGGGTTATCAAATTTGTTTTGCCTGGGACTGCCACCTCCCTACCCTCAATCAATTTCTTTCTGTCTGAGGGAAGCATATGGCTGGTTCAGTTTCTCCTCTATCCGTGTTTTCTACTCTCGGAATCATTAAATTGTTCTCCTCCAAATACAGCCATCTATTTCATCTTAGATGCTCGGCTGTCTTGGAAACCCAAGAGTCCCCAGGGCAGTGAGAGGCCCAAGAGAACAGAGTGATTTAGAGTTCTTCAAAACCAGGCCTCAGCATTTCTCAGTCCCATCCCCTGAGGGGCCTTTGACTTGGAATCTTAATTTGGAAGGTACCTTCTGAGTTGGAGGGCAAGGGAGAGTAGGCAGGATAAGAGTGATTCCGTATCTGCGGCAAGTAGCTTGCTCTATCCAGGTGGGCTCTTCTCCAGCAAGCACGATTAATAACACCATTTGCCTTGGTAATAGCTTTCATTTTGAAAAATCCCAAGTCTTTTATGGGGAGAAATCATATCACCCGACAAGAAACTTGATCTTCTGAAGTTAACCGCTGTTAAATAGCTGCATTACTCTAGCCTGGGGCAAGGAAAATTTAGGGCCCTGGAAGAATTTAGGGAAAGATAATAGACAGAACCCCTGCTGGCTCCTTTTACTAGAGGCAATCAGAATTCACCCAGGATCGAAAGCAAGATTCCTGCCTGTTTTGCATCCCTCAGTCAGGTATCAGAAGGAGAAACTGGGAAGCCAAGAGAAACTTGGGGGTCAAAGCTGGTATTTCCCAAGCACTTTGTGTGCGAAGCACTGCGCTGGGCTGTGCACAGCAGTATTGACTTGACTCTTCATATCTCCAGGGTGATGCAGCTTCTACTATCACCCCCACTTCACCTAAGGGGAGACTGAGCCTCAAAGAAGGGAAGGGACCTGCTTAAGTTTATCTGGCGAGTACGGGAAGCCCAGGGTGAGTTTTCAAGTCCTCATTGTAAATCCAGGGGTCTCAGAAACCCTCTCTCAGCATCCTGGCTGAGATGCTAAATTTGACCCCCCTTTGGCCTGACTTTCTGGCTCCTGAAGGTTGTGCCTCTTTCAAAAAGCTAAAGAGCCATTTCAGCTGGAGATGCCATCAACAACACGGCTATTCTCCTTGGGGAGGAGAGGCAGCTCCACGCTGGGGGCCTGGCAGCCCGTCCTTCTTGGGGTATCGGCCCTTGATCCTTCCACTTTTAGCAATCCCCAGCGGCACACAGAGCAGAGGGGAGCCATGCGCAGTTCAGGGGACTGGGTGAATGATTTATGGCCTCATATCCTTCCACCAGCCCTGGGAAGTGAGCGATCCTTCTTACTCATAGCCCAGCCCAGCCCAGCTGACCTCCTTAAACTACAGTGATTCTCCTGTCGGGAGGAAGCCAGGGTGACAGGCATCTGATGGAGAGCCAGCACCCCTGACAAGCCTCTCAGCAAAACCCCTGCAAAGGACCCTGCGGGATACCGATGGGATGAAGGGTGGAAAGAGTCAAGGAGACACAGGAGACGGCAGAAGAAAAGGGGAGAAAGACAAAAGGGAGATGTGGGGGTTGATAAAGGGACATTTTCGTAGGTGATTGATTGTGTGATGAAAGCCTGCCCCTCCCACCACACTGTAGGGATCATGTCTGGTTTTGCTCACTTGCCTCCTCAGCACCTAGCACAGTGCCTGATGCAGAAGAGGGGCTTGCAAGTACTTACTGCATGCAGTTAAAAATAAGGCGATGTAACAGTACAGAGAACACACGTCCTGGCTCAAAAGAGGAGCTTGGAAAATGCTTGTTGACCGACTAAATGACTATGCATGGATAGAAGGTACCTTGGACCTGAGATCATAGCAGTATCACCACTGTACCCTGAGGGGGTACTGCCAGTGACTTTCCTTCAGTCTTCTGGAATTTACAGACTTGAAACTGTAAATTCCTTCAGTCTTCAGGAACTTACAACTGGAAGGAACAATAGGGACACCTGGTCTCACTTCCTTTTCTTACAAGTGCAGAAGTTGGAATTGACTTGCTGAGGGTCACAGGGCAAGTGCGTGGCAGAGCAGGCCTGGAACCGTGACTGCCAGACTGCCAGCCTAGGGCTTTTTCTATGCGAAAGAGCCTCTGGCAACTTATGTTTCCGAAAAGTGCCTCCTGCAATGAGCAGTGTGCAGTACGCATGTGTAACTTGTTGAAAGCCTCTCAAATGTTCGAGTAATCAAGAGCATCTCACCTTATCAGTGATTCTCAACCTTCCTAATGCCGTGACCCTTTAATACAGTTCCTCATGTTGTGGTGTCCCCCCCCCCGACCATAAAATTATTTTTGTTGTTACTTCGTGAAGAAAATAATTTTATGGCTGGGGGTCACCACCACATGAGGAACTGTATTAAAGGGTCACGGCATTAGGAAGGTTGAGAACCACTGCCTTAGACTGACCATTCCTGTGATAGAAAGGTAATTGCTTAAAGATATCTTTAAGCATTCACGGGGGCCCAAAAGATGCAAAGAACAAGACGATTTTGTAATAGTTAGGGTACTTCCCTTGTCCCAAGGAAAGGCAGTACTAGCAAGTAAAAGATTAGCACCACAAATAGGCATTGGTATTCTTTCCCTGTCTCCCAGACCCGGGAGACTTATTTTGATAATACAAAGCTGGTATTTACTTGTCCAAGGAGAACTTGCCAGTGATGGGTTGAAAATTAAAGAGCACAAGCTTCAGCAGAAAGGTGGGGTCATTTGCCAAGTCACAGAGCAGTAAAATTCCCTGTGTTCCCACCCGCCACCCACCGTCTCTTCTCTGAAGACTCTGTTCCTGCATCCCCTACCCTTTAGGACATTTCTATACCCTCTCTCCAAGGAAGAACTAAATCTGCACCACTTGGCAACCCACTGACCTTCACGGATGTCTACACCAGCACCCCGACGCATAATGGATTTGTTTATTGGGTTATCGTTCTCCTCCACTGGACTGTGAAATTTGTCCCTAGTGCTCGGCATAGGGACAAGCATACAGCAGGTGCTCAATAAATGTTTGTTGATTTGTCAAAGCCAGGCTCCTAGAGGTATAGGTGGTACCCAAGGGCGGAAAGTGCACAGCAGAGCACCTGGGGTACATGTGTTGGGATGGAGGAGTAAATATTGTTTTGATATTCTGATTGTCCCTCAAAAGGAGGGATGCTAATATTTCCTGATACCCTGCTCTGCACAAGGTACTTAGGCCCACAGGTTTATTTCTTCTGACAAGCCTGCAAACAAAATGATAGTCTCTTGTTTGCTGATAAGAAAATGGATACTCAGAGAGCCAGGGTTACGTGGCACCAAAGCACAAGGTTCCCAGTCCCACTGAGCTCTCTCTTCCTCCATAAACAACGTATTTTTAATGCTTCAATAAAACCCCGATGATGTCTGGTTGGATAGGTAAGGATTTGTCACACTGGAGCTTCAGTCTACTGATGTTTTCGTATTTAACACAGACTTAATAAGGATACCTGTTTTAGCTATCAGAGCATTAGAGGCCTATTCCCTAAGTAGATATAAGTACATAAGTAAATAAATAAATAAACTTGATTTGATTTGTGGATGTAAGATTTATGAAGTTATTTATTTGAAAGGTCTTACAAAGATACAAATAAACTCCTTTCTGCTAAGCACTTAAGAAATTGACTTTCCTGTTTAAATTTCCCTGAAATCAGAGCTATCCCAGGAAATCTAGGACTTCCCAAAAGCATTACCCCTGGAGGGCACCTTAGTGCAATGGAACAACGTAGGAAGAGAGGGAAAAGAGTGGCATGGGGTCACACTACCGGGTCTCAGTTTTCTTACCTGTAAAATGGAGATAACACCAGGCATCTCCCTCAGACCTATTTTGAGGACATGAATTTGAAAGCAATTTTGTAAATTGCAAAGCATCATAGAGGAAGCATTAGCTATTAGAGCTGTAGAAATTTTGGTATTTCATGTCCACTTGTGAGCCCTTGGTTTCAAAGAAGCTTTAATTATGTACACGGAAAAAGTTAAAAATAAAACCAGCACCCTGAGTAGCACACCATGGTAGGCCCGCGTACGGATGTCAGTTTTTGAGTTGGCAGTCTCTCCTTTCTCACTGCAGCGGGGCTGAGGGGACCTTGTAATTTGTAGCATCGTTAACTAGCGTGACCGCAGATGCTATTCCGGAGCCTGGTGAAGGCGCAATCCTTATTAACCTCCAGCGCTCAGAGGCACACACTGGAGATCTTGCTCTTGTTGTGAGTATATAATTACAGACATTTTTAGCTCTCCAGAATTTTTTTTTTTTTTAAAGAACAAAATGTTCTGAAGAAATCCTAAGCCACCATGTAGAAAATACTGTGGCAGTTTGATCTAAAAAAGCATTGTTTTTTTAAATGTTAAGTCTCCATAGAGCCTAAGAAAGCAATTCAGCCACTGTCTTTTGGAAAAGGTATTTGTGAGATGCTAATGGGCCTTCCATGACCTGCAGTCAGAAAGGCCTGGGAGGGCCTGGCTGACAAGGTGAGCATGTGGCAGTGGGTCCCAGGCTAGGACCTGCCAGTACACATGCACAGTACATCTCTAAAGGCAGACACGCCAGGCAGAGGGTCTTGGATTTTACCTGGAAACTTTTATTCCTTGGGACATCTGAAAGTTTTTTTTTGTTTGTTTGTTTCTTTGAGACAGAGTCTTACTATGTCGCCCTCAGTAGTGTACCGTGGTGTCACAGCTCACAGCAACCTCAAACTCTTGGGCTGAAGCGATGACATTTGAACGTTTTTCACCAAACTTTCAGAGCCCCTGTCCCAAACTGGTTTTCACTCAGTGCTCAGCAGGGTCTGGGAGATGCCTTGAGGAGGTCTGAGGAGGTGTAAGAAGCTGCAGAGGGCTAAGGTCCCCTGGTGTCTTAAAGAGCAGCTCCCCAGAAACTCTTCAAACTCGCCCTAAAACAGGTGAGGACATGAGGCCTCGGAGTTGGCCTAAAGTTTCTGCATTAATCTTCAGGCTATGACACTGTCTCCACTGTTAGGAGGCGCGCAGAGTGGAGCAGTCACAGGATGCTGCTGTCTGAACACCTGTTCATTCCTCCTGTGACCCTTGACAGGCTCCTGGACCTCTCCCGGCCTCTGCTTCCTCCACTGTGCCAAGGCCATGCTACTAGCTTGCAAACTCCACATGGGCACACCACTGGCACACGGCAGGGCTCCAGATGGGCCACCTGCTACATACAAAAGCTTGGGAGGCTTTTATCTTATGTTTTATTTTAAAATTCTCAGCTCACCATCAGTGATAGGTAGTTCTATGTCACTCACGGTGCCCATGTTAGCTTGTGTTGCCTCGTCCTGCTTTTGTAATTCCTTCTCAGAACATTTTTGGTCTATTTTACTTATTATGTAAGTGAAACACATTCATTGTAGAAGATTTTAAAAATTCAAACAAGGTAAAAAAAATCCAAAATAGACAAAATCACCCATAACCCCAGCACTTGAAACTATCCTGTTGACACAATGTGTGTTCCTTTTCAGTTTACGCTCATCTGAGAAATACCTGTACAGCTTCCTGGAATGATTCTTTGCTACGATGTCAAACTTATATTTACCAAAATCTTCCACCCTTCTTTACTTTTTAAAAGTTATTTTGGATGCTTTTTATCTCAAAAATAACACTAATACAGTCACATGTTTGAATTCAGATGATACAGAACAAGCTGAACACAGAGGCAAGTCCGTCTGCACCCCTACTCCATCCATCCCGCCCACCTCCTGAGGAAACCATTTGAAAAGCTGTATTTGAGCATTTTCCTATTTATTGTCATGCTATAGTCAATCATTGATAACTTAACATAAAAGCCGGTCTTAGACTCACTGTTTTATTTCTCAAGTCTCTTGACTTGTCTTTTTCAATGTACCTTAAAAGTAAACCAAGCATTTCCCCTGAGGTCAATTTTCTTCAAAGTCCAGGGCAGCCCCCTTCCACTTCATCATGTGTACAAATGACATACGGAACTTGTAAAAAGCAGATTCTGAGGCAGTAGGCCCACAGTGGGGCTGAAATTCTGGGTCTGCAACCAGTTCCTGCTGTAGGTCCCTGGCAGCACTTTGAGGAATCAGGCTCCAGGACACCCACCTGCCCAAGGGAGGCATTTAAAACTCCTCAGCTTATAGAAACTCCCAGATGACTGTTTCTCCTGCGTACCCCACATGCCCGCATCACTAAGATTTCCTGGATTGGTCAGACATAAGCCCAATGTGCAAGTCTCTCTTAAGATTTGGGGCAACTGGTGGGTTGAACTTCCTGGGGTTCTGGATCCCTAAATAAAAGGGAAATGTATGTCCAGGCCTCTTGTGCATGGCGGGGAGCATCCAGAGGAAGAGAAGACCAAACTCCCCAAAGGTGTGGCATGAACATCCGACCAAAAGACCATCCCAAGGAGCAGCAGTGAGGAGGTGCTGACCCTAACACAGGAGGGCAGAGCCCAAGAAGCACGGCAAGGTCTGGACACCCAGGCTTAGCTGAAGTGGGCAAGTCTTTTCTGGCAACTGAGTTGAGGTTGTGGATGGAGCCTGAGGAGCAGAGATGGGAGAGTCAGTGGGAAAATGTACACTCAAGATGTGTTCTGACCAAGGACATGAGGGTGGGGTTGGTGTAACAGAGAGGCCAGAAGAGATCTCAGGAGGCAAGCCAGGGCCTGCTTCTCTGACCTCAGCTGTGACCCCTTTAGGAGGCTCTCTCTCTACCAGCTGCTATAGTCACGAGGCAACTCTCAGGAACTCGGCTCAGGCCACCCTGCATAGTTCTTACACCACAGTCCCTTGGTGCACAGAGACCTCAGCAATAGGCGGTGGGGGTGCCGTGGTGCCTTGGGGGGTTAATCAGATGGTCAGATGTCTCGTCAAACCTGAGAGGCTTAATGAGAATTTCCCCCATCATTATACTCTGAGAATCAAAGAGCTGGGATTTTGCTTGGTTAGTGATAAAATAACGAGCCTAGAAAATACACTCCTTAAGAATTTCTACAACTAAGCACACCGCGTTTCATTTCACTACATTTTTAAAGCTGTTGGCTGCTAGAGAATAGCTTAAGTCTAAACCCTTTAGGAAAAACCTTTTCCTAACAGACCACTGTGTCATAAATTTTCTTTGCTGATATGTGAGAGACTTTTCTCTATGATTTGTCTATTAATGTCATTCCTCTCAAGTCATCAAGACTTGCTCAAGAAAGCCAGGGGACACTTACTTGTACAGTTTGATTCAAACCCATCAGGATATCCAAAGCAAAGGATGCAAGAGGCTGGGCGAGGGAACTCAACACATATTTCTAATAAACCGCTCATAAACTTGACCTGCATGAACATCACCAGAAAGGCTTGTTTCTTTCCCAATCGAATCAAGAGTACTAGGAACTGACTCGTATGGTGGAACCTGATGAATGGTGTGGACTTCAGCCTCCCCTCTGAGATCCTTCTTTTTATGGGACATCTCCAGGGAAAATGTAACAGAAACATATGGCTAGACCATCCTAACCGGAGGTCTTGCAAAGTCAAAGCTGGTCAAAGGAAGTCAGGGGCCACCTCATCTGGGACACCTGTTTTGCTCATCACGGCATTCCTAACATCTAGCAAAGGAACCGCCTAGAGTGGGTACTGCGTACTTTTCCCTTGAATAAATGAATGGATACATGGATGAGAGAATGATCACTTGTAAATCAATATTTTAGCATCTCTTATCAGCTCCAGGTGTCTAGTAATTATCTCTACTGAGATGCTTCCAAAGTGCTTCAAACTCATCACATCTAAAATTCCAAATCATCGAGCATCAACTCCTGACCCTGCAAACTGCTCCTTTGGGGGTCTGGAATTTCAGTACCTTCTTTAAGTGTCTGAACTTCTCTTTTTCACCTTTTTCATCCACAGAACTCCCACAGCAAATGTTAACTTCCTCTCCGATGCCTCCCTGGGACACATCTTGCCTGCCCTTCTTCACTGGCCTTCTTCCTTATTTAAAAATCAATGTGAGTTTGAGGTGATGTCTTTACTTTTTATAAACTGGGAAGGGAGGCTGAGCCAAACAGACAGGCAACCGAGCTCCCTCTAAAGGGCAGGAACTCTTTTTTCTCTTCCATCTCATCTCTTTCTGAAGCTGCAATGAAACAGAACCCTATTGCGGGGCAGCAGAGAAAGCCAAGAGCTCTGGTCAGTAACTACATAAGTTCAAATCCTGGCCTAGGTAAAAGCCGTAATTGTGCAGGAGTTTCAACTTGGCAGGTAGGTTGTAGGAACCTTAGCTTCATAAGAAGAGAAAGAGCCAAGGGAGGGAGCTTTCATAGGATGGTTCTGCTTTTGAATATGAAAATGGGAAAATAAGGTTTAGAACTTCCGGGGAAGTCCACTGACCACTCAAGGACCATCAGGACCACATCTGTGGTCACAAAAAGTTGAGTTTTGCTCACTGAAGCAAGTCCCCCCTAGGAGGACTCCAGGCATTTGGGGGGCTGTGTGGGTATTTTAGGATGATTCAAAAGAACTGGGGAAGCAAGGGCTAGTTCTGGACTGCATGTTCTCAAATGGTAGCCATGTAATAAACAAATATCTTTATTTAAAGATAGAAGATCAAAGTTTGCAACAAGTAAAGCAGCAACAGTCGGAGGAGGGGATGGGTAGGTACTCAGAGAGGCGGATTTTCAGTCGTTTTTGTGGTCACATCCCGGTTGCATTTTGTCCTGACCATGGTCACAGAGAGGTTTTGCCTGTATCCTGCCCGAAGCATTGCTCCTGTCTGTTGTGAATACCGCTGTCTGGTCATTTTTCGGGTTGTTCTTTGTCTTTTCTATGAACTTACTACTTATCAAGGGGCTTTTTCTATACCAGGCACTGCATCAGTCACTCTGTGTATGTTAACTCACTTGCTCCTTTATGAGACAGGTACGCATTGCAGCCATTCTACACACGAGAAAGACTTAAAAGATGTTAGTAACATTTTCACAGCCACAGAGGTAAGTCACTGTCAAAGTTAGAAACTGCATTCAGATCTGAGCACCTCTAAATCCTATGTTCTTCCCTTCTACACGATTCTGTCTCCATTTCACCACAACCAGTGTCTCCATTCACAGTATCGTTTGATATTACCTGTGGCAGCCATTGTGCTAGAGGGCACCAGATAACATACTCTGTGCTCATGGAACTGGAAAAAGATTCTTGATTCCAGAGTTGCACTGTCCAATATGGTGTCTACTGGCCACACACGCTTATGTAAATTTAGACTCAAAAGTAAATCAATTAAAATGAAATAACACTAAAAATTTATTTCCTTGTTCGTATTAGCTACAGTTCAGGTGACTGATAACCACATGTGGCCAATGGCTACTGTGTAGGACAATGTAGATACAGAACGTTTCCATCACTGCAGAAAGTTCTACTGGGTAGGACAGTTCTAGAAGAAATGGATCCCTACTCTTTCTGCTTAGCTTAGAGAGTTGTACCTGTCTACTTCGCCCAATTTTCTAGCAAGGTAAAGAAACAACCCTTAAGGCCTAACCAGGGCAAGGGTGTTTTTCTGATGTCCAACACCTGTTCCTGGGGCTCTGCTGAGTCAGTCACTCCCCCAGGGGGTTTGGTGCTGCGGTGATGGCAGAGTGAATGCTACCCACAGAAGACAAACCCCAGCCCACACTCGCCACTCATCAGCGCAATGTCCGCCTGGCTCAGATTTCACAGTCTTTATTCCGCAGGAAGCTGGGAGAAGCAGAAAGAAGCCGGGGAGAGCCTCTGGAGGCCAGGCGACGCGTATCAACCCGTAAACTGACCATGTCTGAACACGGGTGTGGTCACAGGACTGAGTGTGTCTGTCCCTAGCAGAACTCCTGCATAGAAAAGAACGCATTTACCAGGGACGGGCAGGACTTCAGAGGGAGACACAGGCACCGTGGTTTCAGCTGAGACTTCTGTAATAGCCCACAGCCAGCTAGCGTCAACAGAGCTTCTACGCATCTCTGTTCTTAGTTCTCCCTCCTAACCCTGGAAATCTTTCCTAAGGACTGAGAGTGTAGGCCCAGTGCCTGGAAGAAGGAAAAAGACTTTGTTTCTCCGAGCCTCAGTTTTTTTCCCCCGCAAAATAGGAACAGCAATATTGGCCTAATAGGGTTGTGTGGAATTGCTGAGATGACGAGTGCCAGTCACAACCCGTGCTGCACACACACAGAAGGTGCCTGTTCCCACCAGCAGGCCTCTCTCCTTCTCCCTCACCCTCCTCTGTGCAGTCTCCAGGAGCCACCAGCCTCCGGCCTCCTGCCTCCTCCCTGCGCAGACTGGCGACTCCAGCCACACTCTGGATCCGGTCCCAGCCTGCTTGGCTGAGGCCTGGCATTCACTGCACTTACTATTCCAGGCACCCTGTGATTTAGTTATCTAGTGAGTTAATTGCAAAATCCATATGGAGCAGAGAGACAACACCAACCCGAGCTTGCCACGAGAAGCAGGGGAACGGGGAGCTTTCCATCTCGGCCAGCGCTGCCCTGCGAGGCAGGGAGGGAGGAAGGGGCTGCCACGCTGTCTACAGAAAGCCAAACCTGCCGGGGTCTAGGTGAGGGGTGCAGTGTTCGGGGCCCAGTAATTCTGCTGTGATTTTTATTTTCAACCCTTTAGACAAAAATCTCCTTCAAGGTTTAGAAACCCACAACGGGTAGAAAGAATAAGTCATCAAATCTCAGTGTGCTTAAAAAGCACCTGGGAGGTTTATTTAAAATGCAGATGCTCAAGTGTCTTTTGCCAGAGTTTCATCCAATATGCCTGGGATGTTGCCCCAGAATTTACACCCTGTATATGCCCAGCGCAGACGATCTGCAGCCAAGGTGTCCAGAAACAACCATGCAAAGGAAAGGTCAATAATTCGCAAGTCGGAAGAATTTAGAATTAGTTCTTAGCTCTTGGGCAAGTCACTTTGTCCCCCAGAGCCTGAGATTGCAGCAATGAGAATACTCCCTAACAGGACCATTGAGAGAGTAACACAACAGAGGCTAAGAGCCCTTAACACAACTCTTGGCACACTGAAGGCACTCCTCCCCCCACCTCCCCCAGAATCGAAGAAACAATTTACTTTCCTTTCCTGGAGAAGGTTCTCTCTAAAACTGGCCTGGGGCATCTTTGCTCCTGAATATTAATACATTTTTGTACTTGCTTACAAGCTACAATATCCAAAGAGGAGCCTTTGGGGGAAGCCAGCTCTTGTTTTGAAAGCACTTTGAAGATGAAAAGGTGTCAGATCCTCTGGGGACTTGGTTGGTAGAAGTTAAAACAAATGTTTATTTTAATTTGGTGAGTTCTATTTTATTAAAGGCTTTTGGAAAATGGAAGTACTATTTATGTTTCACAAGGGACCCAAGTTCTGAATAGTTTGTAGTTAATTCATTCATTCATTTAAGAAACATTTACTGAGCACCTGGTGCCAGGCCAGATGAACAAGTGCCAGCCCTCTGGGGGATCAGAGTCTGAACAATGACAGCCACTCTGTACTCGTGGGAGGGGGTGGCCTGCAGGAGCTCAGAGAGCAGTGACTTTCCTCAGCCCAAGGGTCTGGGTCTTAGGAACAGCAGGAAATGACTCCACTTTGAAAGCACTCAAATTGATATGCAATTTAAAAACCAATTCTGGTACCAATAGATGTGCAATTTAAAATCTTGGGAGGAAAGAACTATTTTCTCCAGAAATTACCCCCACACCTTTAATTTCTTAGACATTCATGAAGGTTAGGAAGACACGCTCCCTAATATCCAAGTGCTTCAAACACACTTTGATTTGGACGTTCCATGGGTACCTCAGATTCCACAAGGCCCAAGAGCTTATTATTTTTCCCTATGCTCCAGCACTTCCTTGTTGCATCTGCACAGCTACCCTTCCTTGGTCTTGATGTTTGTATATCTCCAAGTTGGTATGTTAAAATCGAATCTGCAATCTGGGGGTATTCAGTGGTAGAGTCTTTGGAGGTGATTAGGTCATGAGGGCTCTGTCCTCATGAATGGGATTGGTGCCCCCCATATAAGAGGCCCAAGAGAGCTTGTTTATCCCCCTTCCACCATGTGAGGACACAGAGAGAAGGCACCGCTCAATCTAACGCCACTGCCGGTGGGACAGGAAGCAGAGGGCAAGCCCTTTCCAGATGCGGAATCTACTGGCACCTTGACTTTAGACTTCCCACCCTCTAGGACTGTAATACATTTCTGTTGTTTGTAATTTACTCTGTCTAAAGGATTTTGTTAAAGCAGCCTGAATGGACTAAGACAGCAGTCCCAAACCTTTTTGGCACCAGGGACTGGTTTCATGGATGATAACTTTTTTCACATATTGGGGGGCGGGGAGTTCCCATAAGGATCAATCAACCTGGATCCCTCAAATGCATAGTTTACAGTAGAGTTCTCACCCCTCTGAGAATCTAATGCCACCGCTGATGTGACAGGAAGCAGACCTCAGGTAGCAATGTGAGTGATGGGGGGCAGCTGTAAATACAGATGAAGCTTTGCACTTGCTCACCTCCTGCTGTGTGGCCTGGTTCCTGGACTAGCACCAGTCTGCAGCCTGGGAGTTGGAGACCTCAAGTCTGAGACATGCCCTATTCAAAAGCCATGTCATAAACCTGTGTCCATTGCCTCTCTCACAACCAATATCTAGGTATCACATTTTATCAGTTCTTTCACTTTGGAATCTATCTGCATGATCACTACTCTGATTCCAGGGGCTATAATCCATCTCTGATTCTCCTCTCTTGGGTAGAACCAGAGTAATCTTTCCAAAACGTACCTGTCATCCCTTCCTAGAAAGCCTTTCAATGGCTCTCCCTCCCCTATAGATTAACATTCAACATTAACATCCCTGTGGAGCCCAAGTCCCTGCTTATCTAGACTCACTCCTTCCCCTACAAGCCGCAGGTACCATGCTCCTGCAGTCACACACATCTATACACCTGAGCATGCCACGAAGAATAGCACCCCACCCTACCCCACCCTGGGGAGGCAGCACAGGGCTCCCTCCTCTCCGTTCTCACATCACTACTCCTCGTCCCCCTCTCAACACACTTTTGACTTTTCTCAGCTATCTGCCTTCATTTGTCTCTTCTGCTGGACAGAAACATCTCAGAGGATGGTGTTTGGTTGTGCTTTGAATCCTAAGCTGTGCAGGGACTGCTGGTGCCTGCCCTATTATTCCCCTGCCCCTTTGTAGTTAGGTGGGTCGCATGACTCAGTCAGACTTGCAGGCTATAAGAAGAAGCCCCCCAAAACCATTTGCTCTGGACACAGTAGCTAAAGGTGGTAGAGCCCCCATCTTCTTCAGTGCTTGAGAGATCACGTGGAGTAAATTCTCCCCACCTCCACCAAAGCCCAACACGGGAAATACACTCTGCTGAGCCACTGAGATATTAGGGTTGTTTTGTTTCCTGTAACATAAGTTAACCATTTGTTGTGTATTTAGCCATTAACCTATACTAACTAAACAGAAATCTATGGCTGCCTATAATCACTAAAACTGAACATGGAAATATCAGGTTCTCCATAAATATCTGATGAGTGATTGAATACTGAATGGATGAATGAATGTATACAAGAAAAAAAATACAAGATCTGGATCTCTCTTACCCCTCTCCCTACCCCAGTGGTGTTCTTATCTCTATTTGGCCCCTGAGGCAGGATTTAACTTTCTGAATCCTCTCTCTGAAGTATCTCTGTACTGATGCCAACCAAAACTAAGTGCAAACTCTGGCGTATGCCTCTGTGTCTGGAGGGAGGGCACAGGTGACATATTTTTTTGCTGGTTTTCCACCAAGCCATACTCCCACTGACTTTGAACTTCATGCTTCCAGGATGACAGCTGGGCTTAACCATAAGGATGGGGATTCCTGAGCTCCCTAAAACAAAGGATCTAATTCTGAACACCCCCCACTCCCACCAGACTAAAGAATGGCCCCATTAGACTGAATATCTTCTTACATATGGGGAAAATATTCAGTAGTTACCCTTACATCTTCCAGCACATTTTGGTTAGAGCAAAGCTGGGAGTTTTGGATTGATTCTGCATATTTTCAAAAACAAACACAAACAGAAAGAATGTCATTCCAAAGTCAAAGTTTCCTGAAATAACTGCTTAGCAAGAAGGTCAGGGAACTAACAGAAATAAATGTCTAGCAGGGAGCCTCTTGCTAATCAGGTTAGGAAGAGCACGGGCAGCAGTGCGGAAAAGGGAGCGGCCCGGTGCCTGGATGGCAGGGAGACTGGGCAGGGGGTTGCCAGGGCCCTCGGCGAGAGGAGGCAGAGGAACTGTCCTTGGTCAAGGTCTGTTTTGCCATCTATGTGGTTTCCTTGCTCTCCGCCTGTGCTTTGCTTAAATTAGCTCACGAGTGCTAGAGCTGAAACCAGGCAGAAACACACGGTACTGGAAACAGGAGGGGTTCATACCCTATCGTACCCTGTAAAAGCTGTGGGATTTGGGTGAGTCCCCCACCTTTGTGTACAGTAGGGGTAAAATACAGCAACCACCCAGTGCTTTAAGGATTACACAGATTTCCTGTGTTAAAACAGAACATATGTATATAGAGCAGTGATGTTCAACTGGTATACCATGGCACACTGGTGTACCATGAGAGGAACTTGGGTGTACCATGAAAAGTTTTAGAGATTAGCAATTATTTCTGAAAGACACTCAAAGCAGGGTGGTGCCTGTAGCTCAGCAGCTAGGGCACAGGCCATGTTACTCTGTGGCAGGTTCAAACCCGGCCTGGGCCTGTCAAACAATGACAACAACAACAACAACAACAAAATAGCCAAGTGTTGTGGCGGGCGCCTATAGTCTCAGCTACTTGGGAGGCTGAGGCAAAAGAATCGCTTAAGCCCAAGAGTTGGGGGTTGCTGTGAGGTTGCTGTGAGCTGTGATGCCACAGCACTCTACTGAAGGTGACTTAGTGACACTCTGTCTCAAAATAAAAAAAGAAAGAAAGACGTTCAAAGCATAGTAAGTATATTCTTTTTTTTTTCTTTCTTTTTTTTTTTTTTTGAGACAGAGCCTCACGTTGTCCCCCTGGGCAGAGTGCCGTGGCATCACAGCTCACAGCAACCTCCAACTCCTGGGCTCAAGCGAGTCTCCTGCCTCCACCTCCCAAGTAGCTGGGACCACAGGTGCCCGCTACAACGCCTGGCCACTTCCTGGTTGCAGCCGTCATTGTTGTTTGGCGGGTCCAGGCTGGGGATTCGAACCCGCCACCTTAGGTGTACATGGCTGGCGCCTTAGCCTGTTGAGCTATAGGAGCCGAGCCAGTAAGTATATTCTTATCTTTTTCTGGATCAACAAAATTTAAGTGTGCACAGAAGTTTAACTATAGATTCAAGTGTGCCTTGAGATTAAAAAGTTTGGGAAACATTCATCTACATGCGACCCCTCACCCCAAATGCTCTTGTCTGACCCCACAGAGGCACTTAATGAATGTGTGTTAAAGAGATGAGCAAAGAATACGCTCTAGGTTGTTTTTTTAAAGTTTATTTTTTATAGAAAAGTATTCATGACATGAAAGTTGGCAATTCAAAGTGCACAATTCAGTGGTATTTAGGATATTCTCAGTGTCACACAGCCCTCACTGCTACCTAGAAGATTTTCGTCATTGCACAAAGAAACCCTCCCAAACCCACTAAGCAGTTATTCCCTCTCCCACCTCCCTAAGTCTATGGCTGTGTTAGCAAAAAATCAATAATGTCAAACATTGCTGGCAGATTATCACTTTGGCAAGACAGTTGGCAGGGGCTGGTCCAGCAGGGATTTACCTCCTGTGTGACCCACTGCAAGCTCATCTCTGTGGGAGGCACAGGCAGGTGCACAGCCCCAGGTCAACCAGGCATGCAGGAAGCTGGGAAGGGGTGAGTGACCAGGGAGCTTTAAGGAGCCCAGAAGAGCTGGAATCGTTAGGGCAGAGTGGTGAGAGATGGGGCTGAGGGACTTGATGAAGACAGATGTGGACTTAAGTCTCTGAATCAGTGAAGAGAAGGAGCCTCAACCCATCTTCTGTGTATTGTGGTCTGGGGATGCTTTTAGGAGGATAAGGGGAGGGGACACGTTCTCCTCCACCCCTTTACTGCCAGGTCTTCAGGGAGGGCTCTGGCTCAGCCGCTGGGGGGGGCACAAGCTGCAGAAAAGCCCAACTTGGAGGCAGATAGCACGGACAGTTAATGAGTGATTTATTGGTGCTGCTGCAGAAGCAGCTTCCCTGGGACTTGTTCCTAATTAACAACCGCTAACTGAATGATGCCTCTTCTTTTTTTTTCAGATGTTAAAAAAAAGGCCTCCAAAGCCTTTCTTCCTCTTCTTACTGGGAGACAAGATTTCACCTTTGCTTGCTGGCTGAGTCTAAAATACAGCCTGTGTTTGGCAGGAATCCCCACCCACTCCTTCCCTCCTGTGCGGACACACGCAAACACATCCTCATGTATAGCCAAATCCACACACTCTTGTTCAAGTGCTCCCCATATACCACGTTTGTTCCTAAACTAATAGGATTATGCTGGCAGTGCCACACGCTCACATGCTGTTGAGTGCATTTGCACTTTACACTCACAATCACACAGACGCATTCCTGTACCGTCACACCCGTGGACCAGCTCCCAGCCACACGCCCTGCTGATGCAGGGAGATCATAGGGTCATCCACATGGTCTCAGGCAGGGATCTTTGTGGCATCACATCTGCAAAAGGGGCTGACTCACTTAGAAAGGAACTCGTGATCGAGCTTGCTCAGCTGTGAGGTGGTATGAGACAGGGAGAGGGAGCTGCAGCCTGGCCTCAGGGGCCCTGTGGTCCAGCATGGAGAGCGGCCGCTGCTCTGGGATTCAGCCTAAAACAGTTTCTGCTGTTACAGCTCATGGGGTGCTCACTTTGAGCCAGGCTTCTGAGCGGCTGGGGCTTCAAAGTGCCTGGAATCACGTGCCTCACTCCCAATGGGCATCTCTTATGGGAAGAACTGGCCATCCACCCCCTAAAAAGCTATGTTGACATCCTAACCCCCGGCATGTCAGGATGCAACCTTATTTGGAAGCAGGGTCAGTGCATTTGTAGTTAGTGAAGATGTGGTTATACAGGAGTAGGCGGTCCCCTCCAACATGACTGGTGTCCTGTGAGAAGACAGCACCACACAGGGAAGACCTCATGAGATGACGATGGCAGTGACACAGCTGCAACCAAAGAAAGCCAAAGATGGCCAGCAGCTTGCTAAATGCTAGGAAGAGGCAGGGAAGGAGCCCTCCAGGTTTCAGAGAGACCGTGGCTCTGTCCTTACCAGTGTGTCAGACTTCTGGCCTCTAGAACTACGAGATGATACATTTCTGTTGTTTTAAGGTACTGGGCTTATGGCTTTGTTATAGGAGCGCCAGGAAACTAATACAGCATCCCACAAATATTAGATCCATTGTCTTGTTTCCTCTTCCCGAGCTCCAGTCTAGTATTCTGAAACATGGGATTGGACCCCATTCTAGTCTACCCATGTGTATGGAATCTCATGTGCCAGGCCCTGGTTATACTAAGATACATGGATAAACCACGGCCTTGCCTACATCAACATAGAGCTGCGGAAAGGTTTCAGATTAAGAACATAGTGGCCCACTGAAGAAAAAATAATGCCTATGACCAGGGGACAGTCTTAAAACACTCTTGCAATTGCTTTCCTCCTCCATGAAGCAATCCTGAGCCACTGACAGGGATGGCCACGTTAACCATCACTCCTACCCCAAAGGTTTCACCCCAGCTTTTGGGCTTTCAATGTTGAGCTTCATCAAGACATCGTCGTGGTGGAATGCACAGGCGATTAATAATGGGCAGCCCTTTTTCCTATTAATTAGCCAGCTGTGCAGGAATAAAAAATAGATCAAGCTCACTCTTGCTCTCTGGGGATGCAAGGGTGGGCTCACTTTGCCAGTGTGTCATGACAATAACTCCTCCCCCCCACCAGTTCAAGTTAAATAGAAACTACAAAAGATCAATGGGCTGATGCCCTCTACGGATACATCATACCCATCAGATGGCAGGGCCGGGGCTTCTGTGGGTCATGACATTTTGTGATCTCGTTAGTCTACGAGCACACTTCGGATTAGTCTCAGCGCTGCCCTGCTTCTTGGCCTAACACCAGTCTCAGCGAGCACTTTGGCGAGACTTCTCTCTCACTGCCCATCTACACCCACATGTCAAAGGAGGCCTGGGGCAGTAAGGAAAGTGCCAGTTTGGAGTCGGGCAGTTGTCTGCGCGTGAATTCAGCTTCTACCACTTGTTAGATAGGTGGCCTGAGGGATGGCACTTAACTTGTCTGAGTCCCTATTTCCTTATCTGCAAAAGAAGAGAATACCAATCTTGCATTAAGATGTTAAGAAAATGAAAATATCTTAAGATATTAAGAAAATGAAATGAGATTATGCATTCAAAGAGGCTCATATAGTCTCTGACCTAGAATAAGGACTCCATAAATGATAATCATTATTAAATAAGCAATTATTTAGTAATGCTTAATTCATACACAATAATATCTATTATTAAATATGTCATTTTCATTATTATTTTCCCTGGACACAGATTTGTCATGGGTAGAGGTCACTGGAGGCCCTTGAAGCCCCCGTCATACCTGGTACAGTTGCTCTATCCTTTTGTCTCTCGGTTGGGGATAAGAAAGAGAAGCACAGTCCCTGACAGCCAGGAGCTGGCCTGGCACTCAGAGCAAGGTGGCAGCGTCCTGTTGAATAGAGACAATTGCATGTACCAGCCTCAGCCAAGGCGACTCTGACTGTAATGGATCAAGACAAAAATGAGGCCACTGTGCAGTCACGTCTGAACTCAGACAAAAAGAAGGACACTGTCCAAACCACAAAATGACCAAACAGCCCCATCCTGCCTAGTATGAGTGACTGCTATGTCTTTTCCAATCACCACTTTAACTTCCTGTCATTCCCTACCTCCCACATAAGATTTATTAAGACACCCCAGCACAAAATTGCCTCTGTTCCTGACAGGATCCGTCCCCGTGCAAAACCCCACTTCCTTGAAGCCACCCCCACAGCATGTATCACAAGGCTAGTCCTTCACGTCCTTTCTAACACCCTCCACAGTGGGCATTCTTCATTGTTGCAGAGTCAGGGAACTCATCTTTGTTCAGCTAACTGTAGGTGAGTTTCTGGTGGCTGTCAGCTGGACAACATTAACAGGGATTCTAATGTCACCCTACCCCAGAAGGGAGTCTGATTCAGGGTAGCAGGGTGTCTGGAACTTTTCCACACCTGGCCACTAGGCAGCGCTTTCTCTCTAGCCCACTTTCTCTATCAAACAGGTGTCCTGGCCCCACAACCTCCAAACTGTCTCTTCTACCATTGGAACTCTTGAAAATGGTGTTCAGATGGAGAGAGGTGCGAGGCTACTGTGGTGGACATTCTCCTTCCTGTGGTCCTGTCCCAGCGCTCTCTGGGTCAGGTGATCAGAACTGCAGGGGATCCTTTTATCAAGCTGCCCAGCAGGGCTGGGTTTCTCTGGCTGATTCTCTGAGGGCTCTTCCTGCTACCCAGGGTTAATTCACAGCACTGACACATCCCTGTGCAGGGTGACGGCCTAGGTAGGAGTCCATCGTCTTCTCCACAACATGAGCCCCCGAGACAGAGACCACCCCTGCTGCTTCCAAGCTGCCCTCCTGCAGCCCTACATCAGTAGCGCCTGCCCAGCACAGATGGCTGGACCTGGAAGCACATGGTTAGTCACTAAGTGTCACAACCACACTGTGACATACCCTCCCCCACCCCCAATTCAGCAGCACCAGTATGGAAACCTTGTCCCACTCTGAGAGTCATTTGCACAAAGCTTCTTTTCCCTTGCGTAAGACCTGCCACTTCATTTTCTCTTCACTTTCACTGCCAGCACTAGCAGCAAGCTTTCTGTATTGGGCAATTTCTAACAGATAAAGTTTACTACATAAAGGATGGTGAGTAGAGAAAGAGAAGCATGCACTGGGTGGTCTGCTGGGACCACTCGCTAGGTAAGCAGGACAGCAATCCGAGAGGCAGGGTGCAGGCCTGAGACCCCATCCTCAGGAAGGTCTGCTTGCAGGCTGGCCCTAGGGGTTAGTCGGCGGTGGACAGTTACCTGATTGCTATATAATCAGGTGGGTCACTGTGCCTAGACCATACAAATAACAAGCTTACGTTAAATATCCACTTTCCTTCTGTGAGCCTGCAGTTGGTCCATGCTAGGCAGAGGGTACCTAGTGACCAGCCCCTGGGCCCCTCTTGACCTTCCCTGGTGGGCAGCACCTTGCAGGTATCCTCACAGCTCACCACTGAAGGAATTAGGCACATTTGTGTGAATGCTAAGAGAGGGCTCATGAGTTTGGGCCTGGTTTCCTCCTCAATTTGTCTTTTTCTTTTGTTAATCTTGCTTTGTATCTTTTTGCTCTAATACACTTTAACCAAGGTATGACTATATTCTGAGCCCTCAGGTCCTTCTAGAGACCCTGAACTGTAGGCACAGCCTGACACAGGCTCCCAAGGTGAAGGTCCACCATCAGGGTTCACAGTCAGGGTGTGAATTTGGGGGCCCTGAGCTGAGGAAATGTCATAATTTATGAAATGTCAGGTATTAAAGGGCCTTGTGAGCTATTATACACTCCCTCATTGTGAATAATAATGGCCAAGCTGCCAGAGCAGACTTTCTTTAAGACCTTTTTAAATCTAGCTGGGGAAAAAAATGACAGTACTTTTTCCAAATAAAAGCCACTTTTTAGCACTACGAAGTCTAGTGCTGAGATTATAAATTATTGAAGGCCACGGATGCAGGTAGAAAGGAGGATATGTCCCCTGGGCTCCAGAGGTTTCCCTCTTTTGGCTACCGAGTGAGGCCGCCAGCAGAGCGGAGAGATGTCTGCAGGCGCCTCACCCCTAATTGCCACCTAACTTCTGACTTACTCTATCTGGCTCCCACTTGAAGAGCTGCCTCCTGCATGTTCACAGCCCACTTCACACCCCAGACTGGCTCTTTTCTCCTCCCTCTTCCATCTTTACAAGCAGCTGGAACTGCAAACAATTTCCCTTTGTTTATACCATGCTTGGAGCCTGGTTCGCTCCCTACACTGCTGTCCTTCTTGGAGCCGCCTCCAGGAAGGCACTCTGTTTTGTGGCGAAGGCACTACAAAACCGAGTAGAGCAAACTCATTTAGAAACTGGGCTGCTGAGTGGTGGTGGAGAGAAAATTCCCTCTGAAGTGTCTGAAACATGAAAAGTCTGCTAGTTATCTCAAGGGGGGTTCTCCCAGAAGAAGGATCCTTCCCACGGAGCAGTCTGGGAGAAACTGGCCTAAGGAAAGCCAGGCGTGCTGGAGCCCTTTCACACTTGGCCGAGGTGCTTAGGACATGGTCGCTGGCCGTGAGAGGCGGGCTGACCAGATGCCAGAGAGCGCTATGAACAGCTGTGCGTGGGTGTGGAGTCAGATAGACCTGGGCTTGGATCCCGATTCGGCTTCTCACCAGCTGCTCCATCTCAGAGCATTTCCAAACAATGATGAGAGTGATATCTACCTCAAAGCTTGTTGCAAGTGTTAAACAAAATGCAAAACCACTTTGTAAGTCATGAAATATGGTGTGATTAATAATAATAATAATAATAAACAGCATACCCTTATATAGCACTCTTTGTGTGCCAGGCACTACTCTAAGTGTTCTAACTCTCTTAACTCATTTTATCCTTACAACCACACTGTGCCATACAGACCAGAATTATCCTCACTTTACAGGTGAGGAAACTGAGGCACAGAGAAGTCAACACAAGGTAACACAGCTAAGAAGTGAAAGAGCTGAGGTTCAAGCCCAGGCAGAGCGACTCCAGAGTTTGCGCTTATATGTGTGAGTCACTAAGTGCTTTTTGGAGGGGCTGGTCTAATATGTTGGTACCTTTTTAACCCACAAAAATATTAGCTGTCATTCACTCAAATAGTTTTATATTCTTACCTCTATCGGGGTAAAAGCTTCAGATTTAGATAGCCCTGGGTTACTACCTGGCTGGCAAGTTCCTTAAATTTTCATCACCTGTAAAATGGGAATAACAGTCCCTATTTTGTAGGCCGATCGTGATAAAGAAATGAAACACCATCCGGCTCTCTGCACATGTGTAATAAATAGTAAGTATTATTGTTTGAGTTATTGACAGATAGAGTTCATGAGTACAAAGAAGATAGAGGAAGGGGCAGGAGGATGAAACAAGGAAGGAACAGGGAGGGAGAGTGAGCAGTTAGCAGTATTGATCGGGGCTTATGTATCCCTTCAGATTCTCTTGGGGCTCCATCACCCGGATGCTCAGCCAACTGATTCCCCTCAGCTGCCACTGGGACAAGTCAGTCCCTCCTGAGCCCCCTGAGTTCTGCTGCCCAGGACCCAGGACCGCTTAATGGCTCTTCCCACCTTCCTCCCACAGACGGTTTTGGAGGTGTGACGTCTCTGAACCTCTCCTTCCAGCTTGTTGGGTCGCAGTGGCCGGATGGAAACACATCACCTTCCTCTGCTTCTCATCTTTCTTTGAATCCCTTTCCTACTCCCTCCCTGGAGGCCCTGAGATTGCATCTCTCAAATAAAGCATCAGCATTTAACACTTGCCTCAGGTCTGCTTTCTAGGAAATTCAGGCTAAATCAGGTTTATCAGGACCAGAAGACAGGAATTAGATATGCAAGTAAATTCTTTACAAACAAACTCTGATAACAGGGCACCCAGTTGGGCACCCTCTGAAGGATCCTTCAAGTCAAAACTTAGCAGAGGCAGGACTTGGGATTTTGGTGTGTCTAATACATGGTTAGTTATCCAGCGTTAATGCTTTCTGCATGTAGGCTCCAACCAGACCTGCGGCTTTGCTCTATTGAACTGCTTGCAAATTCACAGCTAAAGGCAATTCCAGTCTCCTCAAGAGCAAGTTCACCCTAGATGTCTATCCATACCTGAATCAGCAAAAGTATTTGACACCTTTAACTTCTCCCTGCTTAAAGCTTTTCTGTAGCTCCTCATCAACTTCAAGAGAAAGGCTGAACTCCCCAGCCAGTAATTTGGAGCTGCTCTGCACCATGATGGAGTCAGCTTTCCTATCTGGCCTTATCTCTTAATCCCGCAGGCCTTAGTCAGAGTGAACATTTGCTGTTTCCTAACTAGCTCTCCGGCCAGGACAGCCCCAGCCCTCTGCTTGTCCAGGGAGTTTCCTTATCACTGCTGCTCCTGCCACCAGGAAAGTGGGATTTGTCATGTTGGAGAGAGTTGGAGGGAAGGTCTCGTCCTCTCTAAGAGCCCTTTATCAAAGACTATTTTGTGAGGTTTGTACTGTCCTTGGTCCCAGGGGTCCTATGGGTAAGTGCTCATGCATCAAACCCGTGTGAACTCCCAGAGCAGATCCTCATCTTTCCTCCCATGCTCCCCTGTCCAGGCCAAAGTCAAGGAGAACAAGCCATTTCTATATGGTGGCCTGTCTGCCTGGGTTGATTAGCATGAAATTAAACTTATGGTAAGGATCGTGGGTTGGGAGAGGCCCAGTTCCACCTGACAAGCTAGTTCCATGTTGTGCTCATCTGAGTCTGCCCCGGGCTCCTCTCCACTTGCCTTTGCACTCAGTGGAGAGATCCCACTGGTTATGTGAACTCAGCTTGTCACTCGTCCAGCCCCTGTGTCCTCCTCCTAAGTCAGCACTCCTTGTTGGGGGAGGCTTTTTCTGTGGTTCTCACAGCCCGTAGCTACCCAAAGGGCTTATCAGTCACCCGAAGGCCACTTACATGGGCAAGAGCTGGGAAAGCGGAGAGAAGAGATGGCCAGATCTATAAACAGGGATTCCAACATTATCATTATACAAGCCCTGTGACCTTGAACAAGTCTGTCTGGTCCCAGAGCCCATCTTCTTTCAACCCAAGACTTACTTTGTGAATCATAGAATTTTTGAGCTACAGGGGGTCCTTGTGAAGGAATTAACTTCACAAGGTCCAGCTACGTGCCAGGTGGCATCTTTTAAACTTGTTTTTACTGAAATTCAAGTAACAGATACATTTTACACAATGACCCTAGTACATACGCTGTGTGTAAAATGTAGCTGAAATAAAAATTTCAGAAAAATCGTACTCATCTTATTGTGTGCCATGTGCTCTGTTTTGCTTCTTTCTGTTCTATTTATTATTATTATTATTATTATTTTTATTGAATGGTAACTATGTACATTAATGCACTTCTGGGGTACAGTGTGGGGTTTTCACATGCAATCCGAAATACTTCCTATTTATTATTATTTTAAATGGTGGTGCCGAGCTATAAAATTTATTTCACTATGAGTTAGGACCCACAATTTAGAAAACACCATCCTGTTCTTTTCATGCTCATAGTTATCTTCTATCCTTATCACAACCTTAGGAGGTCAACATTTATTTAGTCCTGTGTTACAGATGAAGAGATTGAGGCTTAGAGAGATTCAGGAATTTACACACAAACACCCCATTCCTAAGTGGCGAAGCTGGGATTCTGAGTTTGACTCCAAAGCCCATTCTCACTGTCTGAGATTCCAATGACTCGATTTGGCTGATGGGGAAAGTGAAGATTAGAGAAAAGTGACTGGTCCAAGGTCACACTGGGACTGGTGACACAGCCTAAAATCAAAACCCGATTCCTCCCTGGACTCCACATGGCCAGTAATGGAACTAAGCTCCTGTGGGCAAGAAGCTCTTTTCCCAGGATCCGTTATTCTTTTTTTTCCCCCCAAAGTCATCCTAGGTCAGACAGAGTTCAAATAAGCTCAGAAACTCAGTCTCCATGGACAAAGCTGAGCTTACTGATGGGGAAAAAATGCTTCTTAAACGTGTTTCAGTAGGAAGCTTGTCACTGTGTACACGCTTCCCCTGGAATTGAAGCTTGTCACTGTGTACACGCTTCCCCTGGAATTGAAGCTTGTCACTGTGTACACGCTTCCCCTGGAATTGAAGCTTGTCACTGTGTACATGCTTCCCCTGGAATTGAAAGTCATGTTGGCTCAAATTAAAAGCAAAACTCTTGTTTGCTGCACCTCTCTGCACACTCAGCGGGTCTTAACCGAGTTTCAAGAGTGCAATCTATCTTAATTTAGCATGGCTCTGAATCTCCCTGTCTCCCTTTTCATCCTTCCCCAGCTCAGAAGCGGGGTGCTTTTGTATTAGTTTGTGCTGTCCATCAGGGACAGTCACAGAGTGAATGGAGGTGGGGTTCGTTTTATCTGGACGAGGACTTCTTAAAGTCCTTTGACAAGGGACTCCCAAGAGCAAGGTTAGTAGCTGTCAGGTGTGGGCTCCAGGCCCCAGGCGATCCCAGCAGAGCAGGTGCTGTCCAGAGAAGGCCCCAAGTCAAACTTCATCAAGGCAGCTTGAGGCAACCGAGCAGAGAGAGGGGCTGAAATGAGGGCTGAAGGGAAGCCCAGGTTGTACCAAGATAATGGTGCCAAGAATCTCACATGCAAAATACGGCAAAGCCGGGAATGGGAAGCAGGTAGCAAGGTTCAAAACAAGACCAGCAGCAGCAGGATGGAACAAAGACTGAGGGATGGGCAAGGAATGTGGTTCATGAACAAAACCATGAACTACGAGCTGGAGAGTGCGGGATGGGCATGGGGCAGAAAGTGTCCAAAAGGCCCTGCATCTGGGGCAAAGTAGACGGGAGGCCAGGGGGAGGATCACATGTGAGCTCCCTCTCCTTAGAGTACTAGGAGCCCTGTCATAGAACCTAAGAGAATTGAGGCTGTTTTCAATGCTAATGAGACTGTGGGTGGAGCAGGGTTGAGAAAGGCTGTTTGGTTCAGTGGATGGAGACACCACCTTCTGCCTCTATGTCTCACCCTGGTCTGAGCCCCCGTCATCCCTTTCCTGGTTGGCTGTAATAGCCCCTTCTGCGTTGGCCCATTAGAGCAACACAGCTTCCAGAAGGATCCTGTCCCAGCACTGGTCAGGCCTTTTCACCCTTTGGCTCAGTACTCTCCCATGGCTCCAGACGCACTGGCCTGTACACCCCACCTCAACTTTAGCCCCTCACACGCCTCCAGACCCTCTGGCTTCTGTGCTGCTTTTCCCAGAAGCGACACCTGCTCCTGCCTCAAGGCTCTCTAGCACCCGCCCTGCCCTCTGCTGCATCTGCTTTTCTCCCAGACATCTCACAACTTGCCCCCTCCCGACTTTGCCCAAATGTCACCTTCTCCATGAACCCTTCTCTGCCACTATGTTTGAAACTCAGCCCGACCCCCAACCCTAGGCCTCACTATCCCCCTTCCATAACACATATCATCTTGAGATGCTCTACATAGTTTAGTTGTTTAACTGGCTTATTATCAGTCTCCCCGCTAGAATGTAATTGCTCCATGAGAGGGGTGGTTCTGTCTGCTTTGATCAGTGCTGGAAGCCCAATATCTACAACAGGACCTGGCACATAGTAAGGGCCCAACAAACGGTTGGGAAATGACAATTCACCTAACTTGCCACCTTACCTCTTAGCACACCCTGCCCTAGATTCCTAGATGCACACTTGTCTCCCAGCCTCCTGGGACACACCTTCTATTTGTGTACCTCCCAGGCTTTGTGCACACAAAATGCCCTTTTCCACCTCAAAACCTAGAGACCAGTATCTTTTCTATAAAACCTTCCCAGATATCTCCTAGTTGGATTTTTCTCTCAAACCTTTATAATCCTTATTTCAAATGCCTTTTCTCCATGACCTGGCAATTATGAATTGGGCTGCAACAAACATTCTGATACAAATACTTTTGTTGTAATGTGATTTTTGTATCAGAATGTTTATTGCAGCCCAATTCATAATTGCCAGGTCATGGAAGAAGCCCAAGTGCCCATCCATCCACGAATGGATCAACAAACTGTGGTATATGTACACCATGGACTACTATGCAGCCATAAAGAAAGATGGAGACTTTATGTCCTTCATGTTCACATGGATGGAGCTGGAAAGTGTTCTTCTTGGCAAAGTGTCACAGGAATGGAAGAAAAAGTATCCAATGTACACAGTCCTATTATGAAATTAATTTATAGCTTTCATATGAAATCTATAACCTAATAACAGCCTAACTATATGGGGAGGGGGGAGGGAGAAGGGTGGGAGGAATGGGTGGAGGGAGGGTGATTGGAGGGATCACTTCTGTGGTTTATCTTACAAGGGTACAAGTAAATCTTTCTAAGAGTAGAATATGATTGTCTTAACACAATAACTAAGAAAATGACATGAAGGCTATGTTAACCAGTTTGATGAAAATATTTCAAATTGTATATGAAAACACCACACTGTACCCCAGAATTGCATTAATGTACATAGTTATCCCTTAATAATAATAAAAAAAGTGCATTTTCTCTAGCATGTCAGAATTTGAGAGTGGCCTGGTCTGATCTCTAGGTCCTGACTGGTTCTAATAGGTTCAGTTTCTTTTCTGGAAGTTTCTAACATTTGCAAACAAGTATAGACTCTGGACTGACTTACTTTATGCATCAAGATAACAGAATAGACTACAGAGCACTGTGGACTGCAGAGCACTCAGGAAAGGTAATGCACACTGGAGTGAATTGAATCTGACTCGTACCCTGGCTCTGTCGTTTACTAGCTGTGCAACCTTCCACACGTGATCTGACTACTCCAAATCTCAGTGTCCTTGGCTACAAACTGGGGAGAGGCCAAGAATCAGTGGGCTTGATGTCTCCAAGGTCCCTTCTACCACAGATGCTCAGACTCTAACGGGCCCTTCCTGTCCCCTTTGGAACTTGGGGGGTTTACTGTACAGGGCATAGTTGACATGGATAGCTCTCTCTAGTAGGAGACACCAATTCCCGGAAAACATTAGTGCCTCTGCATTCCTAGGAGGGTATGGGCTGGCTCCCAAAGCAGCAGTCATCAAATACGGGGCCTACCCTCCCATTCTGGAAGATGGTGTGCCCCTGAACAGTGGAGTGGGTTGCTGCAGTAAGTCAGGCCATTTGGGAACTTAATGATAGATATTCTTATAGATTTTAAAAACCAAGTCTCACGAGTATGGGGCCAGCAAGGGTAGAGGATAAATTGAGTTAATTGGTAATGAGCTCCTTTCTCACTGTGCTTTGGAACTGCTCACCTAATCTACCGACTGTGAACGAGCAATCTGGCTGCCTAATTAGGTTAACCAATAATTTCCCTTTTGACACCAGGCTGCTTGATAATTTGGGGTGGGGGCAGGGGAGCGTGTAACTGTAATTCTCTGTTTCATTGTTTCTTTTTAAAGTGAATTTCTCAACTTGCCTCTGGGATTAAGGCATGAAATGAATTCCTCCTATTCCCCAGACCCAGCATGCCTCCTCATGCCTGGAGCCTGGGCTCATGCCGCCACCGCCTCTGCTGGGAGCGCCTCTCTCTGAGCCCTCATGCTCACTGAAATCCTACTGGACCTTCAAGCCCAGGTGTGTAACATGAGTGGAATGAAGGAAGGAGCCTTCCCATCCTCAGGGCAAAGCGAACTGCTCCTTTACCGTTATCCCACAGCACTTTACAAATGAATATTGAGAGCTAGCATGAATTACAAACCCATGCAGACCAGACACTTCACTGGCGCTCCAGCACAGGTTCACGGCAACACTTCAAAGGACGGAAGCTGCTGTGCTGTTTTGTTTTTTTTTTAATTATTGTGGTAAAATACATATAACATAAAATTTAATCCTTTTAACCATGTGGAGGTGTACAGTCCAGAGGCATTCAAAAACTGAGAGTCTGGAGCCACTGAGCAGTAACTCCCCATCTTCTCCTTCCCAGCCCCTGGTAACCCCTGGCATGTTGTTTTTCCAGCGAGGGAACTGTGGCTCAGAGAGGTGAAGTCAATTTGCACAAGGTCGCACAGCTGGGACATGGAACACGCAGGGCTCGAGGCCTGCTGGTCTCCTCACTGGACTCTGAAGCTCCTGTTCTTTCTATTCGTCACACTGCCTGTGACACGTCTCAGGCCTGTCCCCAAAGTCACCACACATGGGGGAAACAGGAAATTGTAGCTGAATGTACCTTGATTTATAAAATAGTCATTACAAAATTTTACAAAATACTCTTTACATGTTGGCCACCTCTTTCTGCACACACCATGTCTTCTCTCCCACTCACGGGGACATGCTCCAAGATATGTGGAGTTATGACGTTTCCCACTGAGATAGAGCCAGGAGGTGGTTACAGCTCCACCCTTCATCTAGAGGAGCGGTTCTCACCCTGTGGGTCAGGACCCACAGGAACTGTATTAAAGGGCTGCCACGGCACTCGGATGGTTGAGAACCACTGACCTAGAGGCTACACTCTAGAAAAACACCTGGCACACTGAAGGGGATAAGTGGAGTTATGAAACAAATTTCAGAACAAATCTACAAAAAAGACACTGTGTCCATTGACACAGTGAGTGGTTGGGGAGGGAGCTCAAATTGTAGCTTCTGCTCTCTAAAAAGCATCTATTGAATCCTGACTGTGTTCCTTGGATGCCAGCTCCTCACTGTCCCCTGGCATGCTGGCCTGCTGGCCCCTCTCAGCAGGAAAGGCCTGAGGGCTGGCTCTGCCTGATGGCCACGAGGAGGAAGATTTGTGTTTACATTACCCAGTCAATTCTGTATTTATTTTAGATATTAAGCAGTGACATAAAAGCTGCTGACATTAACCTTCAGGGGCAGAAATTGTCTTTAATGGACCCCATAAAAGTTATTATTGATGGCAGCTGCATGCAGCATCACCGTGACCTCAGCAAAAGCCTCCACCGCTATCAATACTGTTGACAATTACTATTGACTAATGCAAGGCCGGCCGGGGAGGCAGAGTCGATGTCTCCGTGGCTGGAGGTTGCTGGGGTGATGCTTTATATTTTGTATTTATCTGGTAAGAATCTCTGAGAACTCAGTGGCACATTTTTGGTGGCTCCAACTGAGAGTCCAACACTCTTGCTGACTCCAGTGGAGGTGGGCAAAGGGCTCAGATTACAGAGGACTCAGGCCACCAGAGAGATTCAAGTTCAAATCTAGGTTTTGCCAATTTGCTGACTTCCCAGTTATCATATCTCAGTTTGGAGCCTCAGTTTTCCCATCTGGCAAACAGAGATGCCATGGAGTTGTCACCTGTACAAGTGATAGCAGTGATAGGCCACAGCACGTGGCTGCTGGCTTCCCTCCACTCCTGAAAAGGGGCCACAGTGATGTGCTGGCTGATGTGGCCAGTGGAGCTAAGTCCTGTTCTGCTGGTAAGGTCTGAGTTCTTATCATAGGAAGAGGAGAGAGCTGGGGCTAGGAGGATGGGTGGGAAAGAGGAGAGGAGGGACTAGAGAAAGAAGGAAGAGCCTGAAAGGAACCCAGACTCTTGTGATAGAGCCTTGCTCTGGCTAGACTAGACATGTGGCCTGTGCACACTCTTTATCTCTTTGTGCCTCAGTTTCTCACCTAGAAGTTGGAGAGGTAACATTGTGAATCAAAGGAATGGGAGGCTAATGGGTGAATCAAAGTGAGCCATTCCTAAGATCACTGTCATTATTTAGACCCAGTACTGTATAACAAAGCTGTTAATTTAACTTCCTAAATGGGAGCCAATGGGGGAGCCTTACAGCACCTGTGGTGTGTCTGGGTTTGGGGAGTCCTCGCCTGGAAGGGATGTGGAGCCTAAGGGCCCTCTTTAGATTTACCTGCCTACCTCCTCTGCCTGTTCATGTACTCCAAGCACAGTGAGCCCTCAAGTTCTGTGGCCAGTGTGGAGGTAGAGAGAGAGGGGGACACGGCCTGGGGAGCAGGCACCCATTCCCCGCCTCCATTATCAAAGGCTGAAACCCTTCAGGCTAGTTAAATGTGTAATTATCACCTAACAGAGGTTTAATTCAACTGTAATTCAGCTCTCAGGGAATATACAATAATGTGGGCGGTATATACCTCACTCTGTCATGTTTTTATGGAAAATGATCATTTGTCACCACGGCAAGAAGCCTTCAGAAGAGACAGCCTAAGTATTTGCTACAGAGGGAATTCACTGGAAGCAGGGCTATAACAGTCAAGGTTTTAGAGTCAGACAGGCCTGAGTTTGAATCCCATCTTGTTAGCTGTGTGACCCATGCAGGTTTCGTCACCTGTGTGGGCTGCAGTGTCCTTACTCTGTGCAATGCGGGTAATAAAACCTTCCTCAAATGGTTGTAGGGGAGTAAATGAGGTCATACATCTAAAACAGTTTCCACTCTGCTGAGGTTAGTATGTTGCTATTATCATTTCCTCTTGTGTGGCTTCATCTTATGCATGTACTGAGAATCACAGACTTCTAGATCTGTAGAAGAGCCTACAGGTCAGTAGGCTCAGTTATTCTCAAAAGGTGTTTATTAAAACACTGGGCCCATCAGATGCTTAGAGAATACAGTTCAGTGGTCAAAAAACTCCAGTGGAGCACTCTCCCTATAGTTCTCCTTGATTACTTATCCCGTAAGTGTACACGCTAGCAACCCAAAGGCTCTGAGAAGTCCTGCAGTAATGAAATTAATTCAAATTTGTGTAACCTAGTAACCCAATAACCCACATTATTTAAACACAGAAAATTCCCTCTCCCATCTAAGAACTATTAGTATTTGCAAAACAGGAAATACTGATTTCATTTAAACTATTATTTTATAGATGAGGAAACTGAGGACCAGAGAAAGAACACAGCTCACCCAGTGCCACACTCCAAGCCAGTGCTGGACCTGAGGTTCCTATTCTCAGTGGTAGGGTGGCACACAGACCCCATGTCCTCTGCACCAGACCCTGCACTGCCCTTCAGTTTGGTTCTCTGGTGAGTGCATGGTAGGGTGGGGAGGTGGGCTGCAGGCTCACTGTGGGCCTTGGTGGGAAGGTGGGTGAGGGAGTGTGGATAGCTTCCCACATAGAGAGGGAAACTCCTCAGATACTGAGGGCATGGCCCCATCACAGGGCTGGTTTGGGGTCAGGGGAGGGTGATGTTGCCACAGCAGAGCCTGAGTCACCTGGACAAGTATACAGGCTCTCGAGGAAAACATCTGTGTCCTCTGAGATTGGTGGCAGAGTGGATGTTTGGAATTCTGCTGTGCCTGACTCTTAAAGGGGATAAATTTCCCCACCTGACCCTGACTTTACCTGGTCTCCTGCCTGATCCCCAAACTGGAGATCAATCTTGGTCTTGCACAACTCAGATGGAGCCTCCTTTCAGAGACTAAACCGTGTAAGCCCTGTAAGCCCTCATCTCTGACCTGGCCCCTACCTGATCCTGGGTAGGAGTCACTGGGACCCTGTGTGTGGAGGTGGAAGCCAGCAGGGGGCCCTGGCACCTGGCTTGCTCTTCCTCCTCACACCCACTTTGAGGCCTCCCAGAAACAAAAGGCCTCCCCTTCCTGGCCTCCCAGAAACAAAAGACTCTGCCAGGCTGTCTCTGGGCTCTGCCGCTCTCTGTCTTCTCTTTTCTGAGCAGGACCATCCTCTGTGCTGACCCAGCTCGGCAAAGCTTCCCAGGGGCCGCGGGGTGGAATGGCACAGGAGGGGAGAGTTCCCTGAAAGGTGTGGCTCCAGGTAGCACTCAGAGCCCTGCAGAATCCACTGGCCAACAAGGTCCCCAGAGGAAGGAGTAAGATTCTGAAACCCGGCTCCCTTTCCTCCATCAGGGACTATGCAACCTGGACGGCATCTTTTTCTCTCCTAGCACCTCTTGGGCCTTTGGGGAGGAGCTGCAGGGAGGAGAGTGGAATAAGGCGCCTGGAGCGAGCACTTCACCAGATCATGGGAAGCTGAAGTAAACCTCAACTTCTAATTTTTAACATTTACTTGTTTTCTTTTCCCCCTTCTATTTTATTTTCAATTGACAACTAATGATCGTATATATTTATGGGGTGCAACATGACATTTTGATACATGTAGACACACAGTTTGGAACGACTAAATCAAGCTAATTGTCTATCATCTCACTTATTTTATTGTGACGAGAATATTTAAAATCTACTCTTTTAGCAATTTTGAAATATATATTGTTAACATGTGGTACGACGGACCTTCCAAACTCATGCTTCTTAAGTGAAACTTTGTACCCTTTGACCAACATCTACCGTTAACTTCAAGTTTTAAGTTATTCTGCAGTGACAGTTTTTGTTTGGAAGCCATCCTCTGGGGTGAGACAGGACTGCTGAGTACCTGGAGGCTGGAGGCAGTAAGAGCAGATTCAGGTAGGACCTCTGTTGGACAGGACCTCTGTTGGACAGCTGTGGGGGATCTGTTACCACTGTCCCATGCTCCCTCTGCTCACACACAAGTAGGCACCTTGTAAGCAATAACCCAGCCCCTTACATGCCTCCCTAATCTAGAAGAAGAGGGCAGTGACCCCATCTCTGGCACACCACTGAAGGGTGAGGATGTCATGTCCCTGAGCAAGAGGCTCTGACTTTTGACCATGGAGAACAAAGCAATTTTTCACCAGCTTCACCAGAGCCCCAAGCAATGGACCAGAAAATCAGTATTGTAATTAAAACCCCATCCTGCAACCCAGGCACCTGGCACAGGCCACGTGCATCACTCACCGGTCTCAGTGTTCTCGTGCTCAGTGTCAGTGAGCGTGAGGTTGGAATTGGCCCGGCTGGACAGGCAGGAGCTGCGCCCTGACCTTGAGCTCCGGCCCCACAGCCGCACGGGGTGCTCAGGGGACAGCACAGTATCGGCCTCCATGTCAGCATCGGAACTGGCCCCCATGGAGTAGCCGCAGTGGGGCAGGCCAATGTCAGTCCGGTATAGGGTCCCATGAGGGGGTGTCACTTCTCCCAGACCCAGTTCACGCAGAGTGAAGTTGGCGCCTGGGAAGAAACACAGGTGAGCTTGGTTAGGGTGCTGAGAAAGGTCTGCCCACCAGCAGCCTGGTGCCCTGGCCCCAGGATTCGTTGTTGTTCTTTGAACTGGCTGTGTGGGGTGTGGTCCTTTGCCAAGAAATCGCCTTGCCTGCAGGGCTCTTTCTGCCATCTCCCCACCAGCCCACATCCTCCATAGCCTTTAAGTCTCCCCCAGTACCTACACCTGTGCAGAAGTCATTGCTTCATCCTCCAAACCCCCTCTCAGGGCCTGGCCCCAGTTACACTGCACAATAAAATTGTTTAAGGGTCTGTCTCCTCTGAAGGAGGTCACCTCAATGAGGGCAGACACCACGTCTTGGTTGTTCCTAAATCCTGGAGCCTAGATCAGAATACAGAACTTGGAAAATTAAATGCCTACTAAATTGAATTGTGGCCATCAGGCTTCCTCTTCCAGGGAGCACTTGTCAGCACATCCTGCACAGTGCAGAAGCCCTGTCAGTGAGACCAAAACAGCTCCTCTGGGACCAGAAGATCCTTTCTGGCTAGGTCAGGAAAGCCTGGACCATGAGAGTGAAGAAGATGGTAACTGGCAGAGAAAGTCAGCCTCTGACAAGGAAGGAGGCTCTGCCTGCTGCTTCCTCACCCCACTGGGGGCTGTGGTGTGGAATGGGCAGTGGCAGGTCTCCGGAGGCCTTGGGAAGGGCCTGGCAATGCCTAGGACTGAGGTTGGGGGAAGACGAGGGGGAGGCATGTTAGTATTTGAAAGACAAAGGGAATGCTGACTTAATGGGAAACCAGCCTCCCTGTCACTTCTGAATGTCAATTCAATGCCTGTTTAGGGACAGCTTCACCCATACTGTAATATTCCCAGGAGTGTCGGTGGGGGGGGAGGGGGGAGAGGAAGTGCACAAAGGCAATAAGAGTCACATCACTGTTTAACCAACCATCTGGGGAATGAACTTAGGCTCAGACAGCAGCCACAGTTAAGCCAACTCAAGTTGGCCTGGGCCTTTACTGAGATACAGTGATGAGTAGGGCATGGCCCTGACTTTACTGAGTCACAGTCAGGTGGGGGCTCTGAAACACAACTGAACACTGGATTAAAGGTGAAAGTGGAAACCCTCCCAGAGAGTGTTATGGGAGCACAGAGGCAGAAGGTAGAATGTCTGGGTGGAAGCTCAGAGGAGAATAAACATGGAGAGCAGAGTGAGAAGACAGAGAGGCAGGGGCCCAGTTTAAAGGCATCCTGCAACCAGGGCCAAATACAACAAGCCCACAGGAAAGTGAGAAGAAACGGCCCTGCTGGGAGGTGAGAAGGAAGCCGGCAGAGGTGGCAGCCAATTATAATTGTGTGGCTCACTCTTACCAAGGAACCCTTGTGCTCCCTAAGTGAGCTAGCCATCTCTGTATCCAAGACCTATCACTTCTGCTGCATGCAGTGCGCTCTGTATAACTTAAACACACACACAGACAGACAGACAGACAGACACACACACACACACACACACACACACACACACGTGCCCTGGCAGTGCTGTGGGCCTTGGGTAAGGGGGGAGGAGAGGAGAGAGGAGAGAGCAGCTGGGAAGCTCCTGGGGCAGGCTGGGGCAGTGGGAGGAGGTGAGCCCCGAACCCCACCCAGCTGGTTATGCTGCACAGCCATGATGTGAAATTACAGTCATGAAGTTTTTTTTGTACTGGCTGGAAAACAACTGGGACCTGAGCCACTTCCGTGCCTCCCTCCACATCCAGTGCCTTCCAGCCTCTGCTCTGGCTCCACCCCCTTTCCTACCCACCCTCTTCCATCTCCCCATAACCCAGTTACTAAACAAATGGTTAATGTCAGCAGGCCTGCACAGCAGGGGCCTTTGGGCTCTGCGCACTGGCCAGGCAGACGTTCTGATTGGCTAGGGGCTGGGCCAGACCAGATGTTAAACATTTTGTATATCACTCCCCTGTGCCATACTCCAATCTGCCCTCCTATTTTCCCCTCTTCCTAAGAAAAAGAAAACTCTGCATTGGAACCTAAATCCTTCAGTCTGCTTCCCATCCTCCCTGCACTTCACACTCCCTGGCAGCTCTTTGATCAACAAGCCCCACTCCAGCCCTATCTGTGCTCTGCTGGGCCAGCCCTCTCGAGAGAGGCCACTCTCATGTTATGAAGAATGAGTGCTACACTAAGTGAAAAATCAAATTTAGTTGCAATAAACAGCCTGGGCTGCATTGATTTCCATATGGCTTGCCCTGCAGACCCTCTTATGCAGCCAGGCTCACTGTCAAGACCAGTGAGCTGAGATGTCTCGGGGCTGGAGAAATGCATGGTAAGGGCCAATTCCAAGGGCTCAGCAATGCGGGTGAACCAGCAATGCGGGTGAACCAGCCCCTCCGATGTGTCTGGAAGATGTATCGCATCATATGTGAGAAGTCCTCATGGTTTGTTTGCTTTATAACCTTTTGGCCTTGTTCCTGCAGACTGGGCATGGTTGGAAATCCACCTAACTCAACATCTAGCTGTACCATCTTGTACTGGTGATCACCAAGCTTCAATGTTCTTATCTTTAAAATGGGTGATAATCCATGACCTACACCCTTCAAAGGATTATTGAGGATGCAGCATGATAGTTTGAGGGAGAATATTCTGTACATTCTACATGCATGCCTGCCTATGAGATGAGATTAGTTTTCTGTTTACAAAGACAAGAAAGGGGCTAGGTTAGCATCAAAGCCAAGCAGGCTCACCGAGACACACAGGCTAGGTTAGCATCGAAGCCAAGCAGGCTCACCGAGCTCTATCACACATGGGCAGGACAAAGCTAGAGGAAATCTTGGAAGCTGTTTTGTCTCTTCCCCCAGTGAGGCCCAGAGACGACAACCGTGGGCAGTATTTCCGAAGCATCTGCTCTTCACCAGGCACTACCATCAGTGCTTTCTTTGCGGTCTTCCTGACCTTCCTATTTTGTCCTGTTAGCCCTTTGCACAGGGGAGAAGGCTTAGAGTAGTGAGAACGGCAAAGCCAGAATTCAAATACAGATCTGCCTGGTGCCAGAGTTTGAGCCTTAACCACAAGGTGGGAAAGAGACCCCTCATTTTCCAAGTCTGGGAGGCAGCTCTGCTAACAGGTCACCTTTCATGTGGGTCCTGGCCTGTGAGAGAGAGTGGCAATGAAAAGGTCATCGGTGGGCTGTGTGTGATGAGCTCCTTTTTATCTCTGGGATCTGGGGCAAATGGCTGGTCATAAGGATTAAGGAACATTCTCAAAATATGTGTTAATTCCATAGTCAATGCTTGGCTGATGCTGTGTGTAGAGAGGAGGACAGGGAAGAGTCAGAGGGCTGCATAAATCATCAGGGATTGGCCATGACCTCTGCAGGAATCCTCGAGGCAGCAGGGTAGGAAACAAACAGGGAAGCAGGTGGTGGAACAACGAGCAGTTCACTGGGCGGGACCATGAGTGGTAGGTGGTGGAGCGGCAGGGGACGTGGAGGCTACAGGGCAGAAAGGGATTTGGGGAAGGCCTCTATGCTGGGTTAAGGAGCTTAGTTTAAGGGTACATGGAAGCATTCCCTGAGCTTCACTCTGGCTGCAGTGCAGAGAATGGCCCAAGTCACCAGCTCTGGGTAGAGGACGTGATTATAGTTAATTGTCCGAGAGGGATAATAGTGGTGGGAAAGCAGAAAGCAGCAGAGAGAGTAGAGAGAAGGGGTGGATTGGAAGGGTCTTGCAGGGTAGGGTGGACAGGCTCTGGTGTTTACTGTGTTTAGCAAGTGAAGAAGGAGCCAGGGGCCCGATCGCCTCCAGATACTGTTTTCAGGTCTAATCTTCTCAGGAGCATCTCCCTCTCAAGGTCATATAGGGCTTGACACAAAGACCCTACCAAAATACTACATTTGTCTGTGGAATGAATAAATAGCAAAACTGAGAACTATCATTTATTCAGCACTTAAGTGGTGCTATCCTGCTTACCACTGAGGTATGCTCACAATTCAACACAGTAGGGGGGCTTCTCATGTCAGGTCTAAGGAGGAGGGCTGAGGCTCAGAGGGCAGCCTAACTCCACTCTAGACAGTGGGATAGTGGAGCCCAGCTCCGAACCATCTTACTATGCAAGAAAAGAAATGAACTAAGAATGAACTACACAGCAGACTTTTACAGGTGTAAGCGCCAAATACAGTAGACTTGGCATTGACCGGGCTCACGGGTGCCCCCTGGCGCGGGTGCGCCCAGGCCTCGCCGCCGGCCCTGCCCTCACCTGCGCGGCAGAACTCCTCCGCCTCCTGCGGCACCATGTCCTTGACGCGGCTGCCATAAGCCAGGCGGGCGTCCTGGTCATAGGCCTTCAGGGTCTCGCTGGAGCTGTAGGACTTCTGCGGGGCCTTGCCCTCCTCGCTGTCAGCCGACGAGCTGGTGTAGCGGCGCTCGGCGTCGCGGCGCCGGGTCAGCGAGCGGTAAGGCTTTCTCTCCTTCACGTCCATGGCCTCCAGCCCGCGCTCCTCCACATCCACAAACAGGGTCCTCGCCGCGCTCAGGGCCGAGTGATCTGGAGCCAAAAGGGCAAAGAAAGGGTGTGAGCTCCGGCCCAGAGAGGCAAAGGCAATACCTCTGTCCATCTGGAATCTCAATTCACTCCCACGACGACACGGATGGAGAATCTCAGGCTCCACCACAGCCCAGCCTGCACGTGGCAGAGGAGACTTGCACCCAGGCCCTCTAATTATGGCTGTCTCTTTCTGCTACTCAGCTTATCCGCTGTGAAGATGCCACGGGTCCCGAGGACGCTGACAACACAAGCCAGAAGTCACAGTATTTAGTAATGCCCCAAGATAAGAATAGGCCTATATTGTTGCCATCACATTACTGGCTCCTTAAGACTGTGAAATGAATGACTATATCCAGGCACCGGGATGAGCACTTTGTATATGTTATCTCATTAAATCATCATTTGTCTCAGGAAGTTATTACTCTCGCCAACCCTTTTTGGAAACGAACCAAGGTATAAACAACCAAATCACACTTACCCCACCAGATCATTATATAACTGCTTATTATCTGTTCCCTTCCACTAGCATGTAATTTCCCTGAGAGCAGATGCCTTACTTGTTTTACTCATCCCTGATCTACAGCACCTACAGCAAGACTGGTGTGTAGGAGACACCTAAAAACATTGTCTAATCAACCAGTTAACCAAACCCCAAGTGATAGGTGGGAAAACTGAAGTTCAGAACCTCCTTCAAGATCACAAAGGCAGCATGTAACAAAGTCAGGATTGGAATCCAAGTCTGTCTGGCTCTGAAGCCTGAGTGTTTGCTATCCCATTATGCCTCCCTGAAGCCTCTCCCTCTGAGTCTTACTACATAAAAATGCCCTTCCAGCTGCTCAGAGTATGTCCTTCACCTCCAGGCACCTCCCCATCGGTACCTGGGCAGCACCTGCCCATACATTTGGGTGTTGCTAAGGTGTCTGATGGGAAGCTCATAATCACCCTTTCTTTCTCCCCATCTTGACACTTTTGCCCTACACTGACATGTGGGATTTCTTCGTGGTGATAGTACCCTCTTTCTCCCTCCAGATGTCTTCCTTTAGCTCTGAGGTAGTGAAGACAACCCCCACAGGGTTGGGAGATCAGAACGGGAGGAAAACAGAATATCCTCCACAAAGACATACCAGATCTCATATTTCTTCTGAAGCATACAACCTTCTCAATCCTAGCTTTCCACGGCTCCATCTTTCACAGCAGCGAGGATACACAAAACATTCCCCCGCTTCACTATTCTATTAGAGAAATAGTGGAGCAAGGGCCACAGTAAATAATGCCAAGCATCAGGTCTCTGTCTGGTGGAGCCTCTGACAGCTGGGTCCGTCCACAGCAGTGGGTGCTCTGTGCCTGTCAGTCTGCGGACAGTGTGAGAGTGTGATGGGGGAGGGGTCTTGTAAATTTTAATACGAGCTGGAAAGTTGGATGTGAAATGTATGATTTTTATATGTTATCCATTATATATTTTTAATTTCAAAAATTTCATTACTTGGCAGGCTAAACACACTGGTGGGTCAGATTTGGTCTGAGGCTAGTTCTGCCTTTGATCATGAACATCAGAGGCAGATTTTTGGCTTGAAGAGCCACATTTTTCAAAAAGTGCAAACATTTGTGATTTTATTGGTGCCTCATAATAACTGTGAAGCATATACAACAACTATTTTTATCCCCATTTTATAGGTGGAGCAACAGTGACCCAGGGCTAGATGGTCTCCTGCCAAAGGCCACCTGGTGAGTCAGTGGTAATACTGTTTCTAACTGCCATGCCTCAGGGTTGTACCTGGAGCCAGTTGAGATGGATAAGTGACAATTTTTGGATCCCAGTTCTCAAAATACCCCTAGAAATCAATGCTAGGGGAAGGGGCAGGACCTAAGATAACACAGATATCAAATCATGTTACTGGGTCCCAAACTCAGGGCTCTGAGGTTTACCATCTTGATGCTTAGCCTCCCAATGCAGGACAATGGTCCCCTGAGTGTCTGAAAGGACCATGAGAAATATTGGTGACAGTACCTTCTACTCCAAGGTCTTTAAAACTTTGACTGCAACTCATAATTAGAAAAACATCTTACACTGTGAACCAATACACACATTGACGTGTATGTGTGTGTGTTTATTTGTATAAAAAGGAAACAAAAGATTCATGTAAGTTATTGCATGCTAAGCAATGCACTCTGATATTTCCTGTCCCATTCTCTTTCATTTTTTAAAAAGGCTGATTATAACTCTCTATGTTGATATCATGACCCAGTACTAGCTCTTGACCTAAAGCACTGTTCTGGTATAATTTGGATGAGGATTTATGGCAAATGCTGCCTCTGACCCTTTGCTTCCTACCCCTGAGTGACAATAATGCGGTGATACTAATACGAAGATGCATTCAATAAATATTAGCCATTGTTAATACTAGTCAATAATCACTCATAATAATAGTTTTAATAATAGCTAATACTTGTTGAATGTTTTTACTATTATTATCTATGATAACATCTTTAATTTTCACACCAGTCTTGTGATATAGATATTATGATTATTTGCAAATTACAGATGAGAAATTGTGAGGTTAAGCATGCTGCCTAAGGTTATACAGCTCTTGAGTGGCAGAGCCAGAATGGTGACCTAAGGGTTGAACTTGGCATGCAGATGTTACTGCCTGCATGGTGGTACTGCCAGGTGGTACTGCCTGCACAGGCTGTGCCAGAGGAATCTCTGAAGCCCAGAAGTCATGACATTGTCATGCTTATGCCTTCTAGCCAGCCCTGTTGAGCCTTCGGGATCAATTCTGGTTTCTTTCTTCTTCCTCTTATTTTTTCCAGAAGCCCTTAGTTTATTTTTTGGCAGAGGATTCTAGCAACATGATCTCTTCCTGAGTTGTGAGGCCCCCAGTCTTTTGTCTGAGCCACTCTTTGGCCTTAAAACCAAGAATCTGCCCTCCATATTACCTTGTGTAAGTATGATATTTGAAACAGTGTTCAGAAGACATTAACATGCTGTAACCTCTGATATATATATATATATAGATATATATATATAAATGATATCTATTAGTTTCTTTTTAACATTTTTTATTAATTTATTTTTATTTCAGATTAATATGAGGGAACGCATTTTCAGGTTACAATGTTCTCACTTCTAAGGTAAAGTTCAAGTTGTAGGAGAGTCCCTCACCCAGGGGGGCGTGCTGAATACCCTTGCATGGTGCACATTAGGTGAGATCTCACCAAATACCCTTCCTCCTCCACCAACTGCCCAACCTCTTTCCCCTCCCGTCCTCCTCCTCCCCTCTTCCCCTGCTAGACTATATTTGTGTTTTATCATTCGTATGAGTGTGTGTTTATATATTGGTTTCATATTAGTATTGAGTACATTGGATACTTTTTTACCCTCATTCTTGAGATACTTTACTAAGACTATATTTCAATTCCATCTAAGTAAACATAAAAGATGTAAAGTCTCCATCTTTTTTATGGCTGAATAGTATTCATGGCATACACATACCACAATTTGTTAACTCATTCATGGGTTGATGGGCATTTGGGTTGCTTTCACGACTTGGCAATTATGAATTGAGCTGTAATAAATA
>NW_003852396.1:23410448-23417427 GCF_000181295.1 Otolemur garnettii | reverse complement strand
ACCACAATTTGTTAACTCATTCATGGGTTGATGGGCATTTGGGTTGCTTTCACGACTTGGCAATTATGAATTGAGCTGTAATAAATAGCAAACATTGTATTCTGGTGCAAACATCTTTGTGGTAAAATGATTTTTGTTCTTTGGGGTAGATGCCTAGAAATGGGATTGTGGGATCAAATGGCAGGTTCTTTAATCATTATCCATACTTCTTTCCATAAAGATCGTATTAGTTTGCAATCCACCAGCACTGTAGAAGTGTTCCTTTCTCTCCACATTCACATCAGCATCTGCAGTTTTGGGACTTTGTGATGTGGGCTAATCTTTGTGGAGGTAGATGATATCTCCAAAAGGTTTTGATTTGGATTTTTCTGATGATAAGAGATGATGAACATTTTTTCATGTGTTTGTTGGCCATTCATCTGTCATCTTCACAGAAGTTTCTGTTCAAGTCTCTTGCCCACATAGAAATGGGGCTCAGTGTCTGCAACTCAAGCAGCTAGGGCACCAGCCACACACACCAGAGCTGGCAGGTTTGAATCCAGCCTGGGCCCAACAAAAAACAATGACAACTATAGCCAAAAAGTGGCCGGTATTGTGGCGGGTGCCTGTAGTCCCAGCTACTTGGGAGACTGAGGCACGAGGATTGCTTAAGCCCAGGAGTTGGAGGTTGCTGTGAGCTATGACACCACAGCACTCTACCCAGGGTGACAGCTTGAGATTATGTCTCAAAAAAAAAAAAAAAAAAAGAAAAAAGAAAAGAAATGTGGTTGTTTGCTCTTTTCTGATTAATTTGAGTTCTCTGTAGATTCTCGTTATTGGACCTTTGTTAGATTCATAATATGCAAAGATCTTCTCCCATTCCAAAGGCTGTCTGTTTGCTTTGGTTGTAGTACCCTTAGTTATGCAGAAGCCTTTTAGCTTCATCACGTACCAGCTATTTATTTTTGGTGTTGCTGCAATTGCCAGGGGGGTCTTCCTCATAAAAATTTTCCTAGACCAATATTTTCAAGCATTTCCCCCATATTCTTTCTAGAATTTTTATTGTTTCATGTCTTAAATTTAAATCTTTTATCTAGCAAGAATCAATTTTTGTCAATGGTGAGACGTGCAGATCCAGTTTCAGTCAGTTTCTTCCAGCACCATTTGTTAAATAGGGATTCTTTTCCCCAGTGCATGTTTTTGTTAGGCTTATCAAAGATCAAACGACCATCTGTGGCTGGGTTCATCTCTAGATTCTTCGTTCTATTCCATAGATCTACATCTCTGTTTTTGTGCCAGTACCATGCTGTTTTGATCACTATAGATTTGCAGTATAACCTGAAATCTAGTAATGTGGTGCCTCCAGATTTGTTTTTATGTCTAAGAATTGTATTGGCTATTTGAGGCTTTTTTTGGGTTCTGTATGAAACAAAGTACTATTTTTTTCAAGTTCTTTAAAGTATGACATTGGTGCTTTGATGGGGATTGCATTAAATCTGTAGATTGCTTTGGGAAGTATGGACATTTTAACAATGTTGATTCTTCCCAACCACGAGCATGATATTTTCTTCCGTTTGTTAACATCTTTTGCTATTTGTTTTGTCAGGGTTTCATAGTTCTCTTTATAGAGAGCTTTCATATCCTTTGTTAGATATATCCCAGGTATTTCATCTTCTTTGGCACTACTGTAAAAGGAATAGAGTGTTTGATTTTATTCTCCGCTTGACTGTTGTTGGCATATGTGAAGGTTACTGATTTGTGGGTATTGATTTTGTATCCCGAGATGCTGCTATATTCCTTGAATACTTCTAAGAGCTTTATAGTTGAGTCTCTGGGGGTTTTCAGATATAAGATCATGTCATCCACAAAGAGCTAGAGTTTGACCTCCTCTGCCCTCATTGGAATACCCTTATCTCCTTCGCTTGCCTAACTGCCATGGCTAGGACTTCCAGCACTGTGTTGAATAGCAGTGGTGACAGTGGACATCCTTTCAGTTTTACTCCATTCATATGATATTGGCTGTCGGTTTGCTGTAGATGGCCTCTATCGGTTTAAGAAATGTCCCACCTAAGCCTATTTTATTAAGTGTTCTGATCATGAAAGGATGCTGGATATTATCAAAAGCCTTTTCTGCATCAATTGAGAGAAGTATATGGTCTTTGGTTTTGATTTTATTTATGTGGTGAATTATATTTATAGATTTACGTATGTTGTGCCAACTTTGTAACCCTGGGATAAAAACAATTTGATCATGGTGCATAACTTTTTTAATGTGTTGCTATATTCTGTTTGCTAAGATCTTATTGAATGTTTTTGCATCGATAATCATTCAATTCTAGTTTCCTGATCAAAATGAAGGCTCTTGTGGATCTAGCCCATCTCGTGTCCAACTTGCTGAGCTCCTTGCACTCTCCTGGATGTTACAGTAATTGCTGCGTCTTCACCTTTGTGTATGCTGCTCCATCACTGTACCTGCAGCTAGCTGGATGGCCTATTTCAAGTCTGCCTCTCTCCTTGACTATAGTTCCTTGAGGGCAAGCCTGGCTTCTAGCACACACAAGATGTCTGTTGAATGAATGAATGAAACCAAATGAATAAAATTACTTGGTGGCTCCTTTATTCTTTCTTACAAATCTTTTTTTTTTCCCTAGGTAGTTGGAGGGTACACACAATTTGGTTACGTTATTAACATTTGTAAGGCAAAGTCTGAGTTGTACTTGAGTCCTTCACCTAGGAAGTGTGCCATATACCACTACATTATACCCCATAGGTGGGAACTTACTGACCCTCCCTCCTTCTTGAATTTAATTATGTCTTTATATCAAAGACAGAATTAATTGATCAACTGTTTTCAGATTAGTACTGAGTACATGGGATGCTTGCTTTTCCATTCTTGAGATACTATACTTAGGAGAATAGTCTCCAAATTCATCCATGTGAATACAAAGGATGTAAGGTCTCCATCTTTTTTAATGGCTGAATAGTGCTCGATGGTATACACATACCACAGTTTATTAATCCACTCATTGGTTGATGGGCACTTGGGTTGCTTCCACATCTTTGCAGTTGTGAATTAAGCTGCTATAAACATTTGACTGCGAATGTCTTTATGGCAAAGTAATTTTTTTCTTCTGGGTACATACCTAGTAATGGGATTACAAGATCAAATGGGAGGTCTACTTTCTTACCAATCTTAAATGACATAAAATATTGGTAGTTCACTATTCATTAAGTAAAATATGAAGTAAGTCTAAGACCAAATTAGAGGCATTGCTTAGATGTATTCTTGTTAAATTTTATAGGTAGCCTGGGCTTGACATGTGTGTCCCTCACTGACCAGCAGTGTGACCTTGGGAAAGTTATTGAACCTCCTTGTTCTTCAGTTTCCTCATCTGTGAAACCTCTCAGGGTTGTTCAGAGGATTAAATGAGTTAATATATGCCCCTGGCACACATGGTCCCTGGTACACAATGGGTTCTCAATATGTGTTAGGTATTTTCATCAGAAAATAAAAACACAGTTTCTTTTTAAAAGGCATAATTTAGAAGACTCCAGCTAGGATTCTGGGAAGATGGCTGACAGGTAGCAGCCCTTGTCAGAGGCTCCTGAGCAAAGGAAGAAAAACTGGACAGAATTAGAATCTATGAAGCCAAAGATGGGGAGCTGAGTCCAGAAAGAAGTTCAGCAAGCTATAAATCCAAGGAAGAGCATTTAAGAACACAAAATATAGGTACAAAGCAGGCCCCAGAACTGCTTGCTAGAGCCGCATGCCTCCAGTGGCGGCGGGTGGCTGCAGAGGAGCCCCCAGCTCTGGGCAGGCACAGAACTACTTGCTAGAGCCATGCACATCCCACGGGTGGCAGTAGAGGAGGCCCCCACTCTGGGCGGGCTGGAACTGCTTGCTAGAGTTGTGCACCCCATGGGCAGCAGAGGAGATCCCCGCTCCAGGCTCCTGCTCTGGGAGGGCCCAGAATGGCTTGCTAGTGCCACAGGCATCCCATGGACAGTGGTGGAGGACTCCTCCTTTCTGGGCAGGCCCCAAACTGCTTGCTAGAGACATGCAGACCCCACGGGGGTCAGCGGAGGAGTTCCCCACTTCAGATGCCTGTGTTGGGTGGGCCCAGAACTGTTTGCTAGAGCCACACGCAACCCGTGGGGTCACAGCAGGGGAGTCTACTGCTCCTGGTGGGCCCAGAACTGTTTGCTAGAGCCATGTGCGTTGCGCAGGTGGCGGTGGAGGATTTCCCCTGCTTCAGGCTCCCGTGCCAAGAGGGCCCAGATCGGCTTGCTAGTGCTAGAGGAGTTCCCTGCTATGGTCTCCTGCACTGAGAGGGCCCAGATCGGCTTGCTGGTGCTGCACGTGTCCAGCAGGGGGCGGCGGAGGAGTCCTCCACTCCCCATTCCCCTCCCCCCCATTGCCACAGCAGGGCTGAACTAGGACTGATCTGGCTGCTGCTGTTCTCCTGTCCCCCAGCTGCCCTGGTGAGGCAAACTAGGACTGATCTGGTCGCATGCATGCCCTGCGCCACTGCTACCATTCCACCGCCCCCCCCACCCCCGGTTGCTCCAGCGGGGCTAACTAGGACTGATCTAGCCACTGCAGTTCTCCTGTGCCCTCGTTGCCCCGGTGGGGCCAAACTAGGACTGACCTGGCTGTGCACGTTCCCCACACAGCTGCTGCTGTTCCCTTGCCCCCCCCCCCGTTGCCCCAGTAGGACTGATCAAGGACTGTTCCAGCGGCTGCTGTTCCCCTTCCCCCTAGTCACCCAGGTGGGGCTGAACTAGGACTGATCCAGCTGCTGTGGTTCTCCTGCCCCCACCCCCACCCCTGCTTCCCTGGCGGGGCTGAACAAGGATTGATCCAGCTGCCTCCGTTCCCCTGCTCCCCTCTGCTGCCCGTAGCCCTGGCGGGGCTGAAGTAGGACTGATTTGGCTGCTCTTATGCTCCACACAGCTGCTGTTGTTCCCCTGCCCCCTGGTAACCCCGACGGAGCCAAACTAGGACTGATCCAGCTACATGAGCACCCCACACCATTGCTGCAGTTCCCCTGCCCCCACTCACCCTGGTGGAGCCAAACTAGGACTGATCTGGCTGCTGCTGGTCTCCTGCCCCCCAGTCACCCTGGCAGGCTGAACGAGGCCTGATCCAGCTACACATGTTCCCGCACAGCTGCTGCCATTCCGCTGTGCCTCGGTCGCCCCAGCGCCCAAGAATTAGGAGAAGACAACAGACATGCCCTGTCTCTCTGGGTAACCAGAAGAAGCCACTGACTGAACGGTTCTGATAAGGTCTCCAAACAGGGTAAACTCAGCATGGGGCAGAATTAGCGGGAAAACTCTGGCAACTTGAATAACCAGAGTAGATCAACTCCCCCAAGGAAAAATGGGGCAGATGCAATTGAAGACCCCATCGATAAACAGATGGCTGAGATGTCAGAAATTGAGTTCAGAATTTGGACAGTAAATAAGATTTACAGAATGGAAGAAAGGAGGGAATTAGAATTTCAAGAAATCATTCAAAAGATATCTCAAGAAATTATTCAAAGGATGTCTCAAGAATTTAACAATTTCAAAGATTAAATGACCAAAGATTTTGAAACACTGAGATAAGAGGTTGCAGCCCTCAAGGATCTGAAAGATATGGTGGAATCCCTCTGTAACAGAGTGGAACAGGCAGAAGAAAGGATCTCTGATACTGAAGACAAAGCTTTTGAACAAGCCCAGGAGTGCAAAGATCAAAAGAAATGGAGAACAAAAACAGATCTTTCTCTCAGAGAGCTCTCAGATAATTCGAAGAAAACTAATATTCGCCTTATAGGCATCCCTGAAGGCGATGAAGTTGCTTCACAGAACACAGAGGATCTTCTTCATGAAATTATGAAAGAGAACTTTCAAGACATACGAAAAGATTCTGAAATTCAGATAGCAGATAGTTTCAGAACTCCAGCATGACTCAACCTGAACAAGACATCCCCCAGGCACATCATAATTAACTTCATGAAAGTTTAGATGAAAGAGAAAATTCTGAAAGCAGCCAGACATAAGAAAACCATAACCTACAAGGGGAAGAGTATTAGGATGACTACAGATCTCTTGGCTGAAAACTTTCAGGCCAGAAGAGGATGGTCATTGACTTTTAATCTCCTAAAACAAAATAACTTCCAACCCAGGATCCTGTATCCAGCGAAACTAAGTTTCATCTATGATGGAGAAATTAAATACTTTAATGACATTCACATGTTGAAGAAATCCACCATAACTAAACCAGCTCTCCAGGAAATTCTTAAACCTATCTTCCGTAATGACCAGTGCAATCCTCCACCACAAAAGTAAACTCAATCAGAAAGTTTTGATCAAATTCCAACTTCCACAATGGCAAAAAGATTAAAAATGTCTACTGGACTTTCAAGCAACTCGATGCCCAAAATTTTACCAGGCTTATCAATAATTTCTATAAATCTGAATGGCTTAAATTGTCCTCTAAAGAGGCACAGATTGGCTGATTGGATACAGAAACTCAGACCAGACATCTATTGTATTCAAGAATCGCATCTTACTTTAAATGGTAAATATAGACTCAGGGTGAAGGGTAGTCATCTATATTCCAGGCAAATGGAAAGCAGAAAAAAGTAGGTGTTGCAATTTTATTCGCAGATACAATAGGGTTTAAACCAACAAAAGTAAATAAAGACAAGGATGGCTACTTTATATTTGTTAAGGGTAATACTCAATATGATGAGATCTCAATTATCAATATCTATGCACCCAACCAGAATGCATCTCAATTTATAAAAGATATGCTAACTGGCATGAGCAACTTGATCTCTCCCAGCTCCATCATAGTCGGAGACTTTAACACTCCTTTGAAAGTGTTGGACAGATCCTCCAATAAGAAGCTTAGCAAAGAAATTTTAGACTTTTTTTTTTTTTTTTTCTGAGACAGAGCCTCAAGCTATCCCCCTGGGTAGAGTGCCATGGCATCACGCTCACAGCAACCTCC
>NW_003852396.1:23342501-23407243 GCF_000181295.1 Otolemur garnettii | reverse complement strand
AATGGATCAACAAACTGTGGTATATGTACACCATGGAATACTATGCAGCCATAAAGAAAGATGGAGACTTTATATCCTTCATGTTCACATGGATGGAGCTGGAAAGTGATCTTCTTAGCAAAGTATCACAGGAATGGAAGAAAAAGTATCCAATGTACACAGCCCTATTATGAAATTAATTTATAGCTTTCATATGAAATCTATAACCTAATAACAGCCTAAGAATATGGGAAGGGGGGAGGGAGAGCAGTGGGAGGATTGGGTGGAGGGAGGGGGATTGGAGGGATCACTTCTATGGTTTATCTTACAAGGGTACAAGTGAATCTTTCTAAGAGTAGAATATGAACATCTTAACACAATAACTAAGAAAATGACATGAAGGCTATGTTAACCAGTTTGATGAAAATATTTCAAATTGTATGTGAAAACACCACACTGTACCCCAGAATTGCATTAATGTACATAGTTATCATTTAATAAAAATAAAAAAATAAAAAAAATAAAACCATGGGAGCTTTTCCCTGGTTGCTTACAAAGACCCATTGCCCAATCACATCATGCGCCACAGAGTTGGTTTGTTTGGGAGTTTTTGCTTTTGTTTCTGTTTTGTAAGTCTATATAACAACAAAACACAACATATTAAACGTTAAAATTTTTTTTAAAAAAAGAAGACTCCAGCTAGATGTCAGTTATAATTGAAGCAGGAACACCCCCTCAAAAGTGTGTTAATAAGGCTCAGAAACGTTTTAGGCTGTGACATTGGTGGGTGACTATGTCTTCTTATCAGTATGTGCCTGTTGACTGAAGACACTGACTTCAAGGTGAAGGTTCAGTAAGTACAAATTATTAAAAACAGAGTTACCAAATTCATAGCTTCCCTGTCACAAAGCAGAGGCAGGGAGAACATTTGCCTGATTTTCATTTCCTTTTCATTTTTTTAATACATCTTAGGCTTAATATAGTAATCTAGTAAATATTTACCTTCTTTGAACAGATGGGAGGTCGGTCATGGTTCACACTCACATTGGCATTTAATAGAACGAGAAAGAAGAGGTTGGGCTGGAAGAGGAGTAACAGTGGAGAAATGTTCCCCTTCATGCAAGGGCCTCTGGAGCAGTGATCTTGAGCCCTGGGAAGACCCACCTCAGATCCTGCCACCCCATCCATGCGATAGAAGCATGGGGCACACGTCCATGCTTAAATGTATTTGCTCTCTCCTTACCCCACTGCCCGTAAACCCATGCTCGTGACAGCATGAGCCACATCAAGACCCGACCGACCCCGCTGCTCCCTTGGCTGCCTAACAAGCTGCCTCTCCCAGACTCACATGCTCTGCAGTCCCGCAGAGCCCCCTGCCATTTCTCAGGCATCCTGCCCTCCTTGACGTTGCTGGGGCTCTGTGTATATTGTTTGGTGGGCTCACCTTATGGAGGCACCAGAAAGAGATGGGAGGACAGGAGGGGAGTAGGTGAGAGGTCAGAGTGTGGCTTCCTGCCCTGTCCCCGCCCTGTAGTCCTCTGCCCACTCCGGGTCCCACCAGGTGCCCCACATACTGGGCTTTGCTAATATCCTTCCCTGCCCTCACCTGTCCCAGCCCACATTGTGCTTGTTTCCCATTGTTGCTAGACCCTGGGTGTCTCACTGTCAGGTTGGCTCCCCGAGCCTGTTACACCTCTGTGTCTTCATACAGTCTGCTCATGTGAGGTGAGCTCTGTCTCCTGTCAGGATCCTGGCTGATGATACAACCTCACCCCTTACTATCTGGTTGATTTTCTGCAATCGTTTCATCATCAAGCTAATAATACCAGCAGCCACCACTTCCTCAGGGTGCACCGTGGGCCGGGCACGGATCAAGTGCTTTAGTCAGGTGACTTAATCTAGTTCTCACCTTCCCTACCTCTGTGACTTGCTCTCATTTTTCTGATGAAGAACTTGACACTTGGAGAAGTTAAATGATGGGCTTAAAATCACACAGGAAAGGAATTAAGAGCTGAATGTGTCCAACTCCACAGCTTCCTTCCCATAATCTCCTACCATGACAGTGATACAAGCTTCAGAGTCAGTCCTGCTCGGGTCACCTCTGGCTGTGTGGCCTGGGACAAAGTACCCTAGCACCTGAGGACATACTCAACAGGTATAAGGGATGGGAAAATTATATTATCAATGTCACTGTCATCATCATTAAGATGCTGCTATTTATAAACAACAAATTATGTAATTACTTTAAACAGACTAAATTATGCAGGAGAGTATGTTCTGGGAAGCTTGAGTAGCAACTATCTAAAGGACAGAACTTGCTGCTTAGTCATTGCAGGCCTGGGCTTATCGTGGACCCTCAACTGTGGCTCCCACTGAAGTGACAATCAGGACAAAGAGCATGCGCTCCCCATGTGATAAAACTGTCACTGACCACAGTCATCAGATGTGGAAGATCCCAGCAAGGGCTTGGCTGCCCCCACCCCAGGTGGCATGGCTTCCTGAAACCCTTCTCCAAGGAAAATCCGAGCACCACAAGGGCACCTTCAGAGAAGAGTTCATTTCCCCCAGTGGTTACAGTCCAGCCCTGCACACCAGCCTTACGGTGACAGCTCACTGTCCCTGGGGTGTCCGCTATAATAAGGACCATCAGCAACAGGTGCTGTGATGAAGTATGACTGTAGCTTTCGAAGCTTCTCCTTATGCTGACGTGGGCTCAGTCTTGGCCTGTCAGTGGGAAGCAGAGTGGGCCTGAGACCAGAGAAGGGAAAAAGAGACTCGTGTATCAAACACAGCGCTTCCCACACACCTCCGTGAGAACTGCAGTTCCTCAGTTTAGAGACCAGGCGAAATGACCTGGCTGGTTGATCAAGTTCACACAGCTAGTAAACGACAGGCTGGGACCTGAACTCAGCATCTTTGACTCTAAAATTCACATTTTGTGGTTTTTGTTCATTTGATTTGGTTTTATTTCCTTTATGTGGCACTGGGCTTGGATGGATCAGGAAGGTTTGAACAGGGGTGAGAGGCCTGGGAGACACCCAGGGGTGCTGGTGACCAGGGGATCGTTGCACACAGGAAACAAGCCTCTGATGGCAAGGTAACAACTGGGAATGGCACACCTCCTCCCGTGCTGGTTCTACCCAGGTTATTTCCAATTCCTACGACAAGCGTGCAAGTTAGGTATTGTTCTCTTGTTTCATATTTTTTCTTATTTACTCTTATTTCACCAACGAGGGAACAAGCCCAAAGAGATTGAGTGCCTTGCTCTAGATCACATAGCTTCTAGCGTCAGGGTCTAGATTTGAACCAGAAGTAAATGTTTAAACTTCAAGAAAGCTAGTGAACACCTAGCACCGTAGGCTATTCACTTGTTAAATCACTGCCATGTCCATTTTCTGTCCTCACTGCTGAAAGGAGATGTCACAGGCTCCCTTCCTCCCACCTCCCCCTAAACTGAGTTCCTACCCTGCTGTGCCACACCATGTTTGAAGCATCAGAGGACAGACAAATATGTTTCTGGCTTCTAGGAGCTTCCATACAGTGAAGGCAGACCATGGGAGAGGCAGGGAAGGTCACCACGGGGGGCCCAAACCCAGGCCACGGTGGGCCAAAGGTGGAGGAACACTAAGGGGCACTCCCCAGAGACAGTAACATCTAAACCAAGACCAGTGAACGCCGAGTATAAAGTGAGCCAAGCCAGATGGTTGTGAAGTAAATAGAAAAAAGATGTCTAGATTTGTGGCTTTCAGATTTGTCTAACCTACAGTAAAAATACACTTATATTAAGATCATAATCTAGGATGCACATACATTACAAATTTCTAGCTAAAAAATTTCACAGAGCTCTGCTTAACCTTACTGCAAGGGCAGAATCCAATAGTTTCTATTCTATTCTACTTAAACAGGATTAAGAATGGGGCACCAATGTGCACTTTGAAAAACACTATTCTAGGTCACAGCGTGGATAGATGAATCTGGGAGAGGCAGAAGCCCAGTTATTCCTGGAGTTCAGGCTGCAGGGAGGGAGAGATGTATGAGAGCTGCCTTGCTCTTCTGTTAGAGGGCTTGTCGGAGGCTGGACATAAAGCTGGAGAAACGAGGATAGCCTAGGAGGAGAAATAAAGCGATTTCCATCAACAATAATAGAAGCGGACAGGAAGGGCAAAATGCATGTGGCAGAGAGCCTGTCTAGGGAGACCTGGGAGGCAGCTTGCCCTCCAGCCGCCTACCAGAGGCCCTGGTGCCTGGGGGCTGGAGAGGGGCTGGCACAGGTCTGGAAGAGCATCAGCAGTCTGGGGCTTAGGGAGAGATGTGGGGAACAAAGCTTTTGGTGTTTGGGGAGAAACTCAAGAAGCAAACTTGGGCCCTTCCTGTGGGCTCCAGCAATGTTTATGAAGGGGCAGGGGCCTGGAGTGCTGGCAGGGGCTCCCACAGACAGTACGGCACTGCTAGGAAACCTCTGCCCTGGCCAGGACCCGCAGGGAGACGGAGGCTGTTATCACCCCAGGTTACCTCGCAACCCCAGACGTTGCCAGAAACGGGCCAGGAAATTGACTGAATTCCTGCTGGACTAAAGTTTTATAAGTTTTCCTTAACATAAGCACAGGGTGATATTTTTAGTTCTTTGTGTGTCAAAAAAGCCCATAAATATTTCAGTGCTAAAATGTGTTCCACAAAGTCCTGGGCAGTATCTGTGTGTGTGGATAAAATCAGCAGGAATTTTCCTTTCCTTCGTCTTTCAAAGTTTGGTCTTGCAAGTCTTTTGTTTTAAACAGGGGTGGGAGGTTGGGGGATGGGGGGACCTATTCTTGTGCCGAGGACTGTGTTGGTCTAAGTGCAAAGCCAGAGAAGGAGGCATCGTTATCCCCACTGTACAGATTTGGAAACCCAGGTCCAGACTAGCAAAGTGACCCTGACGTTTACACCAGGCCTGGAATCAGGGAGATCTAGCTCCCAGGCCCCAGCTCTTTGTTGTAGTCTCTAGAGTGCATTTCTCTGGCCCTGTCACTGTGGGGAATTTGCTACCTTTTAAAATAGCAAGAGAGCGGTTAGAGTAATAGCAGCTAAGGCTTTACTTGCATTACCTGATTTAATCCTCGCCCCACCCTAACATCCTCCGTTTGTAGACAAGCCAGGACTGACTGAGGTTAAGCACCTTGCCCAGAGGGCCACAGCGAGGAGGTGGCAGAGCCAGGATTCAAACCGGGCTCTGTCTAACTTGGAGGCTCAAGCTTTTAGTCACTACCTATATCACTTCCCACACAGATCACCCTTCATTCTAATTGGTGTAAAAGTTCTATTGTTTCACTTTTTTAAAAATGGTATTAATTCTTCTGATGAACCGAGTTAACACCTGCCGGGACTCCTGGGAGAAGTGCTTTTACAGCTGCTCCGTGATGCGTGCCCTGCACAGAAAGAGCACTGTCGGGACAGGGAAAGGGCTTTCCTGGGAACATGGTGCCGTGTGGCTGCTTGCCCAGCCTGGCTGTGGGGACGTCCCTAATCAGCGGCTGGCAGCAGGTGACAGATGGTGCTGCTGTCTACAGGAGCCATCCTGCCCTTCTGTTAGAGGGCCTGTCAGAGGCCAGGTATCAGGGGTCGGTGGCTGCTGTGTGGCACTGCTCTTCAGACTACAAGCTGCTGGGTTGGGAGAGCTCCCACTGGAGCTACCAGGCCCGCGGAGGGCTGTGCACCTGGGGCACAGGTGGCCCTCCCTCGAGCAAAAGGATGCATTCTGATGGCCTGTTTCCCAGGTTCCTTTGTCTACTTCCCACCAAAGCCTTTTACCAGCCAGTGATTCCCCTTTACAAAGGGTGGCATCTTAGAGCCAGAAAATGTGGTGTTAGGATTGCAAGCATCAAAGTTCAGCAGACTCATGCCCCATCATATACTGAAACACTCCTTAGTCCCATCACCACTAAGTGGTCACATCAGTTCCAAGCCTGGGGACTTCACTACCTCTGCAAACAACTTCCTGATATGAAGCCCAAACCTGCCTCCTTTCAGCTTCCTTCCACAGGCTCAGCTCTGCTCCTCAGGACCTCAGGAAGGAAGTCCAACATCTTTGCCCAGCAATAGCCCTTCTAGACTAATACTGGGGCCAGTCTGTGCGTCTTCTCTTCAGATTGAACATTGCTCTGTGGTTTCTAGACCCTCACCTTCCTGGTGACTGTTGCCCTGGGTTTTGTCCAACCTTGTTCCCTCTTTTCCATCTAACAAGGCTTTATAAGATCCTGGGCTAGATCTGGGGACAAGGAGTTAGAGCAGATACCGTCTTAGGCTGAAAGGAGCCCATGGAGCTGTTAAAAGAACAAACACGTCTACAGCTTGTTCCAGCACAAAGCATGCAGAAGAGTGATGGATACAGACACTCTGGGGGCAAAGAAAGGGGACACCACCTTGCATGGGAGTGGGCAGCAGAGGCTGCCAGAAGGAGCTGGTGCTTGAGCCGGATCTGAAAGGCTGAGCAGGTTGTCAGGGGACAGGGAAAGGAATCCGCTGGGAACCTATTAGTGCAGCCCGGATTTCCTTCACACACCCCTCCCTCCTGTCCCTGACATCATATTCCCTTGGGGCAGCTCAACGCCACTTGGATTTCTTCGAAGCCAGACCCAAGAGGTCTCAGGTCAAGCTGGCTACTAGCACCCTGAGTTTCCCCATGAATGACATCTTAGGAAATTTCTGTCTCTTCTGCACTTTAGTTCCCACTGAAAGGGACTTCTTTTCTTCTCCCTAGAAATCCCCCTTTCCCAGAAAACCTCTTCAAACCCCAGCTCCACCATGTACCAGCTATGTGGCCAGAGACAAGTTACCAAGCCTCTCCATACTTTAGTTTCCTTAACTGTCCTTAGCTGTAAAACTGTGATAATCACTGGACATTCTTAGAAAGAGCCAGTGGAGGCTTAAATGACACGATGCCCGCAAAGAATTCAGCACGGAGACTGGCTGAGAATGGCACTTAAGGAAACTACCCCTTGTTGGAGGGAAGACAGCATGGGACAGTTGGAATATATGTGACATTCAAAAAGAGACACACTGAGGTTCAGATCCCTCCTCTGACTCTTAGGGTGTCATGTGGTCACAGATAGTTACTTCTTCACTAGGGCCTCAGGTTCCTTATCTGAGACAGGGGGAGGAGGATCCTGCAGTTCCTGGGGCTGTTATGTGGGATGTGCAGACACTGTGTGTACAATAGCTTCTTATCTTACAAAACTCCAGGTCAGAGCATGCACCATCTATGCCCCAACACTGATGGCGTCACATGCAGAAAGGATAAAGTCAGAGGTCATGACCAGTCTCCCCAAGGATCCCTGCTGGGAAGACGCAGGATTAGTCGGGCTGCTGTTCTTGGGGGAGGAGCATGCACGTTTGTGTGCCCATGTGGGCATACAAGTGCAAGTGCACTTATGTGGCTCTAAGGTGGCTCTGTCCACCAGGCCTCTTGCTGCTGAGCTCAAGATGGAACTGGGTCATGCTCAGAGTCCTGAGGGGCTGACCCAGCTTCCAACATTCCTGGTGGGGCACGGGCAAGGCAGGCCAGAGAAAGAAACTTCTCATTTTCATCCATCCCACCCGGATACTTTCTCCTCATTGCTGTGACTCAGGCTCCCCTCAGCTCAGGATGACTAGCTACCACACAATAGGGGTTTGAATGCAACCTCAAACAGGCCTCCCCCCCCATCTGGTGCTCACATAGACTCTTCAGGAAGGAGGATTGTCCTTGGGAAAGTCCCTTCATCTCTTTGTGCCTCAATTTCTTCATCTATTAGGTAAAACCCCCAAACCTGGACCATTAACTTCTTTGGTGGGTCCTACTTCATGATCCATCCCCAATGCTGAGGACAGCATGGACCAGCTGCACCCAGGGTTTGCTGGATTGAATCGAAGTGAATAAAAGTAGACGATTCTCCATATGCCACCTATGTGGCTCTCGTGGCTGCAAACCTCTCTGGTTTTCTCTTTGCCTAGTGGGAGCCCCAAAGCTGGAAACTCTTTCCTTTATGGGCCCAGCGTTCCCCCTTAGCATCCTCTAAGTTGCTGCTTCTCTTCAGAGCAAATCCACTTCCCTCAACCCCACACAAGCCCCCTAGATTTGTGAAGGTGGCAACTGACTGTGCCCTTCTCAAGCTGCTCAGGACTTTGTATTTTCAGAGAGGAGGGAACGGAGGCCTGGGAAGTGTGACCCACTGTCAGCCTCATCCCAGCAAGTGAAGAGCCAGGAGCTATCACCTGTATCCCGTGACCTTCCACGACCTCAGTATCTCTTCAGCAAAATTGGGTGGTGTGAGTGTCTCACTTACTCTGTGCCTGAAGATGGCTCTGATGGCCCTGAATATACAGACATGTGTGTGCAGCTTCACACACACATACATGGGAATTGAAAGTACTCTGTCTGGGGCCAGGAGTTCTGTAATGTGTGATGATTGCAAAGTCCCTTAGGGAGGTGCTAAGAGGGGTCCTCATAGCAGACAAGGCTGGGTAGCAAAGGCATCTGCAAAAAGGATGTCAGGTAGAAAGCAGAGTAGAGAGAAGTGGCTTTGGCGGAGTTTTACTGACAACTCTGGGTACCCAGTTCTCAAAGGGGCTGAGAAAAAGGCCCATAATGATAGAAAAACCCTGACTGCCCGAAGCTGCCTCCATTTCTAGTAATTAAAGGCAGGCTTAATAGATATTAGGGCCCTCTTTCCAGAAGCTGGGTGGCCAGGCAACTTTCTTTGCAATAATTAGCCACTATAAGTCACACAGAACTGGAGACAGATAAAGGCAGGGCCAGTCTCTCATGGAGCTAATTGTGCCCAGAGTTCTACATGCCTAATCAAGCCTTGCACCCCTCCCATTCCTTTCATCCAAGGCCTCAAAAGCCTTCACCGTGGGTAATTAAATCTCATAAGTGCCATTAAGAAAGGAATTCTCTGGGGCAGTCAGTGTGGAGAAGAGACTGCTGGGGTGGAGGTGGGGCAGGTGGTGTGTGGCTGGCTCCCAAGATGGGGTTCAAGGATCTGAGAATAGGACATAGTCTCTGAGATTTGACCCTAACAAGCCTTTACCTTCTGTGTGTTCTACCCTGAACAAGGTCACTACAGACTTGGTGGCTTTATCTAGGCACCTCCTATTGATTCTGGCTCAAGCTATCACCCCAAACCTTCATGAATATCTCAACCTGAACAGTATCTAGTGGATATATTTGTTAGAACTTCAATTCAGGCAGGGAACATGCTCCGAAATTCTTAGAGTTAGAGGGAACATGAAAGGTATCGTCACCCAAGTCCCATCTGATGCCTGGATCCCTTCTGCGAGTCAACATGGACAGGGCCAGCCCTTGCTTCATCTCAGGTGGCAGGGAGCTCACTCCTAACACATTTCATCCTCTTAGCTTGGCCTTAGATGATTGACTTTGATAATGAGCTGAAACTGGCTTCCTTTGAGAGCCTTCCTGCTGGCCCCAACTCTATGGTTCAGAACCTCACAAACAAGCTGAAGTCCTCCTCCCTGGGCTTTGGGACACTCTGGAGCCCAGTGGTTACTAATACAGGCTTTACCTCACAATCATGATCGAACAAGGAAAAAAGTTGATACATTGGATCTTACCCAAACTGAAAACGTTTGCTTGGCAAAAAGGTAGAAAAATGTTTTCGCAAACCACATATCAACAAAGGAAGGTAGCAGCTACAGTATACAAAGAACTCTCAAGACCCAGTGGTGGAAAACGATCCAGTTAGAAAATGGCCAAAGGAGATGATCAGATAGTTCACCAAAGAGAATATGCAGATGACCAATAAGCACATGAAAAAAATGTTCAACATAATTAGCCATCATGAAAATTCAAATTAAAACTACAATGGGGTATTACCGTACACCTATCAGAATGGCGAAAATAAAAATAGTGATAACTCTAAATGCTGGTAGGGTGCAGGGGAACAAGGTCACTCATACGTTGTTGGGAGGTCTATAAAACAGCAGAGGCCCTCTGCAAAAGAGTTTGGCAATTTCCGAGAAGACTAAATATGCATTTATTATACAATCTAGCAATTGCACTCTTGAGTATCTATCCCTCAGAAATAAAAGCTTACGTTCACACAAAAATCTGTGCCATGATGTTCATAGAAGTTTTATTCATAACAGCCCAGAGCTGCAAACAACCCCGACGTCCTTCAACAGGGGAATAGTGAAATAAGTGGTATTAATTGAGTACCATAGAATACTACTCAGCGATAAAAAGGAGCGAACTGACAGTGATACCAACAAATCGCCAGGGGATTATACTGAGTAAAAAACTCATAACATTTTTGAAATAACAAAACTTTAGAAATGAAGAACAGATTGGTGGTTGTCAAGGGTTAGGGCTGGGGTAGGGGTGAGAAGGAGGTGGATGTGCCCATAAAAGAGCCGCGTGAGGGAAACTCCTGGTGGGAAACGGTCACTTCTCAACAGGACAGTTCGACTTACACACGTGATAGAAGAGTACAGGAGTCCATGCACATCCGCACAGACTCAAAATGAAATGCGAAATCTCAGTGAGTGGACTGTGTCACGTTAACATCCTGCTGTGATATCTGCCCTCTCATTCTAGTTTTGCAGAATGTTATTATTGGGGGAAACTGGGTAAAGGGTACACAGAATATCTCACTATCGTTTCTTAAATTGCATATAAATTATAAAGATCTCAAAAATTTCAATTTCATAAAAGGAGCCTTTTTTTTTTTTTTTTGAGTCCAGTAGACCCGGATTTGAACCTTGAACCTATCACATACTTCCAAACAACTCTGAACAAATACACTTTCTTTCTTTTTGTTCTTTTCTCTTGAGTCTCACTATGTCACCCTTGGTAGAGTGCTGTGGCGTCACAGCTCACAGCAACCTCCAATTCTTAGGCTTAAGCGATTCTCTTGCCTCAGCCTCCCAAGTAGCTGGGACTACAGGTGCCCACCATAATGCCTGGCTATTTTTTGATGCAGTTGTCATTGTTGTTTAGCTGGCCTGGGCCGGGTCCAAACCCACCACCCTTGGTGTATATGGCTGGCACTGTAACCACTGCGCTATGGGGACTGAGCCCAAATACACTTTCTGAGCTTCAGTTTCCTCATCTGTAAAATGGAAACAGTGTTTACCATCTTACAGGGTTGTCCTGAGGCTTAAATTAGGTGACCCATGGAAATGCTTAACTCTATGCTTGGCATATAATAAACTACAGGTGTAAATGTTGCATTTTTATCCAGGATAAATTTATTCATTTCCATGCTGTCCTCTAAGTTCTCATCTACTTTGCCCCATCCTGAGCATCCTTCTCTGAAAAAATTTCTTTGGGTCAGCGGCACTCTTTAAAACACTGAAGAGTCTGATGCAGTCTCCCTTATCAGAAACTGCTCGGCAGCGTAGGATTTCTAGCTGCACTGCCACACTTTACATTCTTCTTTGACCAAAAACTTGCTGCTTATGTCCTGTGTAATGTCCCTTTCCCCCAGTAGCACAGCAAGTTGCTCAGATTCACATTAACTACCAATTCTTAAGCATCTCCTATGTGCAGGCACCTGTCTCAGTACAAACATCACAAGTGCAGCGTCATGCACAGCAGAACCTCCCTACATCGAGCACCTCCTTAAGTTGACCTCATTTTCATAGACCAGACCTGCACCATGTATCCAGAGTAGGTCAGGTTCCTTATGCTGACCATCTCCATATTTTGCCTAGTTCGTTACAGTCCCTTGGGTGGTCACTTATAGTTTCTACTGTATGCAGGAGCCCTGAAACATGTACATCTAACACACCCTCCTCAGTGGTCTTTCCCTCTCATGGTTTTTATGTGATGTTGAGGGAAACGGCCTTTCTCAGGAGTTGGCCCTTTTCACCAGAATGTGGACTGATACAGAAAGCAAGAAGCTCTTTGAGATGGCTAAATCAGAACAAGAGATTCTACTGTATTTTTTTACTATTCCTCAGGACCACACTAGAAGTTAGTGATGATTACTATAGCAATGGCTCCCTAAGATCACAGCACCCTGTAGTCCCCCTGCACTGACTCTGGGGTTAGCCTGCAAATTGCATCGGCCAATGGGCTAATGGGATGTTAGCAAACGAGTCAGAGTCAGGAGAATCCCTTGAGCATTCGGGCTTGCCTTCTCCTGCTACTTCTGGTAAACAGCCATCAGGTAGAGAGGCCCAGCTAGTCTGCCTGGTACTAGAGACTCACCAGCTCCCGGGAGACTGCAGCCACAGGGCGAGCCCGGATGAAACGACCCGAACCATTTTGCTTCACCCAGCCCAGATGACTGACTTTCAGAAACCGGAACCAACAAGGGATTATTTTAAACCACTACATTTTAGGGTTATCTGTTATACAGCAAAGGTTAGCTGATGCAGGTATGATTATAATTTCCGTATTACAGATGAAGAAACTGAGGCTCAGATAGTTATGGTACCTTAAAACATCAGAGGAAATATTACGAGGATAATAATAATTGCCTGGTGTTGAAATAGTGCTTTATGACTTACACCTTTCTTTCACATTTTTAGGTGATTTAATCTACCTCTCTGTACCTCTCTTCTGGGGGAACTTATCAACATTATGTTTATATTAAAATAGTTGCTTAATTATCTGCTTCGACTTCTATGAAGGTGGAGACATTTCCATTTTGTTCATCATGGAATCCCAAAGCTTCCAGCTTACAAACAGTAGGCACTTAACTAGTGTCTGACTAACTGAATAAATGAACAAACACCTCTGAGTAGCTGTGTTACGGTCCTGTATTAGATAAAGAACTGAAGTTCAGAGACGGAAAGTATCTTGTTTCAAAGTCACAAGTTAGAAAGAGGCAGGAACTGGGATTCGGATGAAGACCGGTTCTTTTGACTCTGAGTGCAAAGGTCTGCCCTTAAATTTTCCATGCATCCTGAGGGTGAGACAGACAAGGAAATGATTAACTGTCCCACAGCTAGGAGGGAATGTTGTGGGATGAATTCCACATGTTTGAGGAATGCCAATCCCCACGGTAAGAGAATTCTGATCAAACCAAGCTCCCAGATGGAGCAGACACATGCTGCGGTGTGAACCCCACTGCGTGGACGGGGAGCCTTGTTACCACAAGTCCTGCGTGAACTTGTACCATCCAATCCCAAATCTCTGCGGGGCTCCAAATCAAACACAAAACCACCCGGAAAACACAAGGACACTGAGAGGGTCTGCCCTGGGCCTGGCTGTGTGCTCCTTGGTGGAGCTCAGTGGATGTGAGCTCTGGATGCTGAACTCCCCTCCTTCTGATGTCCCCTTCCCTTGACTAGGTCTTTCCCGCTGCTCACTGCACAGAGGTGACATTCTCAGAACGTCCTTAATTATTCCACACAGAAGGATCCCCTGCTTGGAGCTGAGGAGGCTCTGTTTACCTTCCCAGCAGCCACCAGGCGTGGAGGACAGACGCTACACCCCTCCACAGACCCCAGGCTGCGCCAGCGCCACAGCCGTGTCTGGGGGGCTGAGCAGAGCCTCCTCTGGGGGCTGGGGCCCCCTCTCCGCTTTCCAGGAGGGCACTGAGACTGTCCTCTCCATGGGGAAGCTCTGGCCCTTGGCCCCTCAGCTGGCTAATGTTACACCTGGGTCACTGGAGTCTGGCTTCCCAGGGCCAGATCCTCACTTTGTTCTCTCGACTGTGAGCTCTAAATTTGTTTTCATTAAGAAACTCTGCCTGTCACTCCAATAGTTCTGCTTTGTGGGGTTGTTAATCTCACTTGTTAGCTGTACCAGGCTTGGCGGCTACCCCAGGCAGGAGAGGAGGAGGAGGGGGGCTGTTTCCTGTCTGCAGGACTGGAGCCCAGAGGGTTATGGTGTTTACGGCCCAGCCTGGCCTTGCCCAGCCAGCAATAGCCGGGCTCGTGTAGTGCTGTGCTTGTACAGGAGAACCCTTCACACCTCAGGTGTCACTGAGACACCCCAGTGCGGGGAGTCAGGCAGGGTGAAGGTCATCACCATTGCAGCTAGACAGAGGAGGGCACTCCCTGTTAGCTGGCTGGGCGCTGTGACTCACACCTGTAACCCCGGCACTTTGGGAGGCTGAGGTGGGAGGACCACTTGAGGTCAGGAGTTCAAGAGAAAGAAGTGCATGGCAGCCAAGAGCATCACTGTAGTGAGACAGCGAGGGTTCCTCTCCCAGCACCCGCCCTGCTGAGTGGCAGGAGGGATTCACCTCTCCATGCCTCCATCTCCTCTTTAGAGATAACATTCTACTTACCTGGGAGGGTTGTTGGGAGGACAGCAGGAGTTATACGGGCAAAGCAGGCATCCTCAAACTACGGCCCATGGGCCACATGCGGCCTGCTGGGTGTTTTTGCCGTCGCTGCCTGTCCTACTTAGCATCCTACTTGTCCCTGGGCCCACAGTCCGGCCATCCAACAGTCTGAGGGACGGTGAACTGGCCCCCTATTTAAAAAGTTTGAGGACCCTTGGGGCAAAGCACCTAGAGCAGGCCCAGCCCTTCACCATCTACCATCGCCATTACCATTATCACTACTGTCACTGTAAGGGATCCTCTCGGGCCCAGAGCAGCTCTGGATTTCTCCACTCCATTCCCAGTATTGCATTAAGATGAATGTCTCTATTCAGCATTGTTTATTCATTCATTTAATTCCTGAACAGATATGTATATGCCCCGTTTGTGCTGGGATTCAAAGTGACAAGGGTTTGATTATTTTTTGTTTTTTGAGACAGATTTTCACTATATTGCCCTCTGTAGAGTGCCCTGACATCACAGCTCACAGCAACCTCAAACTCTTGGGCTTAAGCAATTCTCTTGCCTCAGCCTCCCGAGTAGCTGGGACTACAGGTGCCTGCCACAATGCTTAGCTATTTTTGGTTGTAGTTGTCATTGTTGTTTAGTAGGCCCAGGCCGGGCTTGATCCTGCCAGCCTCAAAGTATGTGGCTAATGCCCTATTCCCTGAGCTATGGGTGCTGAGCTAAGGGTTTGATTCTTGTCTTAGAAAGAGTGAAAGGGTGGGAGTCTTGAGCAGGCATAGTCAATTTGAGTCTCAGCCTGGCATTTACTAGGCATGTGTCATAGGCAGATAATCCTGGGCCTCACTCTCCTCATCTATACGATTGGCAGTTAGTTATGTCCTTGCCATCCTGCCTCTTCTGAGGATCCACACCATCATCTTGGGGCCTGGAAAGGGACAACATGATGGGACCTTCCCAGACAAAGCCCTGGTGCCCCTCTGGCTCTGGCCAGCAGGAGGAGAGGAGGGCAATCCCTGAAGCAATCGCCTAGGGTCACTGGGCAGGCCAGTGCTCTCTAAGCCACCTTCAAAGAGAAGGTTTTAATTGGCTTAGGCCCTGTGCTGCTCTAAGGGGGCATCACAGAACGGATCAGCCCCAAGAGGGCCAGGCCCACCTATAGGCCAGATGGCTAGAAACCAGCCCAGCCCACCTCAACTGTCCCCAGGTGTGTCTCCCCCCCACCCCCCAGGCTAGCAGGAAGACGCCTGCTAGCTTTCGGTCTGGTCCCACCCATGAGTGCAGGAAAAGGAAACTGAAGTCAGAGCTTTGAGCTAAGAAGAAAGTGGGAAGAGTCTGGAGAATAGTTTTAGCCTCGTTTAAAAAAGGACCAGGCTTAAAATTCAGTCTGTGACAAGCGATTGGATTTACCTTACTGGAGGGAGAGGCCCAGGGCCTTACCGGGACCTGGCACTTTACAGTTTATGCAGCATGGCCATGCTACCCCAGTTGGCCCTGAGAAGCAGGTTCCCACCCTCACGGCAACAGGGAGTAGGGCAGCAGGCCAGGGCGTGGGGTCTGGCGCAGGGGTCCTGACTTCGGCTTTGTGAACCTGGGCAAATGACAGTAATATATAAATAATGATTCTAAACAGTGGCTTTTTCACTGGGTGCCCAGGAGGTGCCTGGTGATACCTGCTTGCCATATTGTTGCCATTTTACATAAACTGAGGATCAGAGGGGGCAAGGATTTTCCCCAAATCACACCGCTATTTAAGGGAGCTGGGATTTGAAGCCCCACTCAGAGATCCTCAGGTTTTTGAGCTGTCTCAGGGAGGGGATAAAAACAGCTATCTACAGAGAGGTTGAGAATATCACGTGAGCAGGTGGATGTGGGTTTGAAACCATTAAGCGCTACATAGGTATTGGCTGTTCTTGCTGAGGAAACTAAGCCTCCAGTAGGAGAAGCAACTTGCCCAAGGTCCCCCAGCTGGTAAGGAGCAGAGCTGGACTTGGTCCCAGTGACCTGCTGCCCAGTATCCCTTCCACCAGGCTGCAGCTGCCACCCGTTACATCTGCCTGCGGGAGGATTTCCCTGGTACAGGACGAGGGCTACAAATTCACAGGAGCAATCAGGCCAACAATATTTAAATACTTGGCTATTTGAAAAATACAACAACAAGCAGTTGAAAATAAATGCCAAGCCTCTAACTAGTTGGGAACACCCCCTGGGGGCACAGAGATTTGTCAGTGTGACTGATGCTTCCTGCTTAAATGCAACATGCAGACGCTTGTGCAGAAGCGAGACAGGCTGTGAGCTGGTGACAGCAGCATGTGCAGCGGCTGCTTAGAAAGCACGGCTTGCATCTGGTAACTGCCTTGTCTGGCACTGCCTCCCTCTGAAGGGATGATTTGTTATATTTCTTTTATTGATGAGAAGCCAAGGCCCAGAGGCACTCTGGACTAACCCAAAGTAAGTCCTGGTCCATCAGTGCCTGAGCTGGGATTTGGACCCCAAAATGTTACACTCTAAAATCTCAACTCCATCCCCTGCATGGCTCTGCTGCCCACCCTGCCTTTGCTGCTGGGTAGAGAAGGGGGAATGTGTTTAGGAACTCACGTCCTGTCCTTGGGACTTGCTTGCTTGTCATCCTTTCCTCAGGGCCTCATTTGACCCAGGTCCCAGGTTGGGCATGAAGATACCAAGATGGTCATATGTTTCATGGTCATATGTTATGGGACTTCACTGCCTAGTGGGGGAAATTGAGTCAGAAGAGATAATCCCCATCCAACACCCTGCAGAAGGGCTGCCTCACCCAGCCTGGGGGCTGGAGGAGCATGGCTGGTTATTGAGGGGGGCAAGTGATGCTTGGGAAAGTCTGGAGGCTACAGTGGGAATCTGCCTTTGGCCTTGGGGAGAAAGGGGAAGGATTAGGCTGTCAAGTTCTAGAACTCTTTGCTCTGGGCCAAACTGGGCTTTGAACTATTTTTTATGTGATTCACATATTAGGCCTCCATTTAAAATTTCATGGAGGCAATCAGATCTTTGTCTAAAACCAAGTTAGAAAAGCACTGCCTTAAGACTTATTCTTGGACTTATTCTTGGACATCATAAGAATGATGATTTATATAATATTGCTCCCCAGTTTGAGATTACTTGACTTGTTCATTCTTCCTATTTGCTCATTTAAAAAGTCTATCATAGATGGCTCATTGATTCCTTTTACACATATCTACTGATTATCTGCTATGATCCAGACATCATTCTAGGTATTGCAGATATAAAAAAAAAAATCTTATATCCTACTTGCATCCTTCTACCTTGCTGAAGCTTTTTCAAGTCTTTAGGGTAATTTTTCTAAAAAGCAAATCAGACTACAATCATACCTCTGCTCAAAACCTTCGATGCACCCTACTTGAAGTCTTGCTACACAAAGTGTGATCCACAGACTAGTGGCATCAGCATCATCTGGGAGCTTGTTTAAAAATGCAGAGTCTCAGGCTTCACCTCAGACCTACTCCATCAGAATCTTCAATTAAGTCCCTAGGTGACATGTATGACGCTGGGGTCTAAAAAGCACAGGACTATAGGATGCCAACATGGCCCTTCACCTCCTAACACCTGTTGTAATCTATCTTTTCTCACCTCTATTCTCTTTTTTCAACTATATTATACTCAGTGCCACCCTGGCCTGCACACCTGGTGTCTCCTGTCTCCAAACCTTTGTGCCCCTGGGATACCCTTCTCCTCACGGTTGGGCTATCCTTCCTTCTTCCTTGGACGTCAAGCTCAAATCCTCTAGGAGTTTCCTCAGATCCCTCCTGCCTTCCTCTGCTCTGACTCCATTGCCTCCCATCCCATCCCTTCTCCACCCAGTGCTTTCATATCTATTAGATAGCTCAGAGCTCTGGAATTTGTTATTTAGGTGGATGTCTGTCTTGTTCAAAAGATATTGAGCTTTGGAGACAAAAGATAGGCCTTTTTCCTTTTTCTTTACATCCTTCCTAATCCCTGTGCTGCCAGGCACTGGGGAGGCAGATGGGATTTAGAGCCTACCTTGGGGAGTGCCCACTCTGGTGGAACAGACTGACTTTCAAAGTAATGAGTGAAAGTAGTGCTCTTGGCACAGGTCTGTGGCAAAGAATGAGGTATTTACCAAGAAGCCATTTCAAGGCTGAAGGAGCCAAGTGAATGGTCACTGGTTTCCTCTCCTCATGGATCTTTCCCAATAGACTGTTCCCTCTCCCCTGAGGGCTGTATTCTCAGGAGATTGAGTTGTATGCATGGCCCTACCATGTCCTGGCCATCAGGAGCCTCTCTGTGCTTGGGTTCTGTCTCCTTGCATGGCTAGAAGGGTGCATATAAGTGCTAGGACATGAAATGCCCACAGCTAGCCAGGCCTGGAAAGTATTCATGCTTCCTTATTTTGAAGGAAGAGTATGTGGCCAGCCCCCATCATTCCTACCCCACACTCCACACATCAAGTTAATAAATTAGTAAAGTAATGCATTCACTGATGGATCCATCAAATATTTCCTAAATACCTACTTTGTGCCAGGCTGTTGCAGTATTTGGGATAAACAGATAAATGACTTCTTATGCCCTCAGCTGAGGTCTTTTCCCCAGCTCACGAGTATGGAGATCTGGGTCCTTGCCCTGGATCCCTTGTTTCCTGGAGTAAATTACCTCCCTGAGATTCATTTCTCTAATTTGCAGTATGAGGATTATAATTATTATGTGAGCTGTCTCACAACTTTAAGATGCTCATGCAGAATTGCAAATCAAAAGTAAGTATTGGGATTATTTACTTTTCTCTTGTTGATTAGTTTGAGTTTGCTATAGATTCTAGTTATCAACCCTTGGTCAGAGTAATAGCATGCAAAAAAAGTAAACCTTCTATTTGAGACCATAATCCCATGATTAGGTAGAAATCCCAGAAGAAAAAAAAATCATTTTACCATAAGGACATTGGCACTAGACTGTTTAGTGCAGCTCGATTCACAATTGCCAAGATGTGGAATCGACCCAAGGACCCATCAACACATGAATGGATTAATAAACTGTGGCATATGTATACCATAGAATACTATTCAGCCATAAAAAGATGGAGACTTTACATCTTTTGTATTTACTTAGAAGAATAAAGCACATTCTTCTTAGTAAAGTATCACAAGAATAGAAAAGCAAGCATCCAAAGTACAAAGTACTAAATGCTAATATGAAACCCAGAGATAAACAACTGCATGCCCAGACAAGAGAAAAACACAATTAAATTCAAGTCGGGGAGGAAGGATGAGGGAAAGGAGAGGAGGGAGGGTGATTGGTGAGCTCTCACCTAAGGTGCACAATGTAAGGGTATACAGCACATCCCTGGGTGAAGGGTTCAACTACAACTTGAACTTTACCTAACCATTGCCAACAGTATAACCTAATCATTTGTACACTCATATTAATCTGAACTTTAATAAAAGTGCTGGGTAAAGTGTAAATTGCTATGCTAATTGTGCAATGGTTACTCAGGTAGGTAGTGCAAGTAACCAACCCAAGAGTCATTCTCTACCTCTTTTTCCAGACTAAAACAAGCCCAGTTTTGTTTGAGAAAGCAACATGCTAAGCCCTAGGCAATGAATCATGATCTGGGTAAGGCTGTCAAGACAAGGCTAGTTCTTCTTTGCCAGATATGCACCTTCCCATCTTCTTTGCAGCTAATGGGAATCATGGGGTCATGTGACCCAATTTGGGCCAATAAGATGGAAAAGGAAGTTCACAGGCAGCTTGGGAGGGCTATGGCTGATGCCTCTTCTTATTCTTGCTCTAAATGTGAGCTCTGTTGGCCATCTTGGGACCACAAAGTGATAGACATGAGGGAGGATGGTAAAGTGGATTGACTTTTTCTCTCCACTTCCCCCATTCCTGTGGCACCATCCTCTTCTGGATGGAGGCTGTGGCCTCCACGAATGCTGTTTAATGATAACCTCAGAGGATTAAGCTGCTGAGATGGAAAAGGTAGGAGGACAGGCTGATCCTGTAAATAGTTATTTATGGTCTTGTGCAGAAAGTCCTTGGGGCAAAGAAAGTACCAGACTCTTGGGAACAAAGATGAGGGAGGCCCAGGTAAGTGTGGGGATGGCTTAGAGGCCAGGTGCTAGGAGAAGGGTCAGAGCTCGTCTGTAAAATCAAACAATCTTCTGACAGCCAGGCCTCTCGCTACCTCCTCCTCCTGGAGCCACCACTGCTGTCAACTCCATAGACATTTGACTAAATAATCATGAGGGGGCGGCACCTGTGGCTCAGTGAGTAGGGCACCGGCTCCATATACTGAGGGTGGCGAGTCCAAACCCGGCCCCAGCCAAACCACAACAAAAAAACAGCCAGGTGTTGTGGCGGGTACCTGTAGTCCTAGCTACTTGGGAGGCTAAGGCAAGAGACTCGCCTAGGTCCAGGAGTTGGAGGTTGCTGTGAGCTGTGATACCATAGCACTCTATCGAGGGTGATAAAGTGAGACTCCGTCTCTACAAAAAAAAATAATAATAATCATAATCATAATGAGGACCTGTGGCTAGACATGCACACTGAAAGAGGTGCATTTCTTGCCTCATTTAGTTCTACTACCGGCCTTTACTTTACAGATGTAAAGTAGACTTGCCCAGGAGACTTGCCTGAGGCCATATACATACTTGAGTCACTCTAAGCCAAGTCTTCACACTAGGTCTTCATGGGCTAGGCCTGTGCTGTCTAACACAGCAGTCAGCAGACATAGGCAGCTACATTTACGCTTCTAATTAAAATTAAATAAGGTTAAAAATCCAGTTCCTTAGTCATAGTGCCTGCATTTTAAATGCTCAATAGCCACGTGTGAATGGATAGTGGCCACTGCATTGAAGAGTGCAGGTGTGGCCCATCTCCATCACAGCAGGAGCTCCTATCTGATAGTGTTGGTCCAGAAGCTTGAGGTAATTTAGAGAATAGCTCACAGATCCCTCCCTAGGGGATACAAGTCCCTCCAAGGGAGAGGGAACATCCCCTGGGTATCCATGACGCGCTGGTCCCTGTGCAATGGCCTTTGCACCTGCTAGCTCATCTACTCCTCCTGCCAGCTCCATGCCAGTGCCATTTTAAACTCATGTGACAGATGAAGACTCTGAAGCTCGGGAATTTGACAAGACTTTTCTAAGACCACACACTAAGGACACAGATCTGGGATATGAACCCAGAACTGTCTACCAAGCCTCTTTTCTAGGATGCTAGGTTTGGAGGTGTCTCTTCCTCTCACTCCCTTTTGAAAAGAAGAGATGACTGTTTGAGGAAGGAGTGCTGAATTCCAGGAGGGGCTAGATGTGGGGGATGTTTTCCACCCAGCCCAGGAGGAGGTGGCTTCCCTTCAGGGCAGCTCCTACTGTCTCCCCACCCTGGGAGGCCAGGTCAGAGGCCATACTCATTCTTTCCTGGGCCTCCTTTTCCCAGGCTGGGCTGCTGCTATTAGAACCCTCTGTAAATCAGGCCCCAGTCACCCCTGGAGACTCCAGACCAGGGGGGAGGAGCTCCTACTCCAAGAAGATCAAGCTGCTGGCTCTCCCAGGGAGTCTGCAGGAGCTTCAAAGGCTGGGGCCTGATTTATGAGGCTGACAGTGGCTCCAGGCTGTCCCAGATCAGTGCCTGCACCAGCCTCAAACTGTGCAGTAGTCCAGAGATGGGTCAAAGGATCTGAGGCCAGACGCAAGACAGGGCTAGTACTGTCCCTTCCCTGCTGCAAGAGGACTTGAGGTCAGCCACACTTGCTAGGGGATGTGTTCCCATTCAATCTCTTGGACCAGTCTAAGTGTTTTTTGGCCCTGCCTGATAGGGGATGAAAGAGAGGTACAGAAGCAGGGCTGGGCTGCTCTTGGATTGGGGTCCAGGCTGCAGTTAGGAAGCTTCAGGTGCCCACAGAAGCAGCCTTAGAGTTGGCCTTCAACCCCCAAGGCAACCCTTCAAGAGATAGGACCCTCCTTTCTTCATATGAGGAAATGAAAGCTCAGAGAGGTCAAGTGATGAGGGTAGGATTTGAACTCACGTCTGATAGCCAAACCCTTGCTTCTTGCATTCTGGCTCCTCACGCAGTACTCCACACTAAAGTCTTTCTTCATCAAGAAAGACAAACTTATAACCCATGTCAGTGGCAGCAAGTATGCTTCTCTACTCTTCCAAGCTCCTCCACAAGCTTGAGGGAGTGACGAGAAGAGACTGCATTATCCAGCCCCAGGAAGTCCAGAAACTGAGACAATGCCCTTGCCAGGGCCAGCATCTGGGCCCACGGCCTGCCAGCAGTAGAGGCCGGGTAACCTCTTCAGGTCCCTACGGTAATGAACCTGCTCCTTCTCCTGGGAGGGAAGCAAATTTTCCAGGGCTCACTGAAGCCATAACTTCCTCAGTTTTTAGCGATCGGAGTACTAATTGCCATTTAAAGACACTTGCCCACGAGGTGCAAAGTCACTCATTTATCACGATTTCTTTTAGTAATCTGGCAAAGTAAACATGTAATTTTATCTCATTTGCAGACGCTCATAGGGGTTAATGCCCTGCGCCTAATAAGTAGAGTTGAGTCTCAGCCTGGCTGCATTTGTTTCCGATCTCTCTACACTCCCACTGTAGCACTGAGACTCTAATGACAGGTCTCTGATGTGCCATTCAATTGTCATCTGTTTCTCTGCCCAGAGGGTGACTCAATTCCAGGCAATGATGCACACTGTAGAGGTTATAAGTGTGGATACCACAGTCAGAAGCTGGATCTGAATCCCAACATGGCTTCTTAGCAGCTGTGTGACTTTCCATAAGTTGCTTAAACTTTCTGGGTCTCTGGGTCTTATTCACGAAATGAGGTTACTGCCCACCTCTCCCAGGGGCTGGCTGTGATGAGGTTCACTTCCAGGAAGCACCAAGAACCATGCTGGTTCTTGGTAGGCGATCAACAAATGATCACTGTCATGAGGCCCCTGATGCCTCCCCTGCAGCCCAGCATGGGGCTTACCCAAAGTCAAAGGCAAAGAAGAAACAAGAAGATTTAACAAGGAGACGAATTAGGATGCGGTACTGAGAAAGTTTGGGGTCAAACTGCTGGTGTCCTTATAAGGGGGATGATTTCCAGATGAAGCTCATCAGCATGAACAGCTAATTCAATCAACTCGGGTGCCTAGATTGTCTCTCCCCTCACTGCAATCCCAATCCCACTGAGGCCCCCAAACCAGGAAAGCCCCAGGTGTCCCCTCCCCTGGGTGCCTCAGGCCTCCCCCTGGTCTGTTCCTTTAGCACAGGAAAGCAGCTATCTGGAAGATACCCAGGGAAGCCATTCCTTGGGACGTGTCCTTCCAACCTCCACCCCAGCAGGACGGGGATGCCAAATGGACAAACCCAGCCAAACATGTGGACCCACAGCCCAGGAAAGTCAACAGCTGGGCCACTGGCTGACTTTTCTTCTGCTCTTTTGAATATTCTGGCAATGAGAAGACACAGTCTCAGCGACTTATAGAAAATTTCCCAGGATATCCCAGCCTCTAGGGGAACGATTTGCTCCTTTCTCACACTTTTATATCCCTTTTCTTGGAAGACCAAGTCTTGCGTGGGCATGCACGCACAAAAATGCATGTGTGTGCGCGTGCACACACACACTTAATTTGGTCCTGTTTACAATTAAATAAGATTGCTTATAATAGCAGTCACTAATATTTAGTACATGTGAAGTAAAATGTAGCTATTATATTCATAATCTCCTATAATCCTAGCAACAACCTGTAGGATAGGTACTCTATTTATTCCCATTTCACAGATGAGGATGCAGAGGTAAGCTGACCTGGAGAGGGCAGGTTACTAGTCGTGCTGTGGCTGGCACCCCAGTCTGAGAACCCTGGGGTCCAGGAGTCCACACCTTTCCCTGTGCTGCCTCCTCCAAGCACGTTTAAGGAGTTAGTTAGTTGATGAGGTATTTTTTTCCTTGGATATGTTTTCTTTTGGGGGGCGGTAAGTAAGGTTGATAACAAGGGGGTCTTTTCCACCATTGGACTCTATGATCCGGGGAGCTCAGGAAGGAACCCGAAGCTGCCCCTGCACTTTCAAACATGACTTGCCTGCTGGCTCTCCAAGGCAGCTCAGCCCCAGCCAGCGTCCCCTCCCTCCTCTGGGCCAGGGCCTGGGAACCCAGCCTCATCGTTCAGCTTGCTTCCTCCAGCACACGTGTTTGCACACCGAGATTTCCTATATTGTCACCACACAAAAGCCAGGTTATATTTTTGTTCTCTTTGAAATATGCCACAGGAATTTTTTTCTTCCCCTTGAACTTTTTCCAAAAATAAATAGAAAAAGGGAACACCATTTTGCCCCATAAGCTGAGAATAGAAAAAATCAACACGCAGGGTGGCATTTCCAAGACGTTACAAAACAGCGAACATGTGAATCTGTCTCAACACCATTTGGCAACCTGAGGGGATATTATAGGCGACATTTCCCACCCACAAACTCACTGGGCTTACATTAACATTTAGCTTTTTTCTTAAACAAGAATCTGAAACAGGTAAGAAGCTTTGATAAATTAACACCACCTGGACTGGGGTTCAGAGTCAACAGACCAACGACAAGCGAATAAACAAATACACAGATAATTTAGTAAAACAAAGAAAACTGTGGTGCAAAATATACTAAACTGGCAGCTTAACAGTTAAACTCAAGGAAAGGAAGGAAAGTGTTTAATCCCATAACTGGTAAAGGATGCAAAGAACTCAGCGTAATCATAAAGGTACCCGGATCATTCTCAACTCACCGAATTGTCTGTCTCCGACACTGTCTGCCATTCTGGTCTGGGCAGTCCAGGCCCCAGTATCTGCTGCTTTCAAAAGCCTCCACGTGGGTCTCCTGTGTCTCCCCCGCCCCATCTCCCTGCTCAGTGAGAATCATCTTTCACAAACAGCTTGATCACATCACTCCCAGCTCTGCTTATCTCTCCCAACTTCCCTTCTCCTCCAAGCCAACACCTAGCTCAGCCCCCAGGACCCTTTTCCCCGCCCATGGCTCCTGGCAGCCTCCTCCCCAACCCCTGCCCATCACCTCCCAGGAATGTGCTTCAAGCAAGGTACCTGTCTGTGCTGCCACTCCACTCAGCAGAGTCAGAGAAACTCCACGTAGGAAGCAGGGGCCTGGCTACCATCTACTTCTAACCACTTGCCTAGGGAGCACTCGCCATCAGGCTGAAAGGCCATCAGATCTTGTTCTCACTCCTCTAGTAAAACGGAGCTCCCTCACTCCCATAGGAAGAGGAGCAGAAAGAGGCCTCGGCTTGCAGACTAAAGTCCATCTCTCTTAGTTACAGCTGTGCCATGCTGGGCAAGGGACGAGCCTTCTCCAGTACGAATAAGTCCTACTTCACAGCCACCCACAGCATCATGCCATCATCATCCTCTCTGAATAATTTCAATGTGAAAAGAGTGAAGTATTGCAAGTAGAAAAGATGTGAATTCTAATCCTAGCTCCAGAACTTGGGGAAATGAGTAAACTTCCCTGACATTCATTTTCCCCATGTGGAAAGTAGGGATGATAAAAACTTCCTCAAAGGGTGACCATCCAGACAGAATGAGATAAGACATATAAAAATGACTTTGTCAACTGTTCAGTGGGTAGAAATGTAAACGTCTATCCTGTTGAGGCCCAAACTGCATCCTGGTAACTCATGCAGTGGCTGCCAGTGCCCAGGACATCACACAGACATTCTAATCCTGCATCAGGACCTCTTGGCTTCCCTCCTCCTGTCTGGACTGCCCTGTCCCCTCAGCCATTCCCAGGGGTCTCAGGTTTGCTTCAGGTGTCACCCAGGTTCTCCTCCAGGGGAGGGGGAGGCTGCACGTGAGCGGGTGCTGCTGGAGTTTTCTTCAGTGGGGTCTGGCCCCAGTGCCTTTACACCAGCCCCTCTCCCTTTACAGGGCCTCCCTGCAGTCTTCTGAGGAACACCCCATGTCATAGGTCATGTCTTCGTCCTGTCATGCCTCATGCTGTGAATTTAAGCTCTGTGAATACTGAGGTCAAAGTCTTGCTGTCTTTTTTGCCTCTGTGGCCTTGAACCAGTCATTTCTCCTCCCAAGGGCACTTGATCCCCTGGGACTATAACAAGGAGGTGGGCAATGTCATCATTGGACCTACTGACTGCAATGGTTATTGAAACTACTTTATGCAGACTTCCCCCAAATGAATTGAGTTCTGCCCCTTTATTTTTTCTTCAGGACAATTTAGGACAAGTGCTGATACCCTGTGCTTCTACATGTTCTTTAAGGAACGTGTCCGGGGACCGTTTTGTAATCTTCATGTCAAGCCCAACCTGGCGATCGGCACGACTGCTTCCAACATCCCTGACAAAGAACACAGACAATCCTGCGGCCACCACTTGGCTCTTGCTGTCCTGCCTCCTCCTGCCTGCCTGGTGAACAGGGTACTGCGGCTCTCTGGCATGTGATGGGGGGTTAGTGAAGTTGTGGAGATTTTTGGTTCTCATGAACTTGTGCAGCCATTTCCTCCCTACATGTGGGGAGATGCTGCTCGCAGCAGTTTGGCAGCAGCAAAGGACTGTGTGGTTGAACATTCTTTTGTATAGAGGCTGTTTTTAGACTCGCTGGCAATCTTTGCCTGGGGCTGTCAGATGGAGGCAGGGAGACCATCACCTATATCCCTCCCCTCTCTGAGCACCAGTTTCCTCATCTGTAAAATGGAGAGAAATATATGCAAATCATAGGGTTTCTGTGAGCATCAAATGCCATATAACATACTCAGAACACACAGCATTTAGCACACAGTATGCAGTTATTTTACGCTTTTTGCAACTTGGTAAAAAGCTCATCGTCCTTAGCTCCCCACCCCCTCCTACACATCACTGACATCTAGTGGCAGGCACGGGTAACTACAGGAGTGAGTACCCAAAGCTCCAGACACTTCCTGTGCCCCGCCGACCCCACTTGGGGGATTGTCCTGGGTCTTATAAGCAAGGTCAGCCAGAATCTGCCTCAACTTCCCCAAACACTTCCATTTTTATTATATAATTTTATCCCTACCCCAACTGTCAGTGGTAAGTAGGTTGTAACGATGAAGGGAGGGTTACAGCCAATTATATGGCAGGGAAAAGACCCATCCTATACAGTGGATTTCTTGAGGTCAGGGAATTTGTTTGTCTCACTTATCACCACATCATCCCCCTGGACCTATGACACTGCTTGGCACATAGTAAATCTCAGGAAATATCTGGAGAAGGACTGACACTTTCAGGAAACCTTAGTCTGTGCATGTCCCCCTTTCAGTTCAGATGATCACGTGGTTCAAGGGCTTGCTCCAGGTGACAGGTGGCAATGCTGTTCCAGGAATAAGCCTAAAAGGAAGCCCCTCCCCATGTCCTTCCAATGTGTGTTTGGCTGGGCAAAAAGGTCCCTACCCTCTCATTCCTGCATCTGGGAGGAGCGTGCCTGGGTCCCCTGGGCCTTTTCTCTAACTCCTTCCTCAATCTGCAGAAAAGTCCCACCAGACTGGCGTAGGGTGAGGAGTAAGAGCCAAAGCAGAGGCGTGTGGGCCGGGGCTGGGATGAGTTGCAAAGCAGTCTGAGAAAAGCAGGAGATAACTGCAGGAGAGTGGCTACCAGGGACGAGGGGATGGGACTGAGGGGCACCCACAGCACTTCAAAGGTGGTATCGTGTTCTATCTCTTCGCTTGGCTGGTAGGGCCATGAGAGTTCATCATTAGTTTTAAAACTGCACACATTTGTTAAAAATATCTTCACTATATATAAAAAAATCATAATAAATATTTTAAAAGAGTTATTAGGAGAAGCTGATGTCTGTAAATGCAATAGAGGGGACAGAGGTAAGGCAGGAGTTAAGTTCTGTGGATTCGAAGGCAGTACGGGGACAGAGATAAGGCAGAAGTTACGAATCGCTGCAGATTTGGTGTTCCTTGATAATGACAGAGAAATGGGTGCATGGAAGCCTCGAGTTATTCTGAGGTTATTTTGATGACTGGCCCATGTCTTGAAGCCGGCCTGTGCATGGCTGTACAGTCTCTGGGCTCTTGATCAACGGCAGCAGAATTAAGGAACAGTCGCTTCCTGGAGGCTGAGTGATCCTGAATGGGTGCCGTCACTTCTCTGTGTTAGGTGGATAAACCTGGGCTCCTCTTCTCACTTTGCTCAAGGCTGGTGTGAGGATTTAATGAGAATATGCAAATGAAGATGCTTTGTATACCCAAAAACATGGTGTAACCATGGGATGACTGTTACCATAAGTACTCCTGGCAGAAAAAAATGACATAAAGTACCCCCAGAATGTGAGGCATTTATGTTATGACTGGGCATAACTTTCAGCCAGGGTTTTCTGGAATGGAATCAAGTTCTCACACCACTCCAGCCAAAACAGGTGGAAAGTGCACTTAGCAGCTGTCTCCTATTTCCAGAAGATTTATGAGGAGAGGCTGTATAGTGCCATGGCTGGGAACCAGACTCCAGGGCCAGATCATGCGAGTTCAAATCCCGGCAATACCTACTGGCTTGCTGGGCCTTGAGAAGTTTCTTAACCTCTCCATGTCTCAGTTCCCTCATGTGTAAAATGCGCAAAATAATAGTGGCTGCATCATGGAATTCTTCTGAAGATGAAATGAGTTAGAAGTGCTTGGAGTAGTGCGTGCGACAGAGCAGGCTGCATGTAAGTTGTTAATATTAGAACATTATAGTCTCCATTTTCTGATGGGAAAAATAAACAAGAAATAGCCATCAGGTGCAGTCACCTACTGGGTGAGACACTTGGTGGGCCTTCCCGGCAAGGTTTCTTAGTGTATACCATGGGATTTGGGGAGCTCCAGGAAACTCCTTGGCCAGCCTCGAGCCAGTGTGACCACAAGCTTTTCAGGCTGAAGCTCCAACACTCAGCGTTCCCACCAAAAGTCTGTCTCTACGCTGGGTCCTGGAGAAGCCAGAGCTGAGCCATGTAAAGGACCAGAAAATGTTGAAAAGAGAGCCATAGCCTTGTCCCTGCTCCCAAGGCTCCTGATACCAGTGGCCCTGTGCTTGCATCTGTGGGGTGTGCTCAAGGAACAGCACGTGTGAAGCTCTTGAACCAGTGCCTGGTGTGCAGTAAGCACCACGGTCATTGCTATTTCTTTTATGTATGTGTCCATCCTCCAGTGATCATGCTAAAGCAGCCCTCTTTGAAAAGGAACTTCTGTCACCATGCACGTATTCTGTGTCTGCCCATGGCCAGGGACTGACGTGTGCCTGTTGAGCACTGAAATGGGAGTAGTGTGCCTAAAGAAATGAGTTTTTCATTTAATTTAACTTTTCCCCAGGTGTTCCTATGAATTTTTTAAAAGTTATTTTTAATTAGTTAAAAATTTTAAAATTTTTTAATTAATTTAAATAGCTGCCTGTGGCTAGTGACTACCACAGCTGGCAGCAAAGTTCTAAATCTGAAAAGTAGCCACATCACTCCTTGGCTTCACGGCTTTCCAAGCCTCCAATCCCTCTGGTGTGTATCCAAGGCCCAGCACAATCTCCACATGAGCGTTCTCCAGGCTCATGCTGCCCTGTTTCCTGAACACGCTGACCACACCCCTGTCCCTCTGCTTCCAATGCCCTGTCTGTCTTATCTGCTGGCCACTTCTTCAGGAAGTTTCTCAGGCTATCCACACATCCAAGCAGGGTTGGGGGCATGACCCCGGCTTCTCCGGCCTCTAGGCTTCTCCCCACCTTGGCATTTACCCAGTGGGGTTGTACTGGTTACTGGCCAGGCTCCCTTTCTAATCTCCCTGAGGGTCGACGATGGCTGCATTATGAGTGTTTCTGTGGCTGGTGCTCTGGGAGGCACAGAGATCTGGAAGACATCTATTCTTGTGAGCTTGCAATGCTCCCCCTTCAGGAGGAGCTACTGGCTTCCAGCAAGGCCCTTCCATTTTCCAAGGCCAGTCCTCTTAGCATCACTGGCACACATGACTGCATTTCCTTGTCCTAAGAGCCAGCGCCTACAAGATGCACCATCTGCTCAGCAATAGCTGCTTTTAGAAAAGAAAACAAAGCACAACCTTAAATGTACACATTGATTGCAAGACACTCTCTGCTTCCAGAGATGCCAAAATGTAAAGAAAAGAATTGCTGAAAAATCAAGGAAAGTAAGACAAATTGAGTTGGCCTCTTGGCAGATGACACTCTAGAGAACCATTCTACAGTGGATGCCCCAGGGGCATCTTCCTCCATCCCTCACCCTCTGTGTCAGGCCAACTCCCATCTTATTGGGCCTCCTAGCACAGGAGGAATCAGACCCATCTAATGCATCACTATTGTGCATAATTCTCTTTTATCTCAGGGCCTTTGCATCAGCTGTTCCTTCTTCCTAGAACTCTACCCAAGACTTCATCTGGGTGCCTCTGCCTAACTCCTCTCAATTAAACATCCCGCTGTAGCGTGGCCTTCCCAGGCCATTCCAGCTGAAGTGGTCTCACCTCCCCCCGTTCCGTCTTTCTCAAATTAACCATCTCATTTTCTTCCCAGCACGTATCAGCTTTTGGAATTAACTGCCTAATTATTTATTCTCTGTTTTTTCCCAACAAGCATCTCAGAGGCAAGAATTTTATCTAGTAGGAATTTAAGAAATTTTTGTAATTGAAAATACAGGGAAGAATAAAGTAAATAATAAAGATTCCCTGCATCCCCACGACTCAGAGAGAAGCACAGTGGCCAGTACAGCACACAGCTATTCTTTCAGACATTTTCTACACGTGTGTGTGCATATATAATCACTTTTAAAAAAATTAAAGATGTGACCTTTCCATTGATGTTGCTTTCTAATCTTCTTCTCCACCCCACTTATTATTAAATACCTTACGAGTATCTTTCCTATCCATGGGCACGCTGGATATCACTGCGTTTAAAGGAGGCACACTAACGGATCTAACCAGCCCCTGCAGGTGGACACTTGGGTTGTTACAGTGCTCCTGTTACGACAAGCAGTGCTGACAGTGAGCATCTTGGTGCAAATGCCTTTGGATGATGGTCTACTTGTTTGTGTCACTGTTATCACTGGGCTAAAGGGCTTTGGATAAATAATGAGACTGGGGCCACTTCTCAGACGAGGGACCTTACTCAGAAGGACTTCACAAACTTCAGAGAGGGTTGAGAAGGAGAGGGGACACTGGCCCACCTCTATTTCATGGGCAATGACTGTTGTTGGAGAGATTCATACAATCTTGTAGGGTCCCAGCACTCAGGCCAAGCACCCCTATGAAGGTTCTAAGCCCCACTTGAATAGCTGTTTGAAACTAGTGGCTTAGCCATTAGAGGCTTTAGTTGCAGATATTATTTTTAAAAGGCTTTTAAAAGTTTTCTGGTATATAGACACATGCGTGTGCATGCCAGTATGGATCAATCTATAATTAAATGCTGTAATTATATCAGACTGAACCCACAACTTAATACAGCACAGGTGTAAGCCCCCAACTAACCCCAATTTCAGTTAGAAAGGGTGAAATCACTGTTTTCACCCTCTCATGTATTTAATAGTTGATGTATAAAACCAATGACTATAATTTGGCCTCGTTTGGAACTCTCATTTCTGTTATTCCTTTCCTACAGTTCTGGTTGAGCTAAAATTTACAACAAATTCATGTTACTAGTGTCTTCAAACAGACCCAGTTTTACACTGGGTAAAGACCTCGAGTTTGGAAACCCAAGAACAAAGGATGGATAAAAGCACTGGCTGAACATTCTCTAGGGCAGTGATTTTCAACCGGAGCACCATGGCACACTGGTGTGCCATGGGAGGATCTTAGGTGTGCCCTGATTGCTTTTTCAAGATCATTCATTAAATTATTTTCAAAAGAAGTTCAAAGCACAGTAAGTCTATTCTTTTTGTTACTTTTTTTTTTTGATCAACATAATTTAAGTGTGCTACAGAAGTTTACCTATAAGTTCTTGTTTGTGGTTAGTATGAATCAGCGTGAGATAAAAAAGGTTGAAAAAATACTGCTCTAGGGTCTAATCACCAAAATCCTATTCCCGTTGTCTCTCTCAGCTCTGCTCTCAACTGGCTTCTCTGAGGTCAGAGATCATAGTAGCATGGGTCCTTCATATGTAAACAGCACATTACTTCGTAACTGTTTTATCCTTCCATGCTCCTCACAATAGGTTTGGAAGGGTGGCCCAGAATCATTACTGGGCTCACTTTACAGATGAGTCAGCTGAGGCTCAGGGAAGGAAAGGGACTTGGACCAGAGCAGAGCTCTCTGCCGAGGTGGCCAGGCTATTTCTTTTCTTCTTCTTTTGGCCAGTTTCAGCTCCCTTGTCTGAGCTAAAGGAGCCCCAAACTTCAATTTGGCAGCTATTGCTCTTAACCAGATAAGAAAGGGCTGACTCTGAGTAGCAGTTTGCAAGAGCACTGTGATCATACGGCTGGTAGTCGAGAGAGCCAGCTTAGTGCCGGGCAGATGCTACTTACTATTGTGAATTAATGGTGCTAGACGTTAATTATGTTCTAAAGGCATATTCAGCAAAACACAAAGGTGGCAACTTTTATTTTGGTATATTATTTTTCCATGATATCTCAAAATCTGAGAACCACTGATTCATACCAACCACAAACAAGAAGTTATATTATTTTTTAAAAAATCACCTACAGTCTAGTCACCATGCTAATGTTTCACATTTACTCCCTTCAAACCTCAAAATAATCATATGAAGTAGGAATTATTATTTTCCTTTTTTAAAAAAATTATATTTATTTGTTTTGCAGATTTTGGCTGGGGCTTTGAACCCACCACCTCCGGTATATGTGGCTGGCACCCTATTCCTTGAGCCACAGTCACCACCCTATCATCTCCCTTTTATAGACTAGGAAACTGAGGTATATAAAAGTTAAATACCTTGTCCCTAGTCACAGAGTAAGAGGCAAAGGCAGGGTCCTAGTTCAAGTGTAGTTCCAAAGCTGAACTACGTGGAGAAGGGACGGGGGACACCTCCCCAACACAGCTGAGCAGAGATGCCTCTGTTCACAGGTTCACTCTTGTATTAAAGCCTTGCTGACTACCTGCTGGGGACAAAATCCAGCCCAAGGGAAAGAAGGTGCGTGGGGACAGGCAGTCCCAGAGTGAAGGCCGTGCCCCGCACTAGCAGAGTGACCAGCTGGCCACCTAACCTCTCAGAGCCTTGGCGTCTCCCACAGTAATGGGAATCTCCAACTGTCTCTCCCTGATGGGGCTGCGCCAGGACCACATGAAGCAGCGCATGAGGAGGGGCCAGCAGTGCCGGGACACAGCAGGTGCTGGATGAACATCAGTTCTCTTGCCTGTCTCTGAAATGAAGACTCAGAGCAGGTCCCAACACTCAGGGCTTACAGTTGGATACGCTCTTTCCTGGCAGCTGGCTCAACTCTCTCACTTTACAGATGGGAAAACTGAGGTTCAGAGAGGGACCCTGTCCGAGGTCACAGTGCAGGGTGATGGCAGAGATAGGCCAGGAACTCACATCTCCTGACCCCTGTCTTCTCTCTCTGTAACAGCAGCTTACTGATTTACTGCTTTACAGCCCCTGCCAAGTAAGCTGTAATGTAAGTGGATTGGAGGTACATGACAGCATTAATAACATTTTGTTGGGGAGCTGAAAGGAAAACAATAACTCTGCCCAGAGAGTAAATGTCTCGAATATACTTTCTCGTTTATCAAACAAGTATAGAGGAGCACTTACTCTGCACCTGCCAGGAATTGTTGTTCTAAGGCCTTCAGGAACATGAACTTGTTTAATCATCATTACAGTCCCGCGAGAAAGTTACTATTACTACCATTTCCATTTTATGGATGAGAAGACGGATGCTGAAAGGTTAATTCCCTTGCTTAGGGTTCTCCTTCTAGTAAATTGGCAGAGCTGGGATTTGAACCCAGGCAGTCTGGTTACAGTGTCCACAGGACAATCCCTATGCCTTGAGGCTTCTCACTAGCAACAATGAATTTCTTTCTACAATGTATACTTTACTTAAGAATACTAATAATAATCACAATCAGAATAACAATCGTAGGTAAAATACAAGTAGATAATTTCCTCTAAAACTAATAGTGCCAACCCGAGTTTCTAAAATAGCCATGCTCCTTCTCCCCTCCCCACTCACCTCTGCTGCACGTGCCGTCCCCCCCCACCTGGAATGTTTCCCTCTCCCTCTAACTTCAAGCCACATCTTCAAGACTCAGCTATAATGTCACCAGCTTTTGGATGGCCTTTCCAACAATGTCTCCAATCACACTGGGCACTGTTACCTGAGTCAGCAAGGTTTGACTTTGAATCCCGTGATGGGAATGATAAGAATGATTTTCCTCAGGGAACTTCCCCAGTGGTCTCAGATGACTCCACTAATCAATGACATCCAGGAGTCAGATCGGCCATTCCTTGATCTATTGTGTCTATTTGCGGCACCTTTGATGCCGCAAACATTTATGGGACACCTTCTTTGTCCTGGGCATTTTCATACATTACTGCATTTCAGAAACATTCCCAGTTTGGGAGACAATACTGTTATGCCTATTTGAGCAGGGAGCACTCTGGATTGGGAACATCAGGTAACTTGTCCAAGGCCACATGACCAGTGGGTGTTAGCACTGGGACCTGAAGCCGGCTTCCCAAACCCCTTCTGCAGGGCAAAGCACTTTGCGTAACTGTCACAGTAAAAGCAAGAATCAGCAACTGATGTTCATTCAAGAGGAAAGTTTTGAAGAGGAGCAGAATATTGACATGGTCTTATATCTACTGACAAAATTCTTACATATGCAAGTGAGAGGAAGCAGAAACCACCTGTGATGCTTAGTTCCGTGTCAGCGCAGCTAAGCGAGGCTACAGCACCCAGTTATCTCATCAAACCCCAGCCTAGGCGGGGCTGACAAGGTGGTGCATAAATGTGGCTAACGTCTACAGGCAAGTGACTTTGAGCGAGGAAGAGTGCCCTTGTAAAACAGGTGCGCCTCAGCCAATCAGTCAAAACGCCTCAAAAGCAAAAGCTGGGGTTGCTCAGAGAGAAAGTCATTCCACTCAGGACTGCAGTATCACCTCCTGCCTGAGTTTCCAGCCTGCTGGTCTGGCCTGTGATTTCAGACTTGCCAGCTGAAATCACGTTAGTCGGCAACTTAAGATAAATATATCTGTACGTATTAAGAGGTTACATGTCTATACGTAGTGTATATGCGTATATATGTAAAAACATTCTATTGGTTCTATTTTCCTGGAAAACGCAGATGGACAAATCATCTTAACCAATGGATCAATATCAGCATCATCAACAAGAGACAAAAGGGCACCTCCAAATACTGTACCCTTGGAAGGACATATCATTATTTCCATGGTATAACTTTTATATTAGAAAAAGATAAAAACATTCATTGACAAAGTTTTTAAAGGCTGTCCTCTTTCCTCAGTGGCTCCCAGCCCAGCCTGGCACCAGACAGTGAACTTAGTGACCAGGAAGCACCGGGTGCAGAAACGGGTCACGTCTGGGGACTGTTCAGCTGAGGACCTTTCGGGCTCTTGCTCTGTTCCCAATCTGTCCTCTCTCCTCCCCTCCCTCCCTCCCTCTACCCTTCCCCCTTCCCCACAGAGTTACAAATATCATAGTCTGAAATTATCTTTCTGCCATCCAGCAGGCCTGAGATAATTCCATCTCCTCGATTTTATGATGCCAGCGTACGCAGTGAGCCACTTTGCACACATCTGTGGATTCCTGTCAGAGCTGGTTATCTGCCTACGGAGGGATGTTAACATTTACAGCCTGAGCAGGGACGTGTGGCACTTCAAGGAACTGAGGTGCCAACTACCTCTCGGAGCTGCAGGTGGTTTTTATGGAAGCAGAATATTGTCACTTATTATTTATTTCACTTCTTATTTTTAAAATGTGATTAATTTAGCTCACCAATAAATTTGGCCAAGTACAAGTATTTATGAAGCACCTTTGGCAGGCTTGGGGTGGCGAGGCCTCACTCCCGTGAGGGGAGAGGCGGCCTTGTGAGGTGAGCTTCCTCCGGCATGAACATGAACCAGTCTCTTTTTTTGTGGGCTTCTGAAGCAGAGGTTCTCCGTGTGAGGTGCCCAGGGGATGAGCCAAGGAGGTGGGGGGTGCAGAAGACGGAGAGAGAGAGCTGAGAGGCTGTTCCGCCATAGCCAGGCAGTGGGCAGGGCTGCGGAGCCGGGCAGGCAAGGCCCAGCCCAGGCCAGCTTGTGTTTCTCCACATGTGAAATGGAAATGAAGGGTTTCAAAGGATGGCTGAGAGGGTTAAATAGGTGCACATTTGGAAAGTTCCTAACCCAGTGCCTTCCAAATCATAGGTGCTTAGATATCTTCAGCGTTTATAAAGTCAGTGGGCTATGGAACAATAGTGTGTTTTGGGATCCTACCTCTGCCACTTATTAGCTGTGTGGCTCTAGGATATTCTTAACCTCTCTGTGCCTCAGTTCCCTTGACTGTACAATGGGGCTGCCCATATGGCTGTCCTGAGCGTTAATGAGGTAACCCCCACCTGGCACCCTGGTGGCACTCACGCAGTGACTGTCGCTTAGTTTCTTTCTTCTCTTACTGTCCACCTGCTGCCCTCTATGGTCTGATCCCAAAGGACATTTCCTGCTGGTGCCTTCCTGCTTATTTTCTGAAACCTACTTGAAATATCACCTCTTCTGTAAAGTATACCCCGATGCTCCCTCTCTGCCTCCAGGACACTCTGCACCTCCAGCAGCACCATTCGTACAGTCTGCAACCCACCCCAGATTATAGGACCTTCAGGGCAGGGCCAGCTTTCACCCGTGGCTACAAACCTGTGATGCAACCCAACTCTTATCAGTTCACAGTATACGGTGGTCTGGCACTGCAGCCTCCACCCTAAACACCCTGGAGGAGGGGGATTGACACGAAAGCTGTGTTCCCCTGCAACCCATTCCCAGTACCTTGGCACCCTGGGCAGGCAGCTGTGGCCTGGAGCCTGGAGTCCATGACCCAGCGGGTGCTGGGATGTGAGCTGCCGAAAGAAACGCAGACCCAGGGGGATCGTCTTAGCGGGTTCCTGCTCTCCCTGCCAGCATTCTGACAGGTGACATGCAGGCCTAGCAGAAGCAAGAAGGGTCTCTTTGGGGCTTCTGGATGTGCAAGTTGAAGCAGAGACCATAGACCATCCATGGAGATGTGCATTCCAGGTGAGTTCCAAAGCTCAGGACAGGAAAGAGGTCACCTTGCTGCTCAAGCTCCATCTACAAGGATGGAGGGGATGTGTCTGCTTTGGAAATGGTGACACTGGAAGTTGGGAGATGGTACCGGAGAGGCAGGCCCTTTGTTAGCAAAGCACTGACCTTGCTTTCCCTGGCGATGAAACCACGGCTCATTTTGGGGCCCTGTGCGGTGAAGGACCTCCCTTCTTTTTCCAGGGTTGATCCATTCACCAAAAGGGTGTCAGCTCTATCCAATAGTCTCCATTATTGGAGCCCCCTTTATCGACAAGAGCCTGTACTGGCACAGGGACAGAGATGGGTGAGACTATGGGCCTATCTCCAGGAGCCTACTGAAGGAGAGACTGACATAGAGGCCCAAGTATGACAGGGCCCCACACATGCAGGAGATGGGGAACACGGGCCACATAGAGAAAGACGGGGGGCTCAGGAAGGCTCTAGAGAGGAGATGTGGGTAAGGCCTGGCTTGAAGGAATTTGTTAGATGTGAAATGGTACTAGAAATGCACCCTGGGTAGAGGGATCCACACAAAGATATGGGCTGGGCGTGGTGGCTCATGCCTGTAATCCTAGCACTGTGGGAGGCCCAGGCAGGTGGATTGTTTGAGGTCAGGTATTTGAGACCAGCCTGAGCAAGAGTGAAACCCCACCTCTGAAAATACAGCAAGGTATTGTGGCAGGCACCTATAATCCCAGCTACTTGGGAGACTGAGGCAAGAGGATCACTTGAGCCCAAGAGTTTGAGGTTAATGTGAGCTATGATGCCATGGGACTCTACCGAGGTCAACAGAATGAGGGTCTGTCTCAAAAAAAGAAAACCACACACACAAAGACAAGGCATTACAGAAAAATAGTGTCCATATGGGGGAACTCTGGGTTCACTGTAGAAGGGTGAGGTCTGTGCAGACAGAGGTGGGTGACGTAGCTGCAGAGGTCAGCTGGAACCTGCCTGAGCGCTCGTGTGGGGTACAGAGGAGGTGGGCTCTTCTGCCCAGCCACACATGTCAGTACCACCTTTGAACACCTAAATGGGACACACAAGTACCTTATGTCTATTAATTTGGTTATGCTCATGTATAAATAATATGGGCAATCAAATTCTAAAACATGGGCTGTTAAGTTCTGAGATGTAACTTAGAAACCCAGACAGAGTTCAGCATGGTGGAGCATGTGGTAGGGTAGGGGACACAGAGAGAGTATAAGTGGAGAAAAAGAGAGGCCTGGCTCTAGGCTCTGCTCTAGGGCTGCTATGTGGGGTTGGGTGGGTTGTTCCTGCTCAAGGATAAGCAGCTGGGAGGGCTGGGGGAGGAGGGCTGGGAGGAGAGGTGGAGAGGTAGGAGGTGGGTTGGGAGGTTGGGGGGACCCACTGGGAGGTTCAGCTGAGTTAGGGTCAGGCTGGCTGTGGTGAAGTAGAGGAGCACTGGCTTGAATGGCTTCCCAAGTCCCTTTAGCACTAATGCCACACACTCATACACTCAAGTAAGTTGCCTGGGAGTCCTCACTGGTCAGGGAGGATCCTTCCTAGGAGATCATTTTCTAGCTTAGCCCAGCTGGACTCCCTGCTGCTCTCTGTTTTTCTCCAGGGACCCCACCCTGATAGTCTACTTTCTGCAAAGCAGAGGCCCACGTCCTCCAGGAAGGCTTCCAGCCATCCCTTGGACCCCACCACCACACCCTGCTTCCAGATCACTTATTCTCTAACTGTCCTCCCAGCACCTACCAGCCATTCCTGATCCAGACTAAGGTGGAGAAGATCAGATCTCACTGTTAGCAAGCACCAGCGTGTCCCGTGTCCCGGGAGGAAGAGACACTGGAATGAGGATTCTTACATCCTCACGGGTTTCAACAATTTGCGGGTCTCTATTCAAAGTGAAAGATCCTCTCAGACGGGAGCGCAGGCTGACTGTGACGATAATGAAACACACTTAACAGCAGTACAGAAGCAAGGATGAAAATCTCCTCTTTGTTTTATCATCTCGTGCAGTGAGAAAGCAGCCAGCCCTGGGGGTCAGAGCTAGCTGGGGGTCAGGGACAGAGCAGGACTTCATTCAGGAAAGGAAGGAGGAGGAGAGGCAAGAGAAAGAGGGGGAAGGTTGGAACTAATCCAAAGCCCAGGGAGGAAAAGCATGAAGAAAATTCATGTCCTTTATATCACGAGTCTTTGAACTTCTTCACGGGATTCTGTCTGAGTCAATCCCTCGCCTACTGGACTGGTGTGTGTGTGTGTGTGTGTGTGTGTGTGTGTGTAGAAGAGGATGCTTCAGATTTCACAAAATCCATTTTAATCACCCTCTGCAATCCACAACACTCTGTAATTACAAGTCTCTTACGCTCAAGGACAAAAAATCTCACTGAGAAAGCAACATTAAGCTTGCAAGCGGAAACATGAAAATTCATGAAACGCACAATTAAGGATCCAATGACAATGTTAACTCTCCCCTTTGCCAGCCCAGGCACTGAGAATTACCGACAAACGGGCACTGCTAAAGCCTGAGGTTTCTGCCTCAGACACTGGGAGCCCTGACCACATCATGCCCACTCTCACCATGGATTCCTGTTTGCTGCTACCAAAGGCTGTCCTGGAGTCCAGCAACCAGTGTCCGAGACCTAGCAGAGAGGGGCAGGACAGCCTGGCCTTAAAAGGCAGGAGACCAAGAGTTGTGTTGGAGAAATGACTCCCAAAGCTTGTGACCACCTGCAGACCCCTCCGTCACCCCTGCATGGCCACGCCTTGAGGTCTTGCCCTCGAGTCAAGAAAATTCCAGAAGGGTGGGGATGGTGGTTACTCTCCTCCAACCCGAGTCCAGGGTATCCTTGGTTCCTTGTTGCAGGGCCTAGAGTGATAGGTTTTTGTCTAAGTTGAGTTGATGTTTACCTTAATACCCATGACAGTGCTGTGAAATGGCATTGCAGCCGTATAGATGGGAAGGATTATTTTTGAAAATGCTCTTGCCCAAATGAGTCTTTTTAAGCAGAGTTTTATGTGAAATATACCAGGTGAGAGTTACTGCTTAAAGGACTCCTCCTATAAAGCAAGTTAATGATTTTGTTTCTGTAAATGAACAATCAACTGTGATTTACTTAACTACACAGTAACTCTGCTGGAGTCAGAAACAGATTGTCGAGGGCCAGGTAGACCTCAGGTCCCGATTCTGGATCACCATCAGTCATGTTGCTTTGGTCACAGAAGTCACCTGGCTTCCATCTTTCTTGTTAGCAAAGCAGATGATACTATCTACCTTATAGGATTTTTAAAGGAAAAATAGAGAAAAAGTGTATGCTTCACATAGATCTTGCCTATGGTTAAGTACAAGTTTCATTTTTTATTTTTGGGGTAATCCAATTTGCTGTCCAGTTCAGCTATTCAAGTTGCTTATATCATTCTTGCCACCACCACTATCATCCTCATCATCCTCATCTGTTTTATGCAGCAATCTAATGTAGCTAAGGTCTGACAATTAAGTTTGTGAACTTGCCACCATGCGCTTACATTGGCAGCACCGTATGAACAACTCAGTAAGGTTTTATAACTTTGGTATATCAGTATCTCGCTGGATGGAGACGTTTACAATGCAGCTCCTAAATTTCCTGCCCAACTCAACTCATGTGTTTGCCATAAACCCCTAATCCTGCCGTTGACTTTGGCAGTGACCACACCCCTAGGACCCTGACCACACTGTACCCAGATGCTTTCCCCTCATCATCCCTATGAGCCAGGCACACACTGGACATGCTTTGAGGGACATCAGCCTTCCTTTGTCCCTGAGGGGCACAATCTTTCCCAGGTGGCCTTAGTAGACCAGTGGTTCTTTTCAAGGCTCATGGGGAGCCTGTCTGATGTCTAACAACTCCAGTCTCTAGAAGGGGCTGTCACATAGCTGCTGTCAGTGTGACTGGGACTTACCTAATAGCAGCTGGGACTGGAGGGGCTACTGGGGACTTGGCTCTGAGTGGTTCCCGGGTGATGAGGGGGGCCAAACATAATCTTGGCTTAATCAAGGATCCACATCCCCTAAGGATTCTAGAGACTGTCATCCAAACTTCCCACTGCCTCAAATGATGTTCAAGTCAACTGGCAGGTGTAGCTCTTGGCACATTCTTCCAAAGAGCACCAGCCACAGTCCTCAGCCATCTGTAGGCCAAAAGCTGCACAAAAGTATGTGGCGAGCCTGACCTAGCTCTGCCTTGTTTTTGTGACTTTGTTTTGTAAGTCATTTAACCTTTCTGAACCTCAGTTTCTTCATCCATAAAATGGGAATACCCACCTCCCATGGGTAAATAAGGGTTAAGTAGGATAACTCATAATTAGTCAGCAACAAACATTAATTCCCTTTCCCCTTTTCCTTCAGACAGATCTGTGCAGGGAACATGGAAGAAGCCCTCAGGTAAGAGAGTAGCTAGGAAGGGACCCGGCAAGTGATAAAGGTCAGAGAAATAAACACGTTGGGGGCATGTACCGTGTGTCAGGCCCTGTGTTAGGCCCTTTGCAGATGCTACTTTAGGCCATTCTCAGAATAACTTTGGTGGAAAGGTATTACCTAATCCATGTTTTAAAAAAATAAAGGTAAAATACACATACAATAAAATTTACCATTCTCAATCCTTTTCAAGTGGACCAGTGACATTAAGCACAGCCACATCATTGTGCTGCTTCTCCTCCGCAGAATTCCTCTCATCTTGTAAAACTCAAACTCTGTACCCACTAGACAACAGAGCCCTAATTCCTCCTTCCCTGAGCCGCTAGAAACCACCCTTCTCCTTTCTGCCTCTACTCTCCGTACCTCATATAAGTGGAATCATACAGTATTTGTTTCTTGTGTGTGTGACTGGCTCTTTTCACTTACATAATGTCCTCAGGGTTCATCCATGCCGTAAGATGTGTCAGAATTTCCTTCCTCAGGGAAGGCTGAATACTATCCCATTGTGTGTGTCTATTACATTGTATTTGTCTATCCACCTGTTGATGGAGACTTGGCTTGCTTCCACCTTTTTTGGCAACTGTGAATAGTGCTGATATGTCTGTGGATGTACAGGCATTTCTTTAAGTGCTTTCAATTCTTTTGGGTATATACTCAGAAGTGGAATTGCTGGATTATATGGAACTTTTATTTTTAACTTTTTGAGGAATTGCCAAGTGTTTTCCATAGCACCTACACTATTTTACCTAATCCTGTTTTAAAGATGATAACATTGAGGCTCAGGGGCTAAGCAACATGCATGAGACTGTACATTTTGGCACTGGCATTCAGAAACCAATCTGGGCCCCGTGTTCCTGACTGAGTAGCAGTTCCCAAGGCCAGGAGTCAGCCAAGCACCTTAGAATCACCCAGCACACACATTAAACACAGAGATTCCCGGGCCGCTAGGTTTAGAGAAGAAATAGAATCACAGGGAGTCTTTATTTTCAAAACAACAAAAAATAATAAGCAAACCAACCAACCGACCAACTTTCCCCTTGGGTGTTTTTCTAGGCACCCAGGTTTGATAACTGTCTTTATTATTGTGATAATCATCATCACTATTGTCCTCCTTGTTATGAAAATTGTTGCCATATAATAATAATAAGAGAAAACAAAATTGTTGTCATAATCATTCCAGACGCAGATCAGCTCGCTGATTTATAAACATCTAGCAACAGCAGGGATGGAAGGGTTACCAAGGAAGTCTCAGCCCTGAGTTTTCTCTCCAGCAACTGCTGGCATTCAAAGGGTGACACATTTAGTATTCTAAGCAACAAGGCATCAGCTAAGTGCCTGCCCAGCCCTTTCTTAGGTTCCTGACTAACACTCATTAAGCAGCTCAAACCAATGTGTTCCTAAGTGTGTGTACAGGCAGGCTGCTGGCATTTTAATCTCATTAGTAAATTGAAGCTCTGTGAGGAAGTAGCCACAGCAGCCTCTGGCCCCGTCAGGGTGAGAATCTCCTGCCTACCCTTTTGCCATTACCCACTCATCCTCTCCAGATCTGTATCCTGTCCTGGGCCTAGAGCAAAGGCTCTGGGAAACTGGACCTTGATGTCCTCCAGGGTGGTGGCTGCAGATAGCTGGATACCCAGCCCAGGTAACCAGGCTGCCTCTATCCCAGAGCAGACATTGAATTATCCAGCCCAGCCTCATATGTTCAGTTGGCAGCAGGCCACCTGAATCCAACTGTCTGCCTCCCCCGCCCCCGGCTTCGATACCCTTGATGGAAGCCAGACGAGGCTTTGGGGCCTCGGGAAAGAAGCATCCATAGGCAATCTTCCCAGCACAAAGCCCTCATTGTTGGAGGAGGAAGGCATGGGAGCAGCAGAGTGAGTGCTTATCTATTGTCAACACAGGACAGCTGAAAGGACTCTAGTGAAAAATGACCTTATAAACTAACAGATGGGGGAATATGCAAAATATGTAACTATGACCCTCTGCTCCTCTAGGACAGACATAGCTGGGGCTTTCTCGGCAAATGCTCCTGGACGCACACATTAATACCTGCACACACTTATTATTGTGCTCAAAATAAATCCAGAGGCAAAGGCAAAACAGACTCATCCATACATTTATCCACCTATCTGGTCACTTGTTTTGTTTGTTCACATATAACTTAGTTCCTAGTATGGGCATTACCGAAGGTGGGAGAAATGACCACCATCTAAATCAGAGGTTTCTAACTGGGGACACATTGTCACTGGCAGGAAGGGGACACCTGCATGTTGTCTTATCAAGCCTCGTCTATAACGGAGTCAAGGACTTGCACAACAGAAGCAGGAGCCGGGATGGCGATACCCATGGGGGGAAACATGGCTGCATCCAAGCCGTCTTCTGTCGCATATTTTCTCAACCAATAAGAGCAAAATGTATCCGTACTAATCACTGGGAGACTATGGACATGCTGTAGGCAAACAAAAGTGCATATTGGAAATGGTCACAACTACAACGCCACCATGATAACCAGCTAAATCACTTGCTATAATACTAGAATAATACCAGGCATTATTCTAATCACTTTACTGTTTAATCCCCACAACAAATCTATAAGATAGACATTACTATTACCCCCTTTTACAGATGATAAAACTGAGGCAAGGAGACCTTCTATAACTTGCCCGAGATCACACGTTAGTAATGGCAGAGCTGGGATTCCATGTTTACTATCGTTGGAATGGTGGGAAAGATCGTGTTGTTCATAATACTTTCAGATGGACCACTGAGACTTAGGCCCTGGAACGTGCTCAGAGTCACACAGTGAGTTCTTCAGGATGGGAGGGCAAGAATTTAGCATCCCAGTCTTCCATTATAGTTTCCTTGTTGTTTAAATAAGCAGGATTTCACTCTAAAGTGAAAGTCAAAATAACCGGGGCTTGGGGATGAAGGAAAGGTAAGAGAGACCTTAAAGCTCAAGGTGAAACAAATGCTGCCTTCTGTACAATCGGAAACTCACTTTTCTTCCCTTGGGTTGTTACTTTGTCTAGGATTTCCTTGGGAGAAATTCCTGACACGTAGGAAGGAAGACCCAGGCTGTGCTGAAGGTGTTGAGACTTAGGGCTCCCAGCCAAGCAGCTTTATTTTAGGCATAAAGGACCATTTGGTGGAGCAGCCCAGCTCTTCCCTGGCCTACACAGACTTCATTTCTCTCTAATTAGCATCTCACAGTCGCACAGCCAGGAAACCCTAGGAATGAAGGCCCCGTTTCTCAGAGCAACTGCTGTCCAATTAAATCCCAGTGATCTGACTCTGGCCACTGCTGTCACGCCAGACTGCAGGCCTGGCCCAGAAACTCACTGTATGTGGGAGGACAGGTTTTGGGGAGGCAGCAGGTGGCAGCGGAAAGAGTTTGGAGTCTGACAATCCTGGATAGGAATTCTGGACCCTATACACACTAGCTGTGTGGCCATGGAAAAATTTCCTAACTCTTCTGGGACCAGTTTCTGAATCTATAAAATGTGCATAATACCTTTCTTGTTTATGAGTGAATGCATGCCAAGCACTTGGCACATGTTCGTTCTGAAAAATATGACTGTAAGAATAGATCAGTATTGTCCAAACCTTTTGTCATAGAAGAACTGCTCGCTTTTTAGTTTTTTATAAAAATAATCTAAAGCAAAATTCCAATGTCTAGGAGAGGAAGGGTTGTTGCTGGATTGATGAGGGTCTAGGGAGGAGAGGCCCGTCTCCTTTCCTTCCTCAGTGGGCCCTGAGGAGCCTCTGGGGAGCACCATTTGATCAGAGGATTGCAACTTCGTTTACAGTTCAGTAGAGAAGTCAGAGCCTGAACAGTTCATTTAAAGACTGAGAGGTGATTTCCAAAAGAGGGGCCGTATGGGAACATCATGCAGGGGTTCTGATACAGTTCAGCAATCAGGAAATTGGGACTTGGAAGGGGAGATGAGACAGGATGGCTGCCCGGATGGGCTTGGTGATGGCAGCACAGCACAGGGATGGGATTCACCACATTTTGGAGACGGCATCTCTAGGCTTTAGTGACTTTTTGGCTGTGGAGCTGTGACAGTGAAGGGTGCCGTCAAGAATGGTACCCTGGTTTCTGGTCTGTAAACCAGGTTTGAAGCTGAAAGAACACAATTCCACTGGCTCCAATATCAGATCCAGCAAGATCCACCTCATGCCCCGTGTCCTCTGCTCAGGACACAGCTGTCCATCCTTCCCCCCGCAGGGAGAAAAGGCAGGTGGAGCTGATTCCCACCAGGCTTCTCGAAGAGCATTTAGGTCAGGAGAACTCTACACGGCCTACAAAAATATCTGTAGGCAGAAGCATTTCTGGCAAGTACAGCAATTGCTTGCAGTAAATTAATAATAGATGTACCGGATTCCCTCAGAAATATTTACCCAGCCGGTGTGGTTGAGCACTAATAACCGGGAAGGGAACCTGAGCTTTACCTCGAACAGCCCTGACTGTTGAAAATAAAGAACTGTCATCCTGGCCCTTTCCGAAGCTTGCTGGGAAAAACAAATTTGCAGAATGCCTTGCTCAGGAATAGGAGACTCTTCAGTCTGCTGGAACTGGGAAAGGGGATCCAAAGGCCCTGGGAGGAAGCCACGAGATGAAGATTATCTCCTACACTGTAGGCTCCTATAGTGCTTACCATGGGCCAGCCCCCGTTCTAAGGACCAGAGCTATATTAACACATTTCATTCTGGACACTATGAACTGGGCACTATTTTTTAGGCCCATTTTATAGATGAGAGTAATGAGACACAGGAAGGTTAGACGACTTGTCCAAAGAACTAGCTAGGATGTGATGAAGCTGGGATTCAAACCCAGGCAGTCTGGCTCCAGAGTATACACCCTTCAAACATTCTGCTTTTCCCATCCCTTGTTGCTTTTTCCCCCAGTCAAGACAGGGGTGTAAGAAATAGGACAGAGACTCTCTATTAAATTGCCAAAGGTACACTTGTACAGGACCTTGCTGTGTATATCTTCTATTTCCCACTTCTGCTGAGAATTCTGGACTCTTCTCACCAGGCAAATGCAATAAACATATCTTCATTTATTAACTATTTACTGTGCACTTACTGGGAGCCAGACCCAGTGCCGAGCTCAGACTGAGCTTTATATAATGCACACAAAATGTCTGTCCTTGGAGAAGCCCCATATTCTCTCCTTCTTAGGGTTCCAAATCAGCCTTCCGGCCCTTCTCTAGAATAGTTTCCCAATTGAAGAACAGGAGGATTTGAAAAGGGCTCTTGGGTAAATAAGTTTGGAAAACATGAAGTTAGCATCTTCACTGCAAGGCCTTCTCAGAGCCTTTGGTATCCTCACTGCAGGCCTTCTCAGAGCCTTTAGTATCCTCACTGCAGGCCTTTTCATAGCACATAGTGTGCCAGTAAGTCCTGAGAGTTACCAGGATGGAATTCAGTGTATAGCACTTCTCAGATAACTCAACGGAGAATTCTTCCTCTTTAAAAATATAGCATTTTGTAGGGCTGACATATCATAGGACATGATTTGAGACATTTTGTTCTAGAATAATAACCACTATGTCAAATTTGTGTTGGATTTTGACTGTCAGTTCTTTGGCTGGAATGCCAGGCTGGGGACTCTGTCTTACTAATCTCTCCAGCTCTTGCCTTCAGCCAGGTCTAGATCAGAATAGTTCTTTGGAAATTATCTTTCAAGATGGCACAAGTGAGTGCTGTAAACACAATTCTAGGTCTATACCGACATTCATAGCATCTGCCTGCATCTCTTCTGTCTCCAAGGCAACAAGCATTTATTTCTTGCCTATCTGAATTGCAGCACATGGTTTTCTATTCACCCTGGATGCTCCTTGCCAGGGTGCAGAGCCCTTTACCATCTGCCCCTGTCCACATCTTCTGGATCCCTTCCCATTCACATCTCTCTACACAGTCCTCAGAGACTTTAAGTAACCATAGGCAGTTTCCAGAATGCAACATGGCTTCTTTCAGATGTGGTTCACACCTGCTGGCCAGTCCTCAGCAACATTACCTATATGGTTTCCCATTCTTTAATCTTTAGCTCGAGTCTCTTGAGGTTTGAAACCTTCTCTGAAGTCCCCTCTGGGGACTAGCTGTTTCTCCTCTGGTGGCCTGGGCCATCACATTCTAAATTGCACCTGACCTGGGTGAGGATGTGTCTTGAGTTAAGATATCCCATGTACTCTGCACTGTGGGTCATTGTTAAAAGAGCTGGTGAGGGACTGATGCAATCTACTCTCTGATTTAAGATGGTTCCAGGCCCTGAGCGAGGCTCTGATGGAACCTTTTAAAATCCACACAACCTTCACCCTTCTGGGTAGCTCTGCCTGTGTGCGCCTTTCTTTTCTGGTACCTTCTGAGCCTGGGTGTCCCCCTGACCTCGCAACTTTATAACAAAAATAAAAGCTCAAAGCCAGAACGGAAGCAACCTTGTCAGATCTCATGCTTCTACGGTATTTTCTTCACAGTTTTCCAACTTGTACAACCATCAGACAGTTTTGGCATGATGGTCCTCTTCCACAATTGAAAGCACGATTGGGTTGTGTGCAGTGGTGTTTTCAGCGCCTGAGAGAAGCAGATTTAGACATAAGGGGCAGGAAGGAGGGGGAGGGGCTCAGGGGAACTGAAGCTGGGGGCAGGGCCTTCAGAGGTGACTGGGCCTCCAGGTCTATGGTCTATGGGAGGAAAAACAGTCATTCCTCTCAAAAGCACAAGGACGCCTCCCGGAGATGAAGGTGCCAGACGGAGCTACTAACACGCCACTCTGACCAGGCAGTGAAAATGGCCCCAGCACAGAGCCAGCAGCAGCGGAGATCTAGAGACTTCTCCCCACCCCCGTCTTCATCGTGGCTCTGCTCCCAATTCCCCTCTTCTCTGGGTCTCTGATTCCTCACCTGAAGATGGAAGGGTTTAGATTAGATCAGCGGCTCCCACCTTCTGACTGTGACTCACAGGAAGGGACCCAGCAGGCACACCTCAGCTCGGACTGGACACACATATTTAGAGGGACGCGAAACTGAAGTTTCACTTAGCAATGCTCACATTTATGACCTGCTAGATTTTTCTCCTCTGTTATGCTCATGTTACAGACTTTTACTGAAGTATGACGTAAGTATAGTAGAGGGTACAAATCGTAAATGAACAGCTTGGTGAATTTTCACAAATTGAAAACACCCATGTAACCTGCTCTTGGATCGAAGGACAGAGCAGTGCCAGCGCCTCAAGAGCCCTCTGCGCTCCCTCCCACCTGCCGAACCCTCCCAAGGGCAATCACTACCCAGGCTCCTAACAACAGAGATGAGTTTTGCCTGGTTTTGTACGTAATTAAATGCAGTTCTAAAGCATCTTTGTGCCTGCCTCTTGCTTTTGATTTCATTTATTTCAGGTCAATCACCATTTCTGTGTGCAGTAGTCCATGGACCATGCTCCACTTATAGGTGGACATACATGTGCACCAAGGGGTGAAAGTGGTGGTGGGGACATGGTCAGCTTTACCTGGTGACAGTGTTCCAAAGTCATCAATCCACCTGCATGTCACCCGGCTGGGAACCAGAGCCGCAGCTGTGTCCCGTCTCTGTCAACACTGGGGACAGCCTTTCTCCCTTTCACTGTTCTGATGGATACGTAGTCGCATTTCACTGTGGTTTGCACATTTGATTCCATAAAGAGTAGGAATGTCTGCATATGCTTCTTGGCCATTTGGATATCTTCTGCCAAGTACTTGAGTCTTTTGCCTCTTTTTCTATTAGGTTGTCTGTCTTCTCCCCATGGATTTAGGAGTTTCTTTTTTTGTTCCTACCATACGTGTTTTGGATATGAGACCTTTGCTGAACGTGTACAATGCAAATATCTTCACTTACTTTATGGGTTACTGGCTTACTCTGTTTTACTTTAATGCATGATGATTTTGAACCACCCAAATTCATGACCTGCTAATGGACCACAACCCACAGTTTTAAAAACACTACAGTACATGACTCTGCAGTCTTCCTGGGTCAGGACACCTGAGACGGGCGCCTCCGGCCAGCAGCACCCACACCTGGAGCTGCCCCTCTGAAGCGTCTACAGACAGCAGCTGTCTGGAGGACAAAGGCTGGAATGTTCACTATATTGAATTTCCACATTAAAAAAATCCTTATTCCAAGGGGCGGCACCTATAGCTCAAAGGAGTAGGGTGCCGACCCCATATGCCAGAGGTGCAGGTTCAAACCCAGCCCTGGCCAAAAAACTGCAAAAATAAATAAATAAATAAATAAAAATTAAAAAATCCTTATTCCACATGTTAAGTGACAGCAGTTTCCAATTATCTTGAATTTGGAATTTGCCAACTCCACAGCCCAGATTGAGGGGAGAGGGAAGGATGGCTGAGGTGCGGGGACACCACCACAGGAAGACTTCCTCAGAGCCAGAATGTAGTTTGTTCACGTAGACTCTCTAGCCACCTATGGGCTTATGGGACCAAAGATATCTCCAGAGGTTCCCTTTATTCAATAGAGTAAGACCTCTGATGGGACACATTGACCACGGGAGGAAGGCCACACCGTGTCTGAGTCTACTCTTAATGTGGAAGGCACATTGTATCCACGTCCTCCAATGCCTCGGAGTAGCCCTGTCCATGACTGTAAGTTCCAGAAGGATAAGGACAGTGTCACTCTTGCCAACTAATGTGACCAAGGTCTCATGGATAGTTAGCTTTGGAGAGAGGTGGACTGACGTCACAGCCTGTGTTTTGATTCCTAGGTTACGCCCCTTTGTGGCAGTCTATCTCTGTGTGAGGACTGGTGATGGCATCCAAAGGGCCAAAGATTCACTCACGCACATGCACACACATGTGTGCACACAGGACATCCATGTACTCACACACGTGTTTCATTCAGAAATCTGTGGGCTGGACTCTACTCGTTCGTTACACACTCAGCTTATCTGGACTTTACTTTCCCCCTTCATTTCCAAAGTATTAAAACAATCCATAACAGGTGAATAATGCAAAAGTACATGTATGTGTGGGGCGCTCTACAGTTTACAAGTCTCTTTCACACTCTATCTCTCACCTGACACTCATCACTGGCATTCTGAACATGCGCGAGTGGCCAGTGATTTGCAAGGCCTCCCAGGCTGTGGGTCTGAGAGCCCTCACGCCAGGGGCTCCGGTCCTCACTGTCCAAGGCTGGGCTATAGCGGCCACTCAAGGTTGTGGGTCTGTGCAGCTTCCTAGACCCACTATGCAAGTTTCCCTTTTAACTGTCTGTTTCCATAGCAATCACTGCCCTTGTCTGACTCTGAGAAGTGGGGTTTTAAGCCATGAACTTTCTGAGGTTGGGCTTATGTGTGCATGAGAATTAATGGGATGTGGACAACTTCTCCCCTAGCCTTAATAAGCCACACCACACCCTCTTATTTCTCTTCTTACTAGAGCCTCTAGCACTCCTGTCTTCTCCTCTGGCTAAAGTTAAGTGGCTCCATCACGAATATAACAACACCGGGGATTGCCGTCTGTAGAGCATGTCCTAGTTCAGGTCCTAGGAGCTTGGTGTCCATCATCTCATACACCCTCACACAAATCCTTTGCAACCCGTATTCACATCCTTCTTTCCCAAGTGAGGAAATCCATGCCCAGAAATGAGAAGCAACCTTCTATGGCCATGTGGACAGCAAGTGACTGGACCCGGGTCCCACTCACCCCCAAGTCCTGGCCCACTCCAGTGCCTGAGACAGTGAGGAGAAGCAACGTCTTTACTGTGAATCAGCAGCTCCCTCCAGCTCCCTCCATCTGGAGGCAGGAGGCACCTCGGGGCCGATCTAGTCGGACCTTCTTTGGCTCCTCAGAGCTCAGAAGGAGGAAGAGACTGTCCTGAACACACAGCAAGAGTAGGACTGAGACTGGACCCCAGGCCTCCTCTTTGGGTTCACCCTCCCTGATTCTCAGGCATCTGCCAGGTTGGAGGACGCCGGCAGTGGCTGTCTGTATTCCAGGGTGGCACCTCCTTGTAAGGAAGCACTTACTGGGTTGACAAGAAAATGACCAGAGCAGGAGCTGCTCTTGAAATCAAATTATGAGACATGATTGGAGAGACAAAGAATAAGAAAAGATCTCAAGGAGGAACGTGCTCTTTATGTCCAACCGTTTTTAGGACTGTCTAGGAGAAACAAAAGAGGCTTGGCAAGATGTGAGGAGGCGTGGATTGCAAATCCAGATTACGGAAGAGTCTGTAAAAATCCTAACTGTGGGGACATCTTAATGTCCCCAGCAGTCCCTAGAGGTTTTAAGCACAATCCAGGAACCCAGGGATGCTGATAGCCTCGAGCACCCAGTAGGGAATGGTCCATGCCGCCAAAGCTCCTTCATCTCCAAGATCCCACACGCCTTTGAAGTGTACAGAAACCTCACAGGGAAGGCAAGCAGCAATCTTGTCGTCTTGCTCATTGTTCTTAGGGGGGGAAAACTATTATAAAATAAATGGAGATAAAGTCTACCTATTAACGCAGATTTAAGAGGTAGAGAAAAAAGCCCCTGTAACATTAACTTAAATCATGAATATTCTCTGAAGTGTTAAAAAAAAAAAAAACCAACTCACTTTTCTTTAAATCTTCTTAAAAGGGTCTAAGAATAGTCCTTCAAATAATCCTTGAAGTATGCAATTTTAATTTGGACACATGGTAATTTCAGTCTACCTGTTGAAAGAGACAAGAGAGACATCAGTCATTTTTGATGCTGTTCTGACAAGAGGCAGAGAAGATTCTGGCTGCTTGGGGGGGCGGGGGGCATTTGTAGGAGCAGCTTTGCGCCCAGGCTGAAGGCTGGTTATCAAACATGCAGAGGAAACGGAAAACTAAGGTAGCTCCCAGCACAGTGCCTGGCACGCAGCAAATGCTCAATAAATAGTTAAGGAGTGAACAAGTCAAAGGACAGGGGAGTGATATTTGTTGTCGTCAACTTCCCATGCAGGCAGTTACCCTGTAGGCTCACCTCTTCAACTCTGAAGGAGAGAGAGAATTGCCGGGCATGGGCATATTATGGAAAATAGCACAGAGAGGGGCACGTGGTGCGGGGAGGGAGCAAGAGCTTTGGAGACCCTTAAAACGACACCCACATCCCGGCTCCACCACTTAGGATTATCTGACTCTGGGTTGGCTTATTTATTTATGTTCACGGTTGTTCTTAAATTGGATACTTAGCCCATTCATTAATTTTCAACCCTTGTTCTTTTTTAATATAACATTTAAGGTCATAAATTTCCCGCTAAGTGCTGTGCTGGCTGCATTCCACCCCTTCTGATATTTAATATTTCTTTGGTCATTCATTTATAAGTATTTAATAATTTCTACTATCATTTCTTTTTAACCTATGAGTTAGTTGGAGGTATTTTTGTAAATATCTCTCAATGTAGGTTTTTTTTTTTTCCCAACTCATCTTTCTGCTATTGATTTCTAACTTAATTGCACTGTGGTGGGTGAATACGGTCCATGAGATACTGATGCCTTGAAATTTATGGAGACTTTTTTATGGCCTAAGATATAGTCACTTTTTGTAAATGTTCTATATGTGCTTAGAAAGATTGAACCTTCTCTAGTTGTTGGGTGTAATCTTGGGCTAATTTTTTTTTTAAAACCTCTCTGCACCTTCATTTCTTATTATAAAAAGGCATATGAGTAACACACATTAGTTCCTCTCTACACCATTTAAAATTACCCTCCCTGCCACAGAAGCTACAGTGTGCATAAGAAAGAAATCGAGGAGGTATGCTTTTTTTTTGCTTATTCATAGTAACAATATTAGTACCAATGCCCTTCATGTATAAAGCATTTAAAAGTCTCCAAATGACCACCTCTGTCATTTGGTCTTAACAAATCTATGTAGTGTCACGGAGGCAGGAGGAGGTGAGGACCCACCCTGGGGACATGCACCAGGTGCTGTGGGGGTTTGCTCAGTTATGTCCATGCCCGAATCCCAGGATGGCTTCCCAACTCTCCCTCCTCCTCCCTCCTCACCCCTGCTCAGTTCTCAGTGCAGTCTCTTTTTGTCTTTTAAATCCTCCTCCTGTCACCCGCAATGTCTATGTCATTTCTCACCTGCTTTGCACTAATAGATTATTAAATCCTCACTGTTTTAAAAATATAACTACAGGAAGTAAATCCAGTCAAAACCTCCATGGCAGGTGTGGTTCTCACATGTGGCTGGGGTTAGGTGCTGGATGCAAGTATGGGTCTTGAAGGGGAGAGTGATATTTACAGGCCAAATGGGACATGCCCCGAAAGGCTGAACATACTGCATGAGTTCAAATAGTCTCCACCCAGCCACCTGCCCTTCCCATGACCTTGTCCTCAATCCCACCCCAAGTTCTTTTCTCCTTCTCAGAGATTTCCTGAAAGAGGCGTCTAGACCACCACTTCCTCCCGTCCCACGCTCTTTACAAATCACCCCCAGAAAGTTCTCTTTAAGATCAGAAGGATGTTGTCACTGTAAATTCCAGACACCACTTCTCAGTCTGCCACAGCCTCTCTGGGTCATTTGCCGGCATTTGTCCCCCCTTGTGGAGACTCTGCCTCAGCACCCACACCACCAGGCTCTCCGGATTCTCTTCCTTTTTCTCCAAGGACCTCCTCTGCCTCATTCTGAGATTCTGTGGTTTGAACTGGCGCTTTTGTAACTTAATTAGGAGTGTTTCCATAATAATAAACATAACCTACCATTTATTAAGGGCGTGCCGATTGTTGTGCTAAATATTATTGTATTTTACTTAATCCTCATAACTACCACCCGAGGTAGGTATTATTAATATTCTTATTTTGCAGACAAGAAAGTAGAAACGTATAAAAGTTACACAGTTTGCCCAGGATTACTTGGCTACTGCAAGGCAGAATAGAGATTCAAACCACAGTCCATGCAATACTCAGCCTATGATTTCAGCCACCATGCTTATTCATCCTGCTCTCCCACACTCTGGCTTCTGTGGCTCACCACTCTTGTGCCGTGCCATGCACTTCATGGTTCTATTTGCCTTCCTTCTGAAGACAAGGCCTTTATCCATACTGTGTGCTAAGAAAATTCCATTCATTGTTCAAGGCTCAGCAATTCCCATAAGTCTATTTGCAAGCCCAGGCAGGTTAATTGCTCCCATCTTCTTGCTGTGGCAGCTCTACAATGATACCAAACCATCCATTCATTCATCTAACCGTACACCCATCTCCCTGAAGATAGAAGATTGTTTATACAGAAGTCCTCACACTAGAAGCACCCAGACAGATGAGTGTTCCACGCGATTTTTTTGTGCTCATCCTTTGAAAAACTATTATCAAACTATTGTGAAAATTGAAGAAAGTTTGCTAGAAGTCCTGGTGTTTGGGGAAGGGAGGTGCTCTGCACGGCATTTGTGAATGACTGATGGGTCAAGAACAGCCACCTATGTGATCTGGCCAAAGTGGTTTTCAAGGCCACTAAACCAGGTCTGTCCAATTTCCCTTACTCAATCCCCACATTTAAAAATCCTACTTACACATCAAGCCTGGCTTGAATACCTCTTTAGCCTTGAAGTCTTCCCTGGTTCTCCTCCCTCAGTGGGCACAAATAAATGTGAACTCCAGCTCCCTCCACAATGGGTCAATTCTGGTGGCACTTGGTATTTAATCACTCATAGCTAATTCTACACTTCAACAAGTACTTCACCATATTAATTTCATGCTTTGCCTTCCCTTCTGTTCTCCATGCAGCTAGGAGTTGCATCCATTTCACCTTAGATGTCTTCAGAACCAAGCCCAGTGGCTGCACAGATGTCAATGAGTGACTGGAGGACTGAAACTAGATGACATTGGTCTTGAATGGGGGAGGCCATCCAAAACCCACTCAAACACAAGCACCCAGCAGTGTATTGTGCAAACAGTAGGTGCTAAATAAATGTAAAATCTATCGCCTCTTTACTTCCCCAAAAATGAGGGCCAAAAAAGGGGGACAGTGTGTCCATGGGACCTGTGGTTTCTGAAGTCCTATGTTCCATGGTTCACAAACACGTGGATATGGTGGTTTTTGATGTTCTTGGAGATGAACTAGGTACTGAAAGCTCACATGTAAATACATTCTACATGTCTACATTCTACTGTCTACAGTCAGGAAATGAGAGTTACAGTTTGAAGACAGACAAGTCCTTCCAGGTGAGTTACTACATCCAGCTTCTCTTACAGAGGAGAACCGAGAGGGTCGACAACCACACACCACAGGACAAGAAGGGCCGTGTGGATGCATTTTCTCTATTCCCTCCTAGGGTTGAAAATGAAGCCTCTAGGAAACCGAGTGCTCTCTAAATAGCTAAAAATAAACTCCCAGAAACTTCATCTAGATATATCACGGCTGTAATTTACAGCGTCTAGAACTTCAGCATGGTATAATTAGCAAATGGATTACAATAATTTATTTTTGGTTTAAAAGCTCGAATGAACACGACCTTCCAGTAGAATGGAAAATAAGAGGCCGGGAGCCAGCGACGTTGCTCCAGCTCCTTCCAAGACTGTGATTTCAATGCTGGCTAGCATTTCTCTTCTGAAATGATGAATTTCTCTTCCTTCTCTCATGTATAGGGCACAGGGAAGGAAGGACTGCAACTCTGAGCTCTGGGATGTCTGGGAAAGAGCCACCCACGAGGGCCAATATTCACTCACTAGGGACCGGGAAGATGTTACAATTTCAGATTGTGGGAAAACCCAGAGGTATTCATCTAGGAGGAAGAAAGAACCACCAGCCTTAAATTGACACAGCAGAAGGGTGCCCCTGGAATAAAACATACCAAAGACAAATGCCATGGAAGGCTTTCCCCTACAAATTCTGGGCACCTGTCCAGAATGGCTTTCCATCACCCTCCTCTCTGCAGGGAGAGGTTTGTTCTGATGCCTCTGAGCCGGCAGTATGGAAGGATGGTGCCATGAGAGATGCAGTCATGCAGCTAAGCAAAGGCTGGAGTGGGGTCAGAGAAGACCCGAGTTCAGGTTTGGGTTTGATATCTGTGCCACGAAGAACAACAAAGGCAAGCCCCCTCTATACAATGCCACTAACAGGCAGCTACCTCACAAGATTGTTATAGAGGTTAAATGAAAAATGTATGACAATGGATTTGCAAATGAATTTAGTGATTTTCCTTGAATGAATGCTTTTCCAAAGTAGCTCTTTCTGATGAGGAGTGTTCTATCAATGCATTGGAGAATACTGCAGCGGGGGCCAGGGTGGAGCAGCAGGAGGCCTGGGAAGTTGTCGTCTTAATTTCCCACACAGTAGCAGGATAGAGGCTAGCATCAGTGTGGAGGTAGGAAAGGGGGGATCCTGACTTGAGTTAGAAGCACAAAACCAACCTGCCTCCCCTCCCACATGTGTCTACCCAACCAGCCAGACATCAGCCCAAATACCCACACATGGCAGGTGGGGTGACAGTGGCCAGGTAGTGTGAGAAGCCGACGCAATGCTTCTTCCAGCTAAGGTAAGGGGAATCATTTTCTGAGTATCTGTCCCACACAGGGCTGGGTCCTTCCACAGTGAGGCTCCTTTCCAAACCACGTGAGTCTCCCCCACTGTGTAGTGCTTTGCTAGTATTGTGTAGGGGCCAGGAGGCTTCCTCTCTCTTCTCTGCTTCTCCAGCCGGTCCCTGAGCAAGAAGACCTGGACCCTCAGCCTCACTCTTTCGATTCTGAGTCATATCGGGTAAATCATTCCTTTTGGAAGAATTTCTGGAATGACTTCTGTTTTCTGATCTACTAGGTTGGGAGAAGCACTCATATCCACTTGACTCACCAGATTGGTGGGCGTGGAAAGCTCTGGGAATCCTTCAAGCACTGAAAGGTTACATCACCCCTTGTTCAAGCTCCTGAAAAGCCTCCTAATGCTCTAAAGCAGTGGTCTCAACCTTCCTAATGCTGCGACCCTTGAATACAGTTCCTCATATTGTGGTGACTCCCAACCATGCTACTTCACGACTGTAATTTTGCTACTGTTATGAATCGTAATGTGTTTTCTGATTGTCTTGGGTGACCCTTTCTCAACCCCCAAAGGGATTGCGACCCACAGGTTGAGAACTGCTGGTCTAAAGTAAACAGTAAGTGCCCACTTTGTCCTCTGCTCACCTTGCCAACTTTATCTTTCCATCCATCTCCCTGAGCTCCATCCAAACCAGTCAATTTCCAGGTCATTATGCTCAGGAGCTAAAACTGCCCCCAGTTTGGGGAGTCGCCTCCTCTCCTTTAGGACTCAACTTAGACTCGGGGCTGCTTCCTTAACCACTCAGAGTAAGGCAGGTTCCCCTACGATCTATTCTTCAGAGCCCTTGTCACTGCATACTTAGCTGAATATTTATTTGATCAATGGCACTGATTACTTGATGAAAGTCTGTCTCTGCAACTAGAATGTGAGCCCTCTAGGCAGGCCCATGACCTGTCTTGTTTGCCAGGACGTCCTCAGGGGCCAGGTGTTCAGTGAACGCTCATCGCGTCTGTCTTGTTCACTGCTCAGAGTAGTACACAGCACATAGTGGGTGCCCAACTGGTACATGGTGTGTGAGGAATGTGTGTCAGCACAGCTCAAAGGCCACCTCTTTGTTGCAGCTGGTCCTGTGTGGCCCTTCCTCCCCTGGGCTCTCTAAGTTCTCCCTGCTTTTCCCTGTACTGGGGGCCCTTCCATGAGTTATCTGCTGCTATGGTTCACCCATTATTCAAGTGAGTAGCTTGTGTCCCCTAAGACAGCACAATAGGCCAGAGGAAGGCTGGAGAGGCAAACCCAAGAGGCGCCCATTAGAGGGGAAAAGCCAGAGCACCGAGTGGGTGGCACGGGCCCATGGTAGGGGCTTTTAGGGAGTCTGCTTGCCTCCTGCTTGGAGCTTCTGCCCCATAACCTGTGTTATGGGGCCAAGCATCCAGCCACAAGTCCTTGGTTCATGGGCTAAAATATGCTTCTCTCTCTCTCTCTCTTTTTTTTTTTTTTGGTGTGAAATAAATGGTTAGCCATTAAGATGTAAAATGCAGCTGTCACAGTCCATAGAACAACAGACAGGTTAATATGGGTTCTTAAGAATGCCATTTCCTCATATTAACCCCAGAGCAATGGCAACCTATCAAGATAGACTCCTGAATGCTCCGGAAACCTGCTGTTTTTCTTCTTTAATAATATTTGATGTTTAAATAATAGTTGATGTTTGTTTCCAAGTAGAGTTTGATAGTTTGTCTTTCTTACTCTCCCTCCCCTCCTTCCTCCCTCCCTCCCTTCCTCTCTTCCTTCCTTCTATCCCTTCTCTCTCCCCCTTCTTCTTCCTCATTCCTACTTTAAAGATAACTTGGCCTTTTTTTTTCTGGGAGAGGCCAGTCCTAGTTGTTCCCCTCTAATGGGTGCCTCTTGGGTTTGCCTCTCAGTTTTCTCGCTGACATCCAGGATATAAAGGCACAGATGTGTATCTGGGTCACAGCTGGGATTCTCAACTTGGCCTGACTGGGTTCCTTGACCCCCATTTCCCCTTCCTACCCACCACTGTGCCACCGCCAGCCAACCCAGCCTACTCACATGTTGCCTACCATAGAACTAATTTAACTTCAAAAATGTTTAAAACTTTACAAATAGTTTTTAAGTTCTTCCTTGCAGAAGGTGAGCTTCAGTTACACCAAAAACATGAACAACTAGGACTGGCCTCTCCCAGAAGGAGGTCAGCAGTGGCTCCAGAGGGCTGGCCTGGGTTTGCCCTGTGGCTCCTCCCACCTGGCAGCAGAGAAGACCTGAGCCGGAGGGTTATTTACCAGCTGCTCCCTGTTAACAAGGATAGCTTGACACCCTGCTCCCCTCTGGCCACAGTTTGTGTTGTGTGCAATAGACACCCCACCAAAGAGTCTTGGAAGAGAGAGGAGAAGGATGAGATTCTGGCATCAACAGGAATTACCTGCAGGTCCTCAAATGGGGCAGGCTCCCTCAGGTCTCCTGCACTGTAGACATGATGCTTCCTTTGTCTCTGCTGTCCTCATCTTTCCCTGAGTAATCCCTTCTTGTCCTTGAAGACTCAGTACAAGGTCACCTTCTCCTGAAAGCCCTCCTTTCCCTCTGGCAGGATCAAGGGCCCACCTTCACCTTCCATGGCCCCCCTCTCCACCTTCCCTGGTGGCGTGATCTCCCCCTGATGAAAGGGTCTGCTTATTTGACTGTCTCTAGTGATGTCTCCTGTGAATGCCCACTAGTGCAAGGTGCTCTGGCACAAAGAAAAAACAGTCACCACGTTAATTAATCTATATCGACTCCACTTTGGTCCAGAAAGAACTTAAGGGAACACAAAGATCAAATATGCCCCTACGGAGCTTAGAGTCTAGCTAAATGGCAGGCACATAAACATATTTAAAATATATGATAAGGGCCGACATGCTGTGATCTGGTTGAGGGCTCAGCTGAGAGGCAGGGTACCTTCTCTCTGGTCAGGACCAAGGACATGTAAGGACACTCAGTGAATGCTAAATGAATGATTGGTTGGGAGGGAGGACCTAAAAGGACCTGAGATGTCACTTATTCCAAGGAGGGAAACTGCAATGGGAGAGAAAAGGGACTCAGTACGGGCCTCCCAGTTCCTAGATAGCAGCAGTGCAAGAAACAGAACCCAGGACTCTGTGATGTCATTGGTCATCCTGAACCCCATTCAGTAGGTATTCAGTAAGACAAGGTGCTTCTCCCCTCTGAGCCTCACTCTCCTCCCCTGTCAAGGAGGGGGTTGGCTAGCCCATCATGGAGGGCTGTTCCAGCTCAGAGATCCCATGAAACTGAGGTTATAACCAAGGGCTAGGCAGTGCCCAGCTCAAGGTCATAAGATAGCCTTATTAGTCTTATTCTGATATAAATTCAAGAAGCTACTCACAGACAGCAGCCCTTCGTGCATTTATTCAAAAGGTGTACTGTATGCCAGGCGCAGGCAGACCTGGGCATGACCACAGGACACGATCCAACGCCTCCCGCTGCACCTGCTCCCTTTGAACATGTCTCTGATACCCTGGGCTGCCCCAATAGTATGCTCTACAGCTTGCAGAAAATCTCTGACTGCTTTTATTTTCCATCTTTCTTCCTTGTCCGCCCTCCCTCCCTTCCTTTCTCTCTTTCATACCTTCATTCATTAACTCATGCATTCCTCAGTTGCTTACTAAGGCCTCATGCTGTCCCCAGCTCTGTAGGCTACAGCTGCAACAGTGAAGAAGGCCTGGGATTTACCACTAGAACTCAGGGGGACCCTTCTTGGTCCTCAGCTTTCTTCAATGTGCACTGTCCTTCCATTCCTCCATGAATCCGTGCACACTGGTGGCTGCCTGCAACACCTAACTACTGCCAGCAAACGTCTACACTATATCCACCCCTCACCTGCAAGCTGCCTTGCCTAGCAAAACCTTCCCTGATCGTCCCTGCTTTGAGGGCCCACAGTCCCCTGCTTGCTACAATACCCCCACTGTATTGTTGGGTGGGTTTTGTCTGCTGGCTACACTATGTGAACTCAGAAGGGCTGGGACAGTCCATCTTCATTACTATAATCACAGCACTGGGAAACCCAACAATTGCTTGGGAAACCTGGGTTGACACATACTGAGATGCAAACTTCCTGACCAGCTTGGTATAACTAGCCTAGGCTCTGGGGAGAAGGCAGAATGGTCCCTCTCTCTGCCACCTGTCCTCCTTGCAAAGCCAGCACTATCCTGCTCTGCAGCTTCTCTCTGTCTCCGATGTTGATTCTGGCTCACAGGGACCCAGGACCCCTGCTCACTGCCTCTTAGGCTATTTGTGTTTGTATCTTTGGACACCCTGTCTAATCCCTGCTTAGGACTTTCTGAGGATCACTGGGGAGTGTGCACAACCTAAAGTAAGAAAACCTACCTTTACAACATTTCCACAAGTAGGACACACCTATAGAGCCTTGAGATTTATTGGCTGAACTGGAAAATTTTGGTAAGATTCTGTAATGAAGAGAGAATGAGCTCCCTACATGGTTGTGTTCACACTAGCCGAAGCATAGGCGGTTGCAGGTATGGGCAAGATCCTGCCTCAGCATAAGACTGCTGAGGTTTGAGGCCTGTCTCAACTTATTTCTTCTCTCTGAGGAGTCTTATCTGTAAATAAGAACTATAACACCACCCTTACACTGAAGATTGGAGATAGAAGACTCTTGACACAGCGACTTCAACACTGTACTCCCTCAGTAAGTAACTATCAGACCCTCATGGAGGACCTGGGAAGTGAGTAGAATGAGAAGAGTATAATTTCTCATTGTAGTTTACACTTCTGAAATTGATTCCACGCACGTCTCTTTTAAGCCTCAATCAATGCGTGATACATGCATTATAAGATCCCTTTCTTAAAGAGAAGGTAACCCAGGCTCAGAGATGGTGAGTGATTTGCCCAGCATCACACAGCCAGGAGATGTGGAGGTTGTCCTGAACTCACCAATTCTCTGACTCTAAATGTGGAGCTTTCAAGGGCCCCAAGCCACAGAGCAAGCCACTTGGCACATGTCCTCAAGGAGAGCTCCTGCTTGGACCAACACCTCTCTTGGACTAGGATCGCAAGCCCCCTCATCCTGGTTGACATGGTAAGTGTTCCCTGAGTGGCCCTGCTCTTTGCAGTGAATTACAGAGAGAGTGAAGTGAGTGGCATGGGCATGTGTCCCTTCTGGGCCCAGGTCTTTATTATTATATCTTATCCAGTCTACCCTACATCTATGTAGACTGGACACCAGATAAGCACCATATGGAATAATACTTTGCTTATGGTATCCCACTTAATCCTACCCTATGCATAAGGTATTATTACCCTTATTTTATAGATAGGGAAAGTGAAATTTAAAAAGTGTAAATATAGGGTGGCATCTGCGGCTCAAAGGAGTGAGGTGCCAGCCCCATAGGCTGGAGGTGGTGGATTCAATCCCAGCCTTAAAGAAAGATGGAGACTTTACCTCCCTCATGTTTACATGGATGGAGCTGGAATATATTCTTCTTAGCAAAGTATCTCAAGAATGGAAGAAAAAGTATCCAATGTACTCAGCTCTACTATAAAACCAATTTATAGCTTTCATAGGAAAGCTATAGCCCAATTATAGCCCAAGAATATGGGGAAAGGGGAGAGGGAGGGAGGGGAGGGGGGAGGATGAGTGGAGGGAGGGTGATTGGTGGGACCACACCTATGGTTCATCTTATAAGGGTACAAGTGAATCTTTCTAAATGTAGAATATAAATGTCTTAACACAATAACTAAGAAAATGCCATGAAGGCTATGTTAACCAGTTTGATGAAAATATTTCAAATTATATATAAAACTAGCACACTGTACCCCATGATTGCATTTAATGTACACAGCTATGATTTAATTAAAAAAAAGTAAATATAAAAGAAATCATTTAAAGATAAAAAGAGTAAATAAATTATCTGAGATAACACAGCTCATTCATTTCCTAATGTCTTGTTTCCATGCTTTTTGTCATGCCTGTTGTCCTTGGTTTTCCCTTCTGTAAAATGGGGGGATGAGGCTGGACCGTTCTGACAAGCCGTAACTCTCTGCTCTCCTGCCAGCTCCAGTCCTGCCTGGCTTGCTGCGGTCCATCTTGCTGCTGGTCCATCACTGCTTCAATCTTTAATTCCACTACTTACTCATCTGTACCTAGTTACTGATTCACTCACTCCTTCATAGTCATAGCCCCAAATTTCCACTCATTCATTCACTCAAGTTCACTTACATTCTTGTATTCACTTACTCACTTATACATTTATTGATTCATCTTTTTACTTATTTATTTCTTCATGTATTCAGTCATTAACTCACTCATTCATTCACCCTTTCCACGCATTCTTTCCTTTACTCACTCACTCCCTGTCTACACCCCTTCCTCCCTATTCCCCAGTGCAGCCTCTTACCAAGCAGCCTCCATCACGGCTGGGTCCATTAGTCCTCACTGCCAGAACTTTCTCTTCCATGTTAACATCCCGCTTGCTGAACTGTGCGGGCATGTCTCCTGGTGCGCAGGGAATATGCTTTCCATTCAGAAACAGATGTTCTTGGAATTACTGTTTTGACTTTCACCCTCTAATCCCTGAAAATTCTTTCCACAAACTCCTTTGACATACAAGAAGGCTACCACACACAATAGGCAGGGGGACAGCTTCTAGACACGGGGTATTCCTGGGATACATGCCTGGGGGGACAGCTTCTAGACACGGGGCATTCCTTGCAGTCAGCACTCAGAAGACTTGGAGAGCCTCCTTAATATAGGACTTTGCAATCTGGGGTCCAGGGCTGAGCTGGGGATGGGGGCACGCAGAGAGCACCAGACTTTGGGAACCAGGGTAAGGAGAATGAAGATAAGCAGCCCATCTCAAGACTATGGAATCATGACCAGCCTGGGCTTGGGCAACTGCAGTGACAGGCAAGAGGGCCAGGGAGAATGCAGAGGCTTACTGGCACGAGGCCAGTGAGAAGACGACAGCAACAACACAGCAGAAAATCCAAATCACAATTCACTGACCTCTTACCACACGCCAGTATTTCCCACGCTTTATGTTAGTTGTTTCTCAATGATCAATCTCACCATACAAAGGAAGTAAGATGCCTTGGAATGTGTTCACTGTGTGTGCAGGAAGAGACAGGCCAACACATAGAGAATATTTTGTGAATATCTTGTAAAATTTTGTGCCTTTATTTTCTAAATAAAGGTACGATTAGCTACAATTACCCCATTTCCCTATGTATATCCCCCTAGGGCAGTGGTTCTCAACCTTCCTAATGCTGCGACCCACAGGTGGAAAACCACTGCTCTCAGGCAAGTTTTAGCTAGTCCCATGACTTGTCAGCCAAAGACTAGATTTCCCAGATTCCCCTGCAGTGAGGTGTGACCCCTGGTGTGAGTGCAGGTGACTAGATTTCCCAGATTCCCCTGCAGTGAGGTGTGAC
>NW_003852396.1:23338852-23342481 GCF_000181295.1 Otolemur garnettii | reverse complement strand
GACTAGATTTCCCAGATTCCCCTGCAGTGAGGTGTGACCCCTGGTGTGAGTGCAGGTGACTAGATTTCCCAGATTCCCCTGCAGTGAGGTGTGACCCCTGGTGTGAGTGCAGGTGACTAGATTTCCCAGATTCCCCTGCAGTGAGATGTGACCCCTGGTGTGAGTGAAGGTGACTAGATTTCCCAGATTCCCCTGCAGTGAGGTGTGACTCCCGGTGTGAGTGAAGGTGACTAGATTTCCCAGATTCCCCTGCAGTGAGGTGTGACCTCTGGTGTGAGTGCAGATGTAAGTGTAACTTCCTGACTCTGTCCTTAGAAGGAAGCTGCATGCACACTCCACTTCCTCTTTTGCCACCTGCTTGCTAAAGCAGGGCCCTCTTCAGTGTCTTAGGGTAGCCCTGGTCCCTGAACATCCTTGTGAAACAGAACATTTCTCCCCCACCCGGCCCCAGCTGAGATTTTCTGTGTAAGAGAAACAAGCTTCAGTTATGTTTTGGCCACTGCTGTGTTGAGCTCTGTGACAGCAGCCTAGCCAGTATCTGCTAATCCCAGGCAGAAATTTCTTTGCTCTCATGGAGAAACTTCCTTTGGAGGAACACTCTTGCCTTCTCTCACTCCCTTTCTTATTTTTTTATTTTGTGGTTGAGAAGCATCCCCTCAAAATTCACGCCCGCTGGGAACCTCAGAATGCGATCTTGGAAATATGCTTTTTGCATATGTAAGTAAAATAAGGATTGGATTGAGACCATCATGGATGAGAGTGGACCCTAGAGTGATGAGACTTTTTATTTTTAATAAGACAGAGAAGGACATACAGAGACATGGAAGAGAAAGCCCAGTGAAGGTGGAGGTGCAGACTGGAGTGACTACAAACCAAGAACACCAAGGATCACTGGTGCCGCCAGACATGGAAGACAAGCATGAGACCGATTCTCTCTCAGAGCCGCCAGAGGGAACCAACCCCATCGCACATGTGGACTGTGATTTCTAGAACCATAAGAGCATAAATTTGTATTGTTTTAAGTCACCGAGTTTGTGGTAATTTGTTGTAGCAGCACCAAGGAATGCACAGAGTCTCTGAGAGGAATGACAGCTATTGCACAGGTGTGTTTGGGAGAAGGAAGTGGAGATGGCCTCCAGAAGGCAAACCCTCTCCTCTCCTTGGCGGAATTGCCACATCTGTCTTGCAGACAGGCCGACATCTCAGCAAGGCCCTCTGGCTGTAGATCTAAAGCCAGAGTATGGGCTTGCTCTTGTAACTGGTACAGTGTGGTGGTCAAGACCGCAGCCCCTGAAGCCAGAGCACCCAGCATTAGGTCCTGCAGTGCCAGTTACTAGCTGTGTGATGTGGGGCAAAGGAATTACACTTTCAGTGCCTTGGTGTCTTCATCTGTAAAAGGGGAACAGTAGCACTACCTACCTTCTAGAATTGTTAGAATTAAAGGGCTTAGAGCAAATGGGAAGTGCTGAGCAAGTGTTTGTGCTTAACTGGTGGCAACAATGCTACATAAGTGTTTGCTATTATTATTATTATTATCTGTCTGAGTCCTCTCTGTCTCAATTAATGTTAGATGTAGGCCAGGAAGATGGGTATTATTTTCTGGATCCCCTGGAACCCCAGTACTTACTCAATCTTTATTAGCCTCATTTTACAGATTAGGAAGTAAGTCTGAGAGAAAGAGAAGAAATGGCCAGCCAATGGTCACCCTTCGACCCGTGCACCCTGGCTGCTCATCTGGTTTGGCTATTGGGCTTGCAGGCTCAGCCCTCCCTGGCACCAGCTGGCTGTTTGCTACGCAGCCTGGTGGTGGGCACGTGGGCCACGCGGGCAGCTGTAGTCCACGTCCACACAAGGCTGGTGGCTTGGTGGCCCAGGTGTAGCTGTTTCTACAGGACGGGGCAAAGATTCAGAGACACGGCTGCCTCTGCGTGCTCAGATTTGGCCTTCTGCTGTGAAGGTCCTGAGCCCACATCCCTGGGTGAAGGCACAGTGTTTAATCCTGAGAACCAGCCTGCTGAGCACACACCCAAGGCTCCCCTCCCCACTGCTGGGAGGACACAATCCCCCTTCACCCAACTGTACCGACAGGCTGAGGGGGAAAGGGTAGGTCTGGGACAGGTAGGAGATGGTAACACTGGTGGCTAACATGTACAGAGCCCTAACCTGCACCAGAATGTTCTCAGTGGGCCCTTCCTACACCTCAGCTCGGCTAAGCCTCACAGCAACCTTAAGACACAGATGTCATCATTATCCTCTGTCTACAAGTGAAGATGAGGGGACACACAAAGTTGAGAAAATCGTCCAAGGCCAGGAGAGGCAGAAACTGGGCGGTTTGGCTCCTGAGTCTTGCTGGTAATTGCCACATTCTCATGCATTTTAGAAAGTAGACTCTGCCTGTGAAAAGCCTTTAGGTCAGGGGCTGGGTCCAAGCAAGGGTGCTGGCCATGGATGGGGAAGCGGGCAGGGAAGGAGGGGAAGAGTCAGGACACAGAGAAAGGACTAGTGTGGGGTCAAGGGTGAGGGGTGAGTAGAGGAGAACCCCAGGTCTGTCCGACTCTTCCCTCTCAGAACCAGCCCCATCTGTGTCCACAGGGCTTGCAGGACTGTTGCTGGGGCCCTGGTGCTGAACACACACAGAGATTCTGAGAAAAAGAGTCATAACCATGTGACTCAGGTCTGACTTCCACACTGATACCCACACCGTCACTGTCATTCTCTGTGCAGACTCTCACCCTAGATAGTGCCAGGCCAAAAAAAGCATCTGCTGGTTTGCAGAGCTGGGGCCACGGTTAGATCACCGTCTTGTGCCTGGCACGCGGGAGCAGGGGGATGCTGACGTCTGCTGCTGACAGGACCTGGATGCAGACTCTAGGCTTGCTCAGAGGGGCCAGGACAAAGATTCTGTGGCTTTCATTCCTGCTGGCCCTCAAGCCAGTCCTTGGTAATCTCTCGAGCACTTACTGTGTGCCACATCCTCAGTGGGGTGCTAGGATACAGACACAGGTCTGCTTCTCCAAGGTCAATGAGCGCCCAGACCCCACAGTATGGGCACCCAGGGGTGTGATACAGTGAATCCCGTAAGGTTGTGACAGGCATGTTGCTGGTTGTGAGGCGGTTGAATCTCTGTGTGTGTTCAGCATCAGGGTCCCAGCAACAGTCCTGCGGGCTCTGGGGGCTGGTTCAGAGAGAGGGAAGAGTCGGACAGACCTGGGGTTCTCCTCTACTCACTCCTCACCTCGGCCCCACACCAGTCTTTCTCTGTGTCCTGACTCTTCCCCTCCTTCCCTGCCTGTTTCTCCATCCATGGCCATCACCCTTGCTCAGGCTCATCCCTCACCTGGATCCTTATGGGGTGTGTGTGTGGGGGATGCTAAACCAGCCTGGAGGTCAGGGTAGGTTTCCTGGAGGAAAGGCCTGCCAAGCAACTCTTCTCTTCCTGAAAAGTAGATTCAGCCAGGATGGGGGGTAGGGGTGGGGGCTCCATTTAATAAGGGGAGAAGAGAAAAAGCAAGACATATAGAGGGGAGTGTTGGGGAAGACACTCCTGGCTCCTGGCGTCCTGATAGCTGGCAGACATGGCCCCTGACCCTAGAAGACACTCCTGGCTCCTGGCGTCCTGATAGCTGGCA
>NW_003852396.1:23315096-23337273 GCF_000181295.1 Otolemur garnettii | reverse complement strand
CTGACCCTAGAAGACACTCCTGGCTCCTGGCGTCCTGATAGCTGGTAGACATGGCCTCTGACCCTAGAAGACACTCCTGGCTCCTAGTGTTCTGATAGCTGGTAGACATGGTCTCTGACTATTGAAGAAAGCAAAGCTCTTAGTGCTTGCAGAAGATTGCAATATTGACACAGCTTTTTCCCTCCTTTGTATCCACACCCTACCTTTGCAGTATGATTCTGTAGCTCCTCCCAGAAGAGGTGGAGTCTAATTCCTTGCCTGTTAAATCTTGGCTCACCTTCTAACATCCTTTAACCAAAAGTATAAGGCAAAGTGATGGTGTACGAGTTCTGAGCTTAGACCTCAAGACACCTTGCCCATGTCTACCTGTTCTCTTGGAACTTTGTTCAGCTTCCAGATGAATAGCCCAGGTTGGTCTACTGGATGACACTAGGCATATGCCCCAGGTCCCCACCCCTGTCCCACCTCTTTGCCTCAGATGACAAATCAGTCCTCAGCTGATCCACCAGCTGACCAACTCCATCCCTTTTGCCTAGAACTTTCCTAATTTTAAAACTGTAAGTCAAACACCCCAAGATTCCCTTGAGTCCCAGGAAAATGGGGACAGTTGTTCACCAAGGCTGCCTTCAGATGTGTGAGCCCAGCCAAGTTTCATCTAGGTCAGCCCAACTGCCCAGCTGACTCACAGACTGGGGACCAATAATAAATAGCTGTTGATTTAAACCATCCGGTTTTGGGTCATTTGTTACCTAGCAATAGATAATGGACACACTGACACATTTGGGAATTATGCCCAGGCTTTTGGCCTCAGTGGCAGTTGGGAAATGACTGGATGCCTTTCCTTGAGGGGGATCATGAGAGAGAAGGTTCTGGAGTTGAGGAGTTAGTAACCTAACTGGAGTTAAGTAACCTGCCCAGAATCTCAGAGCCAGAGCATACTGGCCATGAAATACAGACCCTGGTCTCCAAAGCTTTCCTCTTCCACTGAGCCGCCTCTAATCAGCACATTTGTGCTGCAGTAACTCAAGCTCCCCAAGAGACTGTTGACTTAGCAAATCTCTGGTCATGCTCAGGCTCTTTGAGATGGTTTTCTTTACAAGATCCATGAGGTGTGACCCCCTCCTCCCAAAGGATGATGAGACCAATACTTAACCACAAGCCACTGCCAATTCCACTGTGGCCAGACACCAGGGCAAAGGCAAACACAGGCATCAGTCAGCAAAGGGGATGTGTTCAGAACTTCCCAGTGTAAAGAGCAGAAGCCACACAGACTCTGAGCATGAACAACTAACAAACTAGCAGACAGGGATCTTCATCCTAATTGCTGACACATACCAGCGGCGTGACCTTGGGCAGGTCACTGCCCTTCTCTGGCAGATTGGGTGTCAATTGACTATTTAAAACTGACTACCACTGGGAATTCTTTGAGGCCAGAAAGCATGGTGTGTTCGACTTCATATGCCATGGCCTAGAGGGCAGGGGACCCCGCAGATTAATTTGGAAGAAAGGTAAGCTTTTCCCCATTTCAAGGAAGAATGTAAGTGGACTTGTGTTTCTAGTGTCTGGGGATCTTTATCCCAAAAAGAGCTGGATGGCTTTATGTCATTCCCACAAGCCCTCTCCAGTCCCCCTGCTCTGAACATTTGGACTGAGACTTTGGAGCGCTGGGAGAGGGATTGGTTTAAGAGGCTGGTGGTCTCAGGAGTCTAGTGGGGAACACTCGGGGCAAAATATAGCACCAAGAGGATCCTGCTCCTTCTGAGGGTCATGCAGTCTTGGGTAGGAAGTTGGGCAGGTAAAACTTTGCCATATCGGGGAACCCAGCACTGGACAGACTGCCACCAGCCAGCAACCATGTGAAGGCAGTGGCAACTACAGCAGTGGATGGAACAGTAACAGGGGTCTTCCATGCTTGGGAGGGGGGTACTACGGGTTAAACTGTGTCCTCCCCCTAAAAAATACCTCCAGTGTTGAAATCCTAACCACTAGCACATGAGAATATGACCTAATCTGGAAGTAGGGTCATTGCAGATGTAATTGGTTAAGTTGGGATGAGGTCATACCCAAGTAGGTGAGCCCCTAATCCAGCAGATCTGGTGTTCACCTATAAAGGGAAAACTTGGACAGAGATGTCACACAGGGAGAATTCCGCGTGAAGATGAAAGCAGAGATTGTGGTGATTCTTCCCTATGCCAAGAAACACCAAGAATTTCCAATAAGCCCCCAGAAGCTACTGGGCAGGCAGAGAAGAAATTCTTCCTCACCGCCTCAGAAGGAGCCACTCTGATGACACCTGGCTCTTGGCCTTCTGGCCCCCAGACATGACATCTGTGGTTTAAGCCACCCAGTTTGCGGCACTTTGTGACAGCAGCCTAACAAACTAATAGGTGAAGGGGAGTCTGAGAAAAGGGAGTGGAGAGGACCACAGATGGCCTTCTGTATCCATCTCTGTGTGAAGGCTAAGTTGGTTTAAATCTGACTTGAGAATAAATGATTGGAATATCACTCCCCAGCCCCATACGTATGGCCATGAAGCACTTTTTCCTGCTGCATCGTGGATAATAAGCATTAAGGTGCACACAACCACAGCAATTAGAGAGATGCCTTCCCCCAGGTAAGAGGTAAAAGATCCAGAGAGGGTAAGTATTTTTGTCAGGGTCCCCCAGCAGGGAAGAGATAGAGCTGGGACTAGAACTTGGGTGTCTACAAATGCCTTTCTCTAAATATCAACACACCCCACCCAACTAGCACACAGAGCTATGGCATTTGTGTGAAATGCTAAAGCCTCTGCGGGCACAGTGGTATATTTAGACATTCTCAAGAAGGGCAGGCAGCTGAAAGTGGATCTTTCATTTCACAGAGTATTTTGAGAGCTGGGATGAATGTGGGTTATCTTCCAGGACTGTGCCTTCCTAGAGGGAGACCTGGCTATGAACAAGCTGTAGAGGAGGAGGCAAGTGGCGAGTACCTAAATAGAACCTTTGATCTACACAGAGAGTCACCACTGGGCTCCTTCAAATACAGAGTATCCTAGGCCAACTCAATATGGTGTTTTAGAAATCATGAGCCACTGGGGGATAGGCTGGAGAAGGAGAAGGCGGATGTGGGAAGTAGAGTCTCCGTCTAGGGGTGGCAGCCACGTGTCATGGAAGAGGATCTGACAGCAACAGAACGTAACCTGAAATCAGTGCATAAGTCAATGAGCAAAGGAGGTTCAGCTTTTGGACAAATCTTCATTAACATAGCTAATGCCGATTGACGTTTTACATTTATATAGTGTTTTTCACATTTCAGAGCACTTTTCTAACAATTCTCTACAAGCTGGACATTCTCTCTAAGCTAGGGCGACCAAGTACTTCATCATCCGAAGAAGGTCGCTTTTGAGGGTGATAGGAAGCGTCCGTAACAATTACACTGGATCAGCAAGTGTAAACCAGGCTGTCCTAGGCAAACAGGGATGTATGACCAGTCCATTCCAACCTCCAAAAGAGACTGGGTGATCAAGGGACACCATTGTTCTTTCAGTTATCCATTTGTTCAACCAAGTCCCCAGACTGCCCCTCCCTGTCTGCTTTCCTTCTATCCATTCAGTTGTTCAAATGAAATACAGGTCACTCCCAATTCTTTTCTTTCCCTCACCACCCACCCCCAGCTCCCACTCATCACCACATCTGCTAACTCTGCCTGCGAGCTGTATCCTCTGTGTCCTTCTCCTCCGATTTCACCCTAGTCTGAGGCATCATCTCTTCTTCCCTGGACGGCAGCAAGAGTGTGCTAACACTTCTCTCCATCATCATTCTTGTCCCTCTTACAATCCATGATCCCAAAACCAACCAGTGTAATTTTTCCAAAGTACAAAGCTAGTCACATTTTTCCCTTGCTTAGAATTTTCTAGCAGCTCTCTACCAAGAATCAAAAGCTGAACTCCTTGTTTTGAGCCCTATATCTTTGCTTGATAAGTATTTGTTAAGTTAACGAACACACAATCAACGAGGATTTGCTCAGTACATCTGATAGATGAAGCTCAGGTAAGGCTTTTTAACTTCAATGTCACCCATGTCATTGCTGGGGAGTGAAACTTCATCCTGATTCCTGACATTTATTTCTACAGGAAGGAAGCCCTGTTCATGTCCTTCCTAAACTCTCTCTGCCCTTTTGGTCATAGGTAATGGTGTGAATTACTCCGGAGGTAAACTGAGGAAGGATAAGTAGGATATGCTGGGTGAGCCCCGCCCTCCTTCCACTTGGCAGCCGGCAGCCTTCTTCAGTGATCCTCCAGGGGTTGGCACATCTTCTGCCTAACCCACCAGCATAGCCATGACCAGGTGGCTCAGTCTGCCTAATGCTGGGTCCAATTATCAAGTCTATTTGGCTCTCACACCAAGCTAAGTTATTCATTATCAATAATAAACATGGAATGTGGGCTTCCATCTGCCACCCTCTGATTACTTACCAATGTGTTCAGAACTCAGGTGGAGAAGAGGATACTATTTATTGGGCTTCCTCAAAGACCTCAAATACCCCTTGAGAAATAGGAATCCAGTTGCATAAAGCCTGGTGCGGAGCTGCTGGCAACCCAAGGGTATAACAATCTGAGACTAGAGAAACGAAAGCTGCGACAGTGCAGTTGCCGCCTGAGCAGGGATCATGTGGGACTCACAGCGAAAACTGAAGTACAAATTTAGCAGCCGCATTTAGCCCAGAAGAATGTCTTGAGGAATGAATCACGAAGGGAATGTTGTCATTTGTGCAAAGAGACGGAGGGTTATAAGGGAAAAGGTGGCTAGAGAGTCTCATTTATGTTTATGAAAACAGATGGCCTTTTTGGAAAACAGAAAGCCAAAACAAAAGCATCATTTATTCCAGGAGTTAAGAGATTTTTTTCCTATTGACATCAAAAACCCATCTCTTACACTTTTAACCCCCTGGAGAATTCATAATGAGCACTTAAAATAAAAGCAAAATGAGTTTTCATAAGGATGTAAGTGATACAAGATTGCCTTCTTCTCCCCCCAAACCCAGCTTAGCCTCCCTAGGCCTGCCCTTTGCCTGGGTGCTACTGAAAACGTTCCAGCCTCTATCGGGAGTGGCCTGCAGGAGCTAGCAAGTGTGAAACCTCATACCTGGAGCTCTTGGGGGAGACGTGCTCTGACTCAGACCTCCCTGTGTCTCAGATGCCCTACAGTGAGAGAAAGACAGGATTGGAATTTTGATTTTATTTCCTCACTATATTTAATTTCTTTTTCTTCACTCATTCTTCCTCTGTCTTCAAATTTTGATTTAAAACTAAAAACCAAAGCCCAGGTCTATAGCAAAGGCTGTGCCTGGTGTGTGTCCTTCACCTGCGTGTCTAGATTCAGTCTGGTCTGTGTCCTGGAAGGCTGCTCTTCAACCGCTGGGTCATCTGGCTCCCCCTGGCTTCTGGTTGGGTTCAGCCAATGGGAGGCCCTGGTAGGAGGTCTGAGGAAGTTGGGAGGAGAATGAGGCCATCTATTCACCTGATGACCTCCCTGCTGGGCTGTGGGTTGGCAGTGGCTGTGTTCCTACATAGGAGAACACACCACACCTCTTTTTGGGCATCCCTTTGCTATAGCCACCATACAGCTGCAGCTCTCTCCAGGACCAGTTAATGATTTTGTCCCTTGCTCATCAGGTCTGTGAGGGACAGCTCCCAGCTGTTACTAGCCTCAAGGTGCTTCACCATCCTTACTGGTTGTCCCTAATCCTGGTCACACTTTTTCTTTTTCTTTTCTTTCTTTCTTTTTTTTTTTTTTTATTGTGTGCTAGTTTTACACACAATCTGAAATGCTTTCATCAAACTGGTCAACACAGCCTTCACGGCATTTTCTTAGTTATTGTGCTAAGACATTTATATTCTACACCTAGGATATTTCACACGTGCCCTTGTAAGATGCACTGTAGGTGTGGTCCCACCAACTACTCTCCCTCCACCCATCCTCTCCCCTCCCCTCCCCCCCCTCCCCTTTTCCCCTTCTTCTTGGGCTACAATTGGGTTATAGCTTTCATAAGAAAGCTATAAATTGGTTTCATAGTAGGAATGAGTACATTGGATACTTTCTCTTCCATTCTTGAGATACTTTGCTAAGAAGAGTATGTTCCAGCTCCATCCATGTAAACATGTAAGAGGTAAAGTCTCCATCTTGCTCACACTTTTAAAATCGTCCATTTACTACACTCTCCTCAACTGCCTCCTCTGAAAATCCTGTTGTGTCTTGCCAGAACCCTAGTTAATACACTCTATCTCTGTGTTCACATCTACATCTATGTCTATCTTTAACTGACATCAAACAGAACTCTATTTCTTTTCTTTCCTCCATAGACTTCTTGAACAAATGCCTCAGAAAATCTGAGCTCAGAAGGGAATTCTAGACTGTCTAATCTGGTGTAAACTAGTACTTATTTTCTGGAAGTCAATTGTCAAAATATAGCAAAAACTTCTAAAAGTGCTCAATGTATATAACTCAGAAATTCTAATAATTTTGATAAGTATTCCAAGGAATGCATGGATTTATATAAAGTTGTTTCCAGAGGTGATACTGAAATATTTAATGACTGGCATGTACACTCACTAATTGAACTGGGACAGGCTGTATTACTCTAATGGTACCAATTGGCTGAACGTTGGCACTGGGTTCTCGTTGTAGTATTAAGTAGAAAAGTGAATAAAAGTAGGAAACAACCCAAATGTATAATGCCCATAGAAATGTAAATAAACTCTGCCATTCCCTATGATGGAATACTGCACAGCCTTACAAAATAATTCCTTAGGTGAATAGTTCATGACATGGAAAGATGGAGACCATATAGAGTTAAATGAAAAAGCAGATCACAAAATTCAATGTGGAGTCTTGTCCTATTTTAGAAGTTAAAAAAAGGTGAACTGTGTATGTTTATAGATCAGAGAAATCAACAGTGCTTCTTCTTCTTCTTTTTTTTTTTTTTTTGAGGCAGAGTCTCATTTAGTCACCTTGGGTAGCATTCTGCGGTATAGCTCATAACAACCTCAAACTCTTGGGCTCAAGAGTTCCTCTTGCCTCATCTTCCCAAGTAGCTGGAACTACAGGTGCCCACCACAACAGCTGGCTAATTTTTTTTCTATTTTTAGTAGAGACAGGGTCTTGCTTTTGGTCAGGCTGGTCTTGAACTCCTGAGCTGAAGTGATCCACTTGTCTTGGCCCTTCAGTGCTAGGATTACAGGTGTGAGCTACTGCACACAGACCATGGTGCTTATTTTTAATGTGGTAGGGTAATAGATACTTTTCATTTTCTTCCATTTTCTTATTTGTAGTTTCTAACTTCTCAAGAATTAATAATTATAATTTTGCTAATGAGAAAATATCACAGTTAAGTATTTTTAAATAAAACTCATACAGACCAGTTCTAGAGTTGTGCTATTGAGGAGATTATTTGTGAAATTTTGGATAGGAGTCTCTGATGATAAACTGTTTGCTGAATGTACTCTATTTAGGGCCAATTATTTTATTGATGGCCTCTGGTCTCATGAAAGGTGGTTGGCATAGGCCATCTTCTTCTATATACCACCTACTTTTTTTTTTTTTTGAGATAGTCTTAAGCTGTCAATTTGGGTAGAATGCAATGGCATCGTAGCTCACAGCAACCTCAAACTCTTGGGCTTAAGCAATCCTCTTGCTTTACCCTCCCAAGTAGCTGGGATTATAGGTGGCCATCACAATGCCTGGCTAGTTTTTCTATTTTTAGTAGAGATAGGGTGTCAGTCGCTCTTGCTCAGGCTGTTCTTGAATTCCTGAGTTCAACTGGACCACCCACCTCAGCCTCCCAGAATGCTAGGATTACAGGCATGAGGAACCTACTCCAATTCTGCTCAATGGCCACTGACTCCCCACCAAGGAAAAAATATGTCCCACGCTGAGTGTATTGCCTGAATCCTTGGCAATCCTTTCCAGATGTGCTTTCTTCTGAACACTTAATATATTCCTAGCAGATTGACTGCATGTTATTAATAACTATATAGGCTGTCAATCAATACCATCATCCAAGAGAAACTTTCCAAGTCAGTCATATTAAAAACCCAATTTAAAAAACTATTTAAAAGGCATTCTTTCTCAAAAGCACTTTTAATTACTTGACATCTAATTATTTACTCCTTCATTTTTTTATTCTGCCTCATCTTCCAAAGGACTCAGTGAAGCTGATTAGCCAACAGGAAACTGTGTGCACATGTACATGTCTCAAAGACAAGTTGGTATACACGCATATAGCCATAGTATTTACCACACAGTAATATGTACATCATGTTTATCGTCAGTAATAATGATGTAGTATTTAGTGCTTGAAAATGCAATCACACTCATTTTACTTCAGAAGGGGAGGCACGGGCCAAAGTATGCTGCCAATGTCTGTCTACCAGAATGAGGAAAGAAATGTGAATTTGCTGAAATTCCTTTGGTCCCCTGATCGCAAGGTTCACTGCCATCACCTCTTGCCTCGACCTTGCTATAGCTTCCCAGCTAGATTCTATGCTCCGGTTTCACCCTGTCCACTAAGCTCTCTGCCCACCAGACTCGTCTCCATAATGTGCAGACATGGCCATGCACTCACTTGTTCCAAGCCTTCATGTGGCTGCCAATGTCCTTGGACATTTGTTTTTAATGAACTGTTTAAACACTTCTATTTTTTAAGCAATAGACTTTTTCCTTCAAAATGCAATTTATATTGGCACTCAGTGTATAAGCAGATAAAAGAAGAATGGCTCTAATTAAAGCAGAAGGGAAGGCTGCAGCCCTTGTGGGCTTCCCTGGTCAACAGACCTAGGGTACCCATCAACTTGCATGTGATTTCCTTATTGCTGAGCTTCTCCACCAGGTCAGTTTTCTTTTTCTTTCTTCCCATCTCCCTCTTCAAAGGCTCACTGAGCACATACAGCTACTGCTCTAAGCTCAGGGATTGAGCATTAAACAGACAAAGCCCCTGCTTCAGAGTATTAGAGTAAAAGGTGGAAGTCAGATGACAAATACACAACATGCTAGGTGGAGGGACACAGAGAGAATGAGGAGGGAGGAAGGGGAGGGAGTGGGCGGGGTCAGGGAAGGTCTCCTGGGTAGGATAAGGACCTGGAGAGAGGGGCAGCAAGCCCAGCAGGCCTCAGGGAACAGAGATCAGCAGGTGCAGGAGGCTGTGGCAAGAGAATGCCTGGAATGGGTGGAGGGGTGGCAAGGAGGTAGTATGGCTGCTGAGTGGGGGGGAGCTGAGGACAGAGGGAGGAGATGACAGCAGGGCATCAGGGTGGGCCATGCTGAGACAGATGGGCAGAGCCCCATGGGACTTGGCACTGATTTTGGCTTTTCCTCTGAAATGGGGGATCTTTGCAAGGCTTTAGGAGTGATGTGAACATGCTGAAGAGACGAGCCAGAGAAGAAGCAGGCAGAGCAGGCAGGGGACCCCTGGAATAACTCAGGTGAGAGATGGCCAGGGGAGGGCGTGAAGGTAGTAGGACACGATCGTACCCTACCATATGCTTCACATGCTTCTGAAGGTAGAACCGACAATATTTGCTGATGGATTGAATGTGGGGGGTGAGAGAGAGAGCAGACAAAGAAAGGCTAAGGTGTTCAGCCTGAGCAAAGCAAAGAATAGATCTGTTTGGTGAGCAGGAGGAGAACCCAGAGAACAGGCTTTGCACTTGTTAGATGTGAGAAGAGCTAGTCTGTGTTTAGATGGATATATGAATTTTGAGTTCAGGGCAGAGGTCCAGGCTGGAGATATAAATCTGGGAGTCATTTGCAGATAGGTGGGTTTAAAGCACGAGACTGGATGAGATCACACAAGGAATGTAGAACAGAGAGAAGAGGTCTAATGGCTGAGCTTGGGGGCAGCTTGGAATTTAGAGGTTCAAGATGAAAAAGAAACAGCACAAGAGGCAGAAGTAGAAGGGTAGTGAGGGAAGGCAGAACTAGGAGAGAGTGGAGCCTCAGAACAAACAAAAAGAAAGCATGAGGTCAACCATGTATAATGCTACTGTTAGGCTGAGTCATATGAGGACAGAACAATGACACTGGATTTAGTGACATGGGAAGCTTTGGGGACCTTGACAAGACCTGTGTCAGAGGAGTAGTGGGAGAAGAAGTCTGACTGAAGTTTCTCAAGGGCAAAGACCTTCATCTATGTCCCCCCACCCACTCTGAGCCCCAGTGTCTGGCACATCACAGGCAATAAAAAAGAACTATTGATGGATGAACCATTTCCTCAATGAAGCCATTAATATTTATATTGTATTTCTCTGTTCATGGGCCACAATACCTTCATAGAAAAGATTCAGTCCTTTCATTTGTGTAGGTATCTGATTAGAAGAAGGTACAAGAGGAAATCAGATGAAAGATTATATTCTGTTTCCAAAAGGTGGGTGAGGACTGCCCTTATTTATAAAAGACTCCACATCATTCCTGAATAGTAAAGTTGGCACAAGGAAATCAGTGCCTTTACTTGCCTATGTATAGAAAAATATTCTAATATTAACAGCAGCGATGATGATTATGATTTGCTATATTTTGTACATTTTTTGTAAGGAGCTATCATATGCATCACCTCACTTTTCTTCCTTAACTTATACTGTCTGCAAGTGTCACTGGCTTTATATAGCCCCCTAAGAAAAATTTGTATCTAAAATAGAAGAACAAGTTGTCATAGGATAGAGGTCTGCAAACTCTGCCAGCTATGGCCTATCAGGTGTTTTTGTTCCAATAAAGTTTTATTAGAACCCAGCTGTGCCCATTTATTTGCATATTGTCTATGGCTGCTTTCAAGCTAGCCCAGTGGAGCTGAATTGCTGTGATAAAGTCCCAACAAAATAAAAAAATGCTTATTATCTAGCATCCTTTACAGGAAAAGTTTGCTAATCCTTGTTTTAGACAAGCTAAACTGGAGGCCTCCAAAATAGGGTATTAACAACGATATTCTGCTGGAATTTGGGAAGAAAATATTTGAACTTTGCTCTCTCTCTTTTTAATCTTAAGTAAGTAAGCATTAAAAATTCCCTAATGTTTAGTAGATGGACTGAGATTGAGGCATGGATATAATTTATAAATAAATATGCAAATACTGAATATAGTCAGTGTAGTCAAAAACCAATTACTGTTAGGGATAGATCAGTAACAAAAGTTTGAAGACCAAGCAAGTGATTCAATAAAAAAGTGTGGCATATACATGTAGTAGGTGCTCAGAATGGTTTGGAACAGTATTAGTTAATATTTACTGAGCCTCAGCCTATTTCAAAAACAATGCTGTGGGCTTCACATGCATTATCTCATTTAGTTCAACAATGTTCCAATGAAATCAGTATTGTATCACTGTCCTATTTTAAAGGTGAAGAAACTGAGGTTCAGAGGGATTACCTTTCTCCCATTGGCTCAAAGTGAGAAAATGGTAGCTTTGGAAGCTGAATCATTATCTTTCTGACTCCAAATCTAAGGCTGGGCTTGTAGATTACCATGCAGGTTCGATGGTGCCATCTCAAATAAACACATTTAGTATTGGATAAACATTAACTGTAGCAATGTGAAAAGAGAAATGTTGGTTTTTCTTTTTAGGCTTCCTTACTAAGGTTTTAAAAATGCATTTTTGGCCAACGGAATAAAAGAGAAAAGTGTGGGTCACTGGAATCTCCCCCGTGTCTTCTACCCACATATGTCTGAATGTGGAGCTTCTGTAACTATCATAACAGAAATGTGGCCATGAGGTAGACAAAGCCTGGAATTAGACATGGGTTTCCTCACAGAAACTTCCTAATCCATAGAAACTATTGATCCCAAGGATCCAAGAAGCATCGTGGTACAGTGCCTAGACTATTCATAAGCAGAACAGGATTTTGTTCTATTATGAAACAATGGTGCGTTGGTCAAGTCCTTTGATCTCTCTAAGCATCAGGGTTCTTGTTTATAAAGTGAGAATAATACTGTACACTTTGCAAGTTTACAGGCCTGCTGGAATACTTAGGAAATTGTAGTTGTGGTAGTTACTCATGACTATCCTTTATTTAAAAAATGTTTCTAGTACTTTGTGTAGTCCTAATCTTTCTGTAAAAGTTAAAAAAAAATAAGATAAATAATCTAAATTGGCCTATATTTACTAAAGAAACTGAATTATTACTTTAAAACCTTCCAAAAAGAAAGTACCAAGATCAGATGGGTTCACTGGTAAAGTATACCAAACATTTATGGAAGACATCTCTATAATCTCTTCCAGGAGATAGAAGAATGAATCGTCCTAACTCATTCTATAAGGCCAGCATTATCCTAACACCCAAGCCAGACAAAGACATTACCCTCTTACCCTCCACTCACCAAAAAACCCTAAAGGCCAATATCTCTCATGAACATAGGATGCAAAAATCCTCAAAAAAAAAAAAAAATCAGCAAATAGAATCCAACAATGTATAAAAAGAATTATACACCATGACCAAATGGGATTTATCCTCAATACGTAAGGCTGGTTCAACATTCAAAAAATCAATTAATGTAAGTTGTCAGATCAACTGGCTAAAAAAAATCACATAATCACATCAATAGATGCAGAAAGAACATTTGATAACATCCAACCCCTTATTCATGACAAAAACTCTCAGTAACCTTGAAGTATAAGGGAACTTTCTCAACTTGATAAAGAACATCTACAAATAAACCTACTGGTAACATAATATTTAATGATAAAGATCTTGAAGGTTTTCTGCTAAGTCAGGAACAAGGCAAGTAAGTCCCTTCTTAATACTGGTTATCAATATTGTACCCCAAATCCTAGCTAATGCAATAAGACATGAGAAAAAAATAAAGGGTATGTAGATTGGGAATGAAGAAATAAAACAGTCTTTGTTTACAGATGACATTATTGCAGAAAATCTAAAAAAAACTGACAAAAAATCTTCTAGAGCTAATAAGCAATTATGGCGATGTTGTAGGATATAATAGTCAATGACTTTCCTATGCATCAGCAATGAACAGTGGCATTTGAAATTAAAAACACCTTGCCATGTACATTCTCACCCCCAAATGACATATGTAGATATAAACCTGATGAAATATGTAGACTATCTATATCAGGAAAACCACACAACTCTGATAACAAAGAAGAACTAAAAGAAAGAAAGAGTTAATCCATATTTATGAATAAGAAGACTCAATATTGTCAAGGTCTTCCCAACTTCATCTATAGATTCAATGCAATCCTAAGAAGTTATTTTGTGGATATTGACAAAATTCACCTATAGTTTAGATAGAGAGGCAAAAGATCCAGAATAATCAACTACATATTAAAAAAGAACACAGCTGGAAGGCTGAATACTGGACTTCAAGACTTCCTATACAGCTACAGTAATCAAGACAGGATGGTATTGCTGAAACAATAGATAGCTCAATGGGAAAGAATAAAGAGCCCCCAAATAGATTCACATAAGTACAGTCAACCAATCTTTGACAAAGAGCAAAGGCAATGCAATGGAGCAAAACCAGACCTCCCAACAACAGTGCTGAAGTAACTGGACATCCACATTTGGAAAAATTAGTCTAGGCACAGATCTTACACTTTTCACAAGAGTTAATTCAAAATGGATCACAGACCAAAATGTAAAATACAGAACTGGAAAATTCCTAGAAGATAATATAGGAGAAAACTCAGGTAACCCCGGACATGGCAATGACTTTTTAGCTTTAATACCAAAGCACAGTCCATGACAGAAATAATTGATACACTGGACTTCATTAAAATAGAAGAAATTTCCGCTCTATGAAAGACAATGCCAACAGAACGAGAAGACAGAATGAGCCACAGAGGGGAGGATAATATTTACAAAAGACTATCTAGGAAAGCACTGTTATCTAAAATATAAAAAGAACTCATGACTTCAGTGATCAGAAAATAAGCAACCTGATTTTAAAAATGGGCCAAAGATCTCAATAGACACCTCATCCAAGAAGATACGCAGATCACAAGCAAGGTTCAAATGACAGATATAGCTGATGTCATATTCTGGTTAAAAGCAACTATACATTTCCTTTAAATAATTTTTTTTCCAATACACACACACACACACACAAAATTAGAGTCCTTTACTTCTTAGTCCATGACTTTGAAAAGTAACAGAATAAAAGCTTACAGCTTTGTATCTGAGGGCAGTGCCCAACAGAGTAACTGGGCCCAGGTAAATGACAAATTTTCATAATGTAGCACCAGAGAAAGGCTTGATGCAATTTGACTCTTGGTGCCACACAGGGATGAGCAATGTGGAATTTTCCACAGAAAGCCTATTTACCATGAGTATTGGCATACACCATTTGCTTGTCACATTGCTTGGACCATCTGAAAGCTAAAAAATCATTGCCAAGATTTGGGGTGAAATTGTCTATTCTTATCCCCAAATTCTTTATTCTGATGGAATTATAAACCTTAGCAGTCCTTAGAAAAAGTGCATTGGCTGAGGGAGAGAAAAAAAGAACATTCGCTGTGCAGAGTCTTTCCATTTTCAAAATTCCTCCTGCTATATAGTTTCACAAAATCTCCAGAAACATCTGCCAGAGGTATTACTCAGAACCACAATAATGATGATAATGCAATTACCAGGTCTGAGTGCCTTTGCTGTGCCAGGGCCTGAATGTGGTACTTCCATATGTAGAAGAGTCAGTTTCATTGTCCCTCGGATATTTTCAAGCCAATAGTTTTTTATCTCACTTTTAAAGATGAAAAAACTGAAGCTCAGAGAAATCAGGTAATGTGTCCAAGGTAAAGTGGCAAAACTAGGAGTTGAGTCTAGATATTTCTAAGTGCAGAAGCCAGGTTCTTTTCTTCCCAGTACACCCCCTTTACTAACATTCCCATGTCACGGATGAGGAATGTCATCTGGCCCAGCCCCAAACTTACCCAGTTTGTAGCTGGCTAAGCTAGTGACAGCCTCAGTTTCAGGGCAGGCAGGGGTGGCTCAGAAAGGAGGTGCCCTTGGCAAGAGAAGGGAGACAGGAATCCAGGATACCATTTTCCTGGGCACTTCTTCTACCCTTGGAAGCCATCTGCAGAGCCTTGTAAAAACAATGGCATCCACTTCCCATGCAACTGTTATACCAGGCACTATAACGAAGACTCTCCACATTTTCTCTCTAACCTTGTCACAATTCCAGAAAGCAGTTATGCTGTGCTCATTTCATAGCTGAGGTTTAGAAAGGTAAATGACATACCGGGCAAGCCATGACCCACAGCCCAGCTACACACCAGAGCAAAGCAGAGGGTGGGGAGATGACATGGGAGGCTCCCATCCAGAGGACAGGCAAAAACTGGGATATGGGCTAAGATGACAAGGGCACAGAGACCCTCACCATCTCAAATTTTCTACAGTTGTCTACATTTTTTAGAACTATGCAGATAAATAGCATGGGCAACCATTCCTGGAATAAATTACTTTGAATCTATACTTGTATGCACCAAGCTAATTGATTCACCTGCATCCAGTGTATATTATTAAGCACAGAGCTCTAATTTATTGCATCTGAATACTTGGAGCTGGATTTTCTGACCACTGGCTTTGGTGAAAGATTCGCCTCAGACCACACGTTCACATTGCAGGTGGTATTAGAGAAAGGATTTTGTTAAGGAGCTTTCACAGGAGAGTGGCATATTCATAGAGACCTTCAAACATGCCTCTTAGCCCCTCTGCACCCCACTCTCCCTCCCCGCCACCATTCCTCCCTGCGTTTTTTGCTTTGCATGTTAAACTCTCACACACAGCTCTAATGATCTGATGATGCTTTGGGTTATCAGACCTGAACTCCATCTGTTAATTTTACTATGCAAGGGGTTCAAGGGCTTCCAGAGAGAGTAGTTACAATAATCCTTTCCAGTGGGGAGAAGTACAAGTCTAAGAATAGCAGCACGTATAAATAAAACACAGCTTCTTCCCACCCATCAGGAAGCTAAGGCAACCTCATGGGCCTGCTACTTGCTAACGTGGTGGTCACAACTCCTGCCCAGCCCATGCACGGGTCCTTAATAATTAATCCTGAGCCTGCTCAGCTGAAAGTGCTTCCTAATAACCTCTGTCAATAGTGGTTTGAATTAAGACCAGATTCTAAATGCAATAGTTTTCGATTGATTTGCATCCCCTCTTCCTTCCTGTGTGTGTGTCCTCGGGCAGGGCACTAGTGAGACTATGGGAGGGGAGGGATGCCACCTAATCTGTCTGGGCTAAATGGTGTCTCCTCCCAAGTCATCTATCAAAGTCCTAACCCCCAGGATCTCAGATTGTGACTACATTGGAGACAGGGCGTTTAAAGAGGTAATCAAAGCAAAACGAGGGTGTAGAGGTGGGCCCTGATCCAGCAGGACTGGGGTCCTTCTGGGAGGAGGTGGTTAGGACACACAGAAAGGGAAGACGGCCATGGGTCAGTCAAGGGGAGGCCGCAGGAGAAACCAAGTCTGCTGACACCTTGATCGTGGCTTTCTGGCCTCCATAGCTGGAAGGAAATAGGTGTCTGTTGTTTAAGCCACTAGGTGTGGTACTTGGTATGGCAGCCCCAAGAACAGTTTCCCCAGAGCTTGGGAGGAAGGGAAGCTCCCTGTTACTTAGCAGGGTCCACACACCCAGTCCCCACCTGTGAGCTTTCCCTTCACACAGCTGTGGGGCACTCGTACTTTCCTGCCTGCTATTCTCCTTACAAAGTGTTTCTGTGAACTGACTTTTTCAATGGCTGCAAATTTTTGAACCAACTATAGGTAACTTATGCATCTCACTTGTGGGAAGTTGGGGAAACAAGGAGCTGGCGACTGGGAATTGAGAAGAGAAGCAGGAGAGCCCAAGTCCTGGAAACCGATGACCTGGTAAAAGCTGTGGAACTTCTCCCTGGGAAAAGATGGTCAGTGCCCACATTGTCTGAATTCAATTTCCAGGGTTAACAGATACTCTAAGCTCACTAACAAACTCTGTGGGACTATGGCCCCCAGCTTATAAGCCCTAGAGCAGAGGGGCTCAGTGATACCCTCCTAGAGATAAGACAAGGAGGAGAGAAGTGGGGAGGAGGGACGGAGGGAGGAGGGAAGGAGGGAAGGAAGGAGGAAAAGGAGAAAGGAGGGAGGAAGAGGAGCAAGGGGGAAAGGAAAGAAGAGAAGAACAAAGGAGACACAGCATGGGAGGAAGATGGAAGAGAGGAGGGAGGAGGGGGGGATGGGTGGAAGGGAGAAGTGGAGGAGTAAAAAAGAGAGGAGGGGACAAGAAGGGGCAGGGGTCTGTCTGTGGCTGGCCCAGGCAGGGCTACAGTGGGGGATGGGGTGCAGCAGCTGCAAATCCAAGGCCTGACCTCAGAGAGGCAGTCATCACGTGGAGGTCCAGATGTGGGGAAAACTTAGCACGTGTTTCTTGCAAGCACGCAGAATAAATAATTAAACATGTCACTGAGGTCGTGAAGGAGGGATCCTAAAAAGTTCCCAGTGCTCACGGAAATTATTAGTATGAAATTCACAGGTATTAAGACAGATGTAATTGGCATAGTTCTTATGTGGGATGTCTTTCTTGTTGAATTTTAGGGAAGGTAAAAACATGTGTAAGGGTTTAGTAAGCCATTTAAAACACCTATGAATGTGAACACAGATATGTTATGGCATAGAATGCAAAATTTCACAAATTCATTATTTGTGATCTTAAGCATGTTACTGTAACTCTATTAATTTCAATTTCCACATCTGTGAAAAAAAAACTCTTTGGAAGAAGTGATGTAATATATGCAAACTCTCCATATTTAGCAGGTGTTTGACAAATACGGGGTCCCTTAATTTTTCAGTACACCTTCAGTGTGTTCCCACGTTAGTCTCCTCCATCACTGCACACACACGTTACCATAATTATGTCTCTATGTGTGTTTCTCCAACCAGAGTGTGCGCTTTCTATGAGGAGGGGCTGTGACCTGCCCCATCTGATCCCCAGGCCTTAGCACCAGGCTGGCACACAGTAGGTGCCCATCACACAGTGATAAATGAAGCAAACATTCCCTCCCCAAGGACGCCTGTGTTCCCCTGTGACAGCTCTTACAGAATCATTTATCGCTCTTCTGCCTCCTGGAGTGACAGCCCCTTAAAGTCCAAGTTAGGGCCCCACCATTGTTTTATATCCTGGGTAAGTAGTGCTTACGTAAGGCATTAGAGGTCCTCAATAAATATTTGCAAAATGCATTTTACTTAGATTTGAAATGGACCTAGGCTAGCTAGTATTGAGTGGGTGGCACAGGTGGTGGGAATAATGGAAGACAGGTGTCCACGAGTGTAGCACCCACAAGTTGCTCCATCCTGCTGGCATTCCCAGCTCAGACCTGTCTAGGAGGTCGCCACTGGTGGTCCTGGCCCTGGTCCTGGGGGCAGAGCACAGAGTGCTGTGGGACCTCTGGGCCACTGATGGTCAGCCCTGCTTCTGAAGGCAGTTGCTCACTCAGGGTGCTAGAGGTCGGCCTCCCACAGCTCGTAGGGTTTAGATAATTTCTGGGCTACAGACATGGTGGCCCCTTGGCAGCCTTTAGTCTAAGCAACATTGCTCTCTCCCCTTTCTGTGCTCCTCCTACATCCTGTGGCTTTATTCCCGTTACAGGACAGGTCACTGTTTGCATGTCAGTCTTACCTGGTGGACATCATCTCTGTGCCATGCCAAACTCTCACTTCTGCCTTTTGCAGCTACCTGTTAAATTGCCCTGGCCACTGACTTTACCTTCCTTGTTTCAGCTTCCTTGTTTGTGAAGTGGATATAAAAATAAGAATGCCCCCCTCACAGTTGGCAAGAGGTGTGAATGAGGTAAAGTGTGTGGAGTGCCTGGCCTTGGACCCTAATGAGCAACTCACTATTTTCTCTCTTTGCTCTCTTGGGAGGGCAGGACAAAGTCTTAATTTTCCTTAAGACACACGAGGCCTGGTACAGAACCTGGTAAAGGGTAGATTCTCAATATTCATTCTTATACTAGATACACGAATGAGAGTCAGAATTAATACAATGCCATTCCCTAGCCCCTCAAAAGGTATCATGAAGACCCTAATATAGAAATAGTCTATGGTAGAATAAATACAGATGGGATCATGTAAAAATGTTAATAGTCAATATGACTAGGTGGTATGATTCAAAGCATGTGTTTTTTCTTTATGTTGCAAAGCAGCTTTAATTATAATTACAGTTTTAAAAAAAGGATTATCAGTGTAGAGACTGCATCAGAGTGGTCTTGAGCACAAAAGAAAAAGTTTCGGAGCATCATTCAGGGAAGAGGTTTATTTTCCCCGCAGGGATACAGAGGGAGACAACATTTCCTAGTCATCAGCTCTGAGTTGCCTGCTGGGAACTCTGTGGGCAGTGAGGTACAGGAGGGTAGGGATGGTGCAGGGGGGAATGCAAGGCGCCCCTGTGGGTTCTGCCCTCCCCTATGCCACCCAGCTCCCAGGGCCCCTCCTGAGCAGTGGTGGGCCTGTGTATGGCAGCCAGCTCTCCTACCTGCCTCACCCTCTCCAGCACCACCTTCATCACTTCCTAATGACCTGTTGGAGACCCCCCCCCCAGCAGGTGAGGGGTGGGCAGCCGGCACTCCCATGGGCGATGCTGCCTCTGGCCATTTACATTCCGGGGCATCCAGTTGGTAGGGCTCAGCCCCTGTGGTCTTCCTTTCCCCAGGCTCCAGGGTGCTGTGTGTCTGGTGTGGGACATGGAGCACTGAACTAAGATCAAGACACAGGGTTTGAGACCTGGCCAGCCCCACCCTAACCTACTGTGTGACTCTGGCCAGGTCACCATCTCCTTTCACCCTCAGCCTCCAGAGTGAAGATCTGAACTAGATGGCCTCTGCGGCACCCATCCTGTGAGGGCTGTCCACACAGCAGGGGCCCTGTCGCCTGCCAGGCAGTGGACTGGAGGGAGGCAGGGAGCCAGAGACACAGTCACCTTCCCCAGCTGTCAGTGGGCGGACTCTCCCCTCTGCACCTTGCTGAAGAAGGAAAGGTCACAGAGGTCGGGGTAATCAACCTGCCCAAGGTGACACAGCCAAAAAATGGCAACTACCGTGAGTTTGTGGAGGGGCAGAAAGGAAGGACGTGCATGGATGTTGGGGACAACCCAGCTGGGGAGGCCTCAGGGGCCATGAAAGAAGATGGCAGGGAGCACCGACCCAAGCTGCCAGGCCTGAGCTCCTTAGCTGTGTGACACTGGAGAGGTCACCATGTGTCTCTGAGTCTTCACCTTTAAACTAAACATAACAACTCTTCCTTGGCCCATCTTGTAGTCTTTTTGAGAAGATCAGATGAAAAAACAGGTCTGAAAGCTACTATTTACAATTCTCCAAAGCATGACCAGGCAAGGTGGTTCACACCTGTAATCCTAGCACTCTGAGAGGTCAGGACAGGTGGAATTGCCTGAGCTCAGGAATTGAGAACAGCCTGAGCAGAGGTGAAGCCTATCTCTACTAAAAATAGAAAAACTAGCTGAGTGTCATGGTGGGCACCTATAGTCCCAGCAAGTGGGTAAGCTGAAGCAGAAGACTCACTTGAGCACAAGAGTTTAAGGTTGCTGTGAGCTATGATGATGCCACAGCACTCTACCCACAGCAATAGAGTAAGACTCTGTCTCAAAAATAAAATAAAATAAAATAAAATAAAATAAAATTCTCCAAAGCCTTAGCCCTGATTGTCCTATGGGCCCTTGGGCCTCAGTGTCTCTGCCTGTGTAATCAAGATCTGGACCCAGCCTCCCAGGGTGGCTCTGGGAGCAGTGAGGTGTTGGAGGAGTTACTCTCTGGCTGGTGTTGTTGTTCTGTCCTTTGTCATCAGGAACATGTGCTGCACAGACCCGTGTACAGGTGGAGAATCACTCTGCACATATCCCAAGGGAGATGGCGGTCAGGAAATGTGGCCCTGCCCAGGCCAGTGGGCTACTCAGAACCAGGAGCTCCTGAGAAGCCAGGGCCTAAGGGGTGCTTTGTGTGCAGCTGATCCCAACGCCCCACCAGTACGGAGCATTAGGCCCAGAGTGGGACTGAATCAGGTTTCTCGGACCCCAATCCCAGGTTCACAGTCACCATGCTGGACAGCCTCCTATGGATCTACCCAGAATTCCAGGTTCAACACTCTCCCCCCGTAATCTTCCCCACTTCCCTCCATCTCCTGTGATTTCATTTTCCCATTTGGCATTTTGTTTTGATGTTCAGGGCATAAAGGGCCAATAGCTTCCCCCAAGCTATTTCTCCTCTGAAGCAGTGAAATAGCTTTGCAATTTTGGAGCCATTTAAAATGCATTGTTTTGCTGGGGGACCCAGTGGGGGGAAAAACTGGCTTTCTTTTCTTCTAAATCCTAGCACAGAATGTAGCAGGCTTCTAATCAGGATTTTTTTTTCCTTCTAGAGTCTTGTTAGTCATGAAGCCTGGAGTCTTTTCACGTGTACGTGCTCCCCACAGAGGAAAGGAGACTTGCATAGCTGTGGGCCATGTAGACTACTGTAGGAGCAGGGGTGCAAATCTGCGCCCCCCCATTTCTCTGTGTGGGACCTTAAAGTGAGTGCTCTCCTTTGCAGGACAGCAGCACCACCACCCAGCTAACAGGCAATCACCAGTGTTCCGGCAGAGGGTGAATGCAAAAGGCCTGGCACTTGGTTTACTGGACAAATAAATGTTATTACATGATGAGGACGATAATTATCATCCGCCCCTGCCCTAAACTGTGGCTTAGGCCTCCAGTGTGAGGAACCCCAAGCAGTGAGGACTGGGTTTTCTAACAGGGTCTTTTTTTCTCTCTGGTGGCTTGGCCTCTAATCCACAGCCTAGTGGTCCAGGCTACAGAAACTGAGAATGTAAAAAGTGGCCAAGCCCAGGGGCCACCACGGAAGTTCTGATTCTACTGGCCTGGGGTGGGGCCCCCAGGGAAGTCAAATGAGGAGTCAGGGCTGGGAAGCTCTGCCTAATCCCTCCCTTCCCTTCCCCTCAAATGGGTGCGATGATGTTAAAAGAAGAAACCGTCCCTGGACTGTTTGGAGCCATAGGAACGTGCTCTCCGCAAGCCTGTGAGTTGGTGACAACAGCTGGGGAAAACTGGTGCCAGAACTGGTTCTAGCTCTGTTTCCATGAACTTAACTGACACTTATGGGCACCTATCCTTGTCTGGTGCTGGGCAGGTGATGCTGGGGAAGCGGGGGGGGGG